>NC_141765.1:61689764-62304764 GCF_982258835.1 Parasteatoda tepidariorum
CTATTCCATACGGCCCTCTGTTTTGACTTCTCCCTTCACCTACGCATCTTCATTATTTCCAAGTCGTCAATAACGTCGTCCTTCCACCTTCTCCTTGGGCGGCCTCTGGGGCTCGTTCCTATAGGTGTCCAGTTGAGGATTATTTTTTTAGCTGTAATTAATGTCTTTCCTCTATGTGTGTCTAAGCCATGAGCTCTGGGATTTGATAAAGCGAACAATATTTTTGCCCTTTATGATTTTCTCAATTCTCCTTATTCTCCTTTCGCTTCTATCATTAATAAGTCCTATTTTTCTCCTCGGGACCTTCCGTTCAAACACCACCAGGTCATTTTGTTCTTTTCTACGATTATCACATTATCACATTTGAAGTTGAGTCTTTGTAACCATTAAGATTGAATGCTAGTGCATGAAAGTACAATCATTAGATCGAAAGTTATTAAAGTGTTCGCTTTTTTTTTGTTGTGAACACAGCACAACATTAAATAAACATTTGAAAGCTAACGTATATATATTATAGCAATATGTCAATATATCTTGTCAATATGCTTTATTATATCAATATAAACATTAGTGTAAAATTCTCTCATGCTTCAACATTAGGAGGAAATACCTTTATAAAAAGTTTAAAAAAGACATTATTTTACAAATTATAATATTTAATTAAATTAAATTTCAATTTATCTGGCTGTATATTTAAAATAATCTCTTTGCACTCAGCTCTATATACATGTTATATTAATATCAAGCAATGTTGCCATTCTTTTCGTGATCTCTTCGATTATTCGTAGATTTTGATTCATCACGCACACCCTTTTTTTTAAATATTAACGCATATTCCCACAAATGAGATAAATTTCATGCTCATAAATGAATCTAGCAATTATGAAAGAAACACGGTAAACTTTTACTCCTTTCTGTGTAAATCAATAACTGAAAGTCATTGACCTGTTAATTTTCTTAGATTTACAGCTTTTTTTCTTACACTAATTTCACTTCATTCTTGTTGATTATTTAAGGGGTATCCGTTTTAAAAAGACGTAGTTTATTCAAAAATTTATATTCTTTTTGTTACATATTCTTAAAACTTATGCTTAAGTTCTGAGCTTAAGTTCTGCTTTAAGTTCTGAAAGTGGTCTCAGACAACGCCAAGACTGTGGCACCTCTCTTTTGACTTTAATACACATTACCAACTTGAAGAAATTCACCAGTAACAAGATTCATGTTCATATTACTTCTTATAAACATCATTTTTCCTGCTACATTCAAGATTGAAACCACAAACCTCAGAACTGAACCATTTATGTCAGTGGCTGTGCTGTAGCTCAATTAACTATAACACTGGAACTTATATAAAGAACAAAAGAAGAAATCAATGAAGAACTTTTATTAACTTACCCACCCACTTGTAATTGTTTGGAAGTGTTTTTTCCTTCAAAAATATTTTTAACTAGCTCTCATAATTTCTTCTGAATATATTACATTTTTATTTATGTAAAGTTTTCGTAACGTTTATGATATAAGACCAAAATAGAATGATATATACTTTTTGTTAATTTTTATTAATTCTAAAACCCAGTGGAAATCTACAAATAAAGACTGTAGAATCCCAAAAACTGAAATGAAAATGCTGTAATCATATCTGGAATGAACTACAAAACACTGTAAAAAAAATAATGCTTGAATTTCACGTAAATGTCTTCTTTTTTGACAAAATGGTTTCCTGATAAAAGCTCCGACTGAGTTTTTTATCTAATCGAGGAAATTACTAACTTTGCGTGGGAGCTCATTAAATGAATTAGACCCCAACACAACACATCTATTATATAATTGATTTAGGAATTCAACACGAAGGGAAAAAACAGAGCTAGCTACTAAATACTCAGTTATCGACCCAGGGAAAACTACTTGATAAACAGAAACACTAGTCCCTGAACCCTCCCATTATAAAGTGCAAGCAGTTTGAAACTGAAATAAAAAATTGTGAGATTCCGAAATGCACAGAGATGACGCACGAGTGAAGAAGGAACTTCGTAAAATACTTGGGAGACATTATCAAAAACTACATAAATTTGTGATGAAAATGCTGAATCAACAAAAATGAGTTTTCTGCCATGAATTTATCCCAGCTGCAAGTCAATGGTTTGAAATTTCTCATCACTTTATCTTATACTCTTTATACAACTATTTAATTTAAGGCACTTTAAAAATACTAAATAGTTTTTATCATTTCTTTTTTCCAAAACTATTAATGAAAATCAGAATCAAAATAGGCAATAAATATTTAACTAAATTAAATATCTCACAAATTCAAATTATTTTACTCTTCTCAAATAGTATTCCTTCATTGACAAATTTATTTCTGAATCAAACAAACACCACAACAATTATTATAAAGTTATCATACTTAACTTTTCTTTCCCTTTCTTTAATGCAGAAAAACTAATTAACTTTCAATAGTGCATTTCTTAACTCAAAATTTAATTCAAAATCTGGTTAAAAACAAAATTTGCATTACTTTATCTATACAAAGAGAAAATCTATATTAAGTAAAAGTAATTCAGAATTATTTCAATAACAATTCAAATTGTTTTTAAGAAAACAAATAACATTTTTCCATTAATGTATTGAAAAGCTAATGCATGAGTAAAAAGAAGCATTCAAGATAATTATCAAACCATAATAGAGTTCATTTTCCTGCTTTAATTTATTTGGTACTCTATTGACAAAATGAAAAACGAAGATACATTATCCTAACAAAAAAGCAATTTGATTAAGTTAAGGAAAATTCTAAATTATCTATTTATGGACTAAAAGAATAAAAAAATCGATGTCGAAGCAAATTCAACTTATTTGTTCATAAAAACTACATTATACAATGTTTTTTACGGGTATACAGGTTTCAATTTCGATTAAATTGTGCTTAAAATAGAATTCAAAATAAATCAGTTAGAAAACTTTTTTAAGTTTTTTTTAATTTGTATCTTCTATGAAGATATATTTTAAAGTTGTTTTGATTTTCCTAAGAACGGTATACTTCTCTTTCTAATTTTATTGTTGCTTTTGTATTGTGGGTAAAGGGGTAAAACAGGGTAGATTTTTAATTTTTGAATGGAATGCAAATTGTGCAGTTCAGATGAATGTTTAAAATATATCATTTGAATTTTTAGACTTATTGATGACTTAAATTTCAATATAAGAAATTTGTAATTTTCCTGAAACATTACATTATATGTTTCTAAAATTTCCAAAAATGCGAAAATATTTTGTAGTTTTTAAGAAAATTATATTAGCAAACAACAGGAATAAACATATGATTAAAAAATTCTAAACTAGAAGCTGCAGTAAAAAAATTCGACAGCATCTTATAAAATCTTAAGATATCAAAAATTACATATTACAAATCCTGGGGGGGGGGGAACTCTATAATTATAGGAGAATTACAAGAAGTCATTCATCAACTTTGTATTGTCTTCCAAAACAGCGTTCAATCTGTCATTCACCAAATTCTAAGTTAACAGTAAGCCAACATTACTCAGAGAGTAAACTCATACACTTTCAAAAAATAGGCACAATTTTACGTCAATTTACCATAAAATTTTATAGACAAGGACCGTTCTCCAAGTTAAACTGTAAAATTCCGTTAATTTGCGTTATTATTGTATAACTGTAGCGTACTAGAATGTTTTACGGGCAGTATCTGTTTATGCACACTGGATGTTCAAATCTATAACCAAGATGATTTTTCACTGTCAAATACCTTCAAACGAAAGCCTTATTTTATATGTTAAAATCATGATTGCTAGAGGGCTTTGTACTAGCGTATCAGCGCAACTAATTTTGACTTCTTTTTTTCGAAATTTTATATTCATTTTTATTTGCAATTAAGAAATCTAAAAGATGACTGTCTTAAATTATATATTAGTGATATTTTGAAAATCAGTATATTAGCAGCAAGAAGCTGTTTCTAACATCAGTCACCATACTGCAACATCGCTAAACATATTTCCAAATATGTTGAAGCCAATATGAGGAATGTTAAACATAACCTAACATAACTGTTTAAAATCAGTACTAAGCTCTCTAACCGCAACAATGTTTAAAAAAATAACCTTAATGAAAATATTTAGTTCGGTGACGTGAAGATAGCAACTTCTTGACGGAGGAAAAGAGCAATTGAACTATATTAACCCCTTGGGTATAATTTATTCCCTTAGTACTGTCAAAAAAAGAAAATTAAACTTTACGATATGGTACAGAAAGAGTTCCATTATATATTTTTAAACCTAGAAATCAAAGTTCCTTTTTCTTTTAGAATTAGGTGTTCTTATGTCACTTAACACATTCATCATTAAAGCTTTTTTTAAATGTAATCATTCTGTATTTAATAAATTTAATTTTGATTGACTATATTTGAAAGCCGAAATCGAATCTAATTGTTTATAAAAAATTAAGTCTGCATTATGCATGTTAAAACACAGTCAAATAGTATTTCCATGATGCTTGCTTAATATCTAACAGTTAAAAGTTGCAAGTGGCGAGTGTCATTGTCAGAATCCTTTAATATTGAATACTTTTAAATAACTTTAAAAAAGTAAAGCAACCCAGCAACATCCATTTATTAGCCAATAAGGGGAATAGTCATGAAAGTCAAGACGCCTGAATTTCTAGTCCAGTGGCATGATGGTGGCAATTTGGTCAGAACTGTGCACCGACAGTCTTTATTTTCCTGAAAGTCTGATACTTGTACTATCGATCTTGGTTGACTTTAAACTTCTACCGAGGATAAAATCCCAGTCATTGTCATAGAACTACAGATAGTCAGCTTATTGTCATAGCCACTTGTGCCATCTTGCTTTAAAGTAATTTTACAAAATTAATTTAATATGAAGACTAAACGAAGAAATTACCTGAAATTGTGGCACTTGTTTTAAGAATTTATTGACCTGAGGGATTCTGGAAGTTTTACCGCAAAGTTGATCACCATAACCATCTAAAACAGCTTGCTCCAGCTTCTCTAAGGCACCGAGTTTCAACCAAAGTGCAATTGTCTCTTCACTTATTGATGTCATCAGAGAAAGTGGTACATGACAAGATGTCCGTACAGGAGGAAGGCTGCTAGCTGCTGTAGAAGCAGCGGTCATATTGAGACTACCTAAAAAATATATTTTACTCAATATGATACCAAATAATAAACTTAGCTCATTTTCATCTCTAACACAAAAGGTGTTATCAATGATAATAAATATCTATTATAATAAATATCTATAATATTAGCATTGTTAAGCTTAGAATATGCAGAAAATTTTGATGATTTTCATTATGCTGCTTCCAGATTTATTTAGTTCTAAAAATGTAAATTATGAGACAAATATTATTAATTTTTCAAGTCTCAAGGTACTAATTATAAAACCGAAACCTACAAAAAATCGTTGACTTTTTGTAATGGCTGATAAAAATAGAACTTATTAGTTATACTCAATTTGTTGTTCAAATGTTAATGATATCAATATGAATATGTGCGAAGTCCACTTTACTCGTAAGTTAAATTAAAAATGTGGACGTTAAAATAACTACTAGCTTCACATTTGAGATGAGAAGATTAATAATGTAATGAGAGGAGAATATTTTCATTTATTTAAAGCAATTATACTTCCTGACATACATTATATAAATATTATCTTTTCGTAAAATTAAGAGTCATTTATAGTATTTATAAGTTTTCTTTACATTTAAGCAATTATGAATTTTTAATGATTTTATTTGATTAAAAAGTGAAAGTCAAAAACATTTTGCTTTCAATAAACAAAAACGTATTTGCTTTCCATAAACAAAAATGCTTCTGTAATAATAAGACAGTGGTGAAGCTTTCTTTTTTTTTTTAATTTGTATTCTCATAAGCAATGGATTAGTATAACTTTTACTAAATCATGGTTTTTTCTCATTGCGTGATATTATTCATAAATTATTTATTTATTTATTTATTTTACAAAATAAACTCCATTCGTTAAATAGAAGTTTATTAAAAAAGGTTGTCAGTAATTTTTGCATAGTATTTATTTCAGTAAAATATTTAGTCAAAACTATATTACTTGAATCCCTTTAACGTATTTCCGAAATTGAAAATAATTAGAAAAAATCATTTTAAAACAATAGTCATTTTAATAGCTTTTCTGACAGTTTGATTTACTCAAAAGTAAGTTTTAGAATATTTATAAACAAAAGGAAATCCATTTATAACACATCCTTTGCTAACACTCTAAGAATAATTTTTTTAGAGTGTTATCAAAGCAATTTTCATTGAAAATATCCAAGAAAATATTTATATAGAAATGTAAATCACTATCTTTTACCATACATTTATAATATTAAATTTCAAAAAAGTCATTTTTAATCATATCTAAGAAACATCTGCTTTACATTAAACAGAGACAACGAAAAAATGTTGATGCAATATTGCTGATGCAATATTCGTTTCATAAATATCCCTTTTAGCTTAATTGTTCTGAAATGTTCTTTAGCTTAATTGCTCCATTTCTAAAATTGATTGCACATCACGATTACAATTATTTAGAATAAAATATTCCAAATCTATCCTTTATAAATCTATTCGTTATGTGGCATTTAATATCATAAAAACAATAGAACAAAGACATTAAAAGCAATTTTTTAGAATTTTCTTGGCTAAGGAAACTTATGTTTATGCAAACTTTCTCTGCTTTTGACAAAAAACATTCACGTACGAAATTTAAAACTCTGTTGACTGTCAGATAGAGTAAATAAATAATTTCAAACGAAGCATAAGCTTAGAACTAATCTCATATACTTAATAAAATTTGTTTATATGATTTTAGGCTTTTTTTTTTTAAAGAGAACATACAATTATAACAATAATGTTTAAAAAAAATAGTATAACGTTTACACCAAGAACTGTTTTTGGTGATTAATTATACCAAGAATTATATCTGTTATTTCACTACACCACTTTTAGAGTAAAGTAGTTGCCATGATTTTTGTTGCTAACACGCACGAAAATATTTTTACAAATCATATACTGTAATATCAAATTTGGAGGAATTACCATGTAATATTTATAATTATTACACCATGATACAGGATTTATTATAATTAATATTAAGTTATGGAAATATTTAATCTGATCCTCACTGTAACTCGCCTCGTCGCTCATAAATTCCTGATACACCTAAGTTATACAGATATTAACTCTACGGTAACTTACATCAGAATAAGACATTTTAAGTCAGTCTTGAGGATAAATTGAAATTAAAAACCATTTCTGTTTAATTAGAAACTATGAAAAAATATTTACACCCTCTAAAAATTAAAATAAAAAAACTTTGAAATTTAAATTTGGAATTAGAAATTCAGACGCAAAGACATACTTTTTCTGAATTAACATACCTTTTTATCTGACGTATTAAAATTGGTGACTTTTAAAATATGGGTAGGAGCAGTTAATTTGTGGAAAATATGGTAGTTTAATCAGAGCCGAAATTTAATCCATTTGCAATTAATTTCACTTTTTTTGCGTATTTCATCACAATTACGTAACAATTCAACCTAAAGATAAAAAATGATTTTTTTTAAATGCTACTAGCAAATAATGCTGATTAAAATACGAATATTTCAGTCTGTCTAGTAGTAATGTTTGATCTAGTAGTAATGTAATTATTTATACAGCAGTTTTTTGGTAAATAAATTTTACATTTATTACTTCTCACTAAAATTTTTTCTCTGGAAAGGAGAGATTTTATGTTATTTTAAAAGAGAAATTGGTACATTCTAATGAATTTCTTTGTTTAAAATGTTAGCCCTGAAACAAAAGCAATAATTGATTCTATACATAATAAGCAATGGAAAATGAATTTGTGAGTGAAAATTAATGTAGTTAGTTTTTAGAACACATAATAAATCAATTAATGGCAAAGAAATCTTCTGAGTAAATCTTCGAATTCAAATCTTCTTTCTGAAATTGAGAGATTCTATGTTATTGTGAAAGTGTAATTGATACATTCTAATGAATTTCTTTATTTAAAATGTCACTCTTGAAACAAAGCAATAGCTAATTCTATTCATAATAAACTATAGAAAATGAATGTGTGAGTGAAAATTAATGTAGCTAGTTTTCAGAAAGTATAATAAACCAAGTAAGTGGTTAAAAAATTGCTTCGAGAAATAGTAAAAGTTTAAAAAGAACAGTGAATTCCTTGGGGGGTGCGTGCTTTTCGATTATTTTTATTATTATTTAAACTAAATTTAATAACTTACAATAATGTACATTGTAATATTATACAATGCAATATTTTTATCACTTTCAATTTAATACAAATTTCTTGCTGTAAATTTTTTGTACAAATAAATTTGTGACAATGTAATCTGTACACTGATTCTTACACCACATTTCATAAAAAAGGGAAAAAATGTCAGCTTTCGTTGCCTCGGCATGAATAGTTAAGTCATAGGAGACGTTTCTATTTAGACTCGATTTCAGTTTCGCATTTCCTATTTTAGTTTTTCTGAAACCATAAAAATCAATAATTTATTTTTTTCTTTTCGGGAAGAGTTGGCATAAGAAACTAGTTTCAGAAAAATAAAACAAAATACAATACATTTTTGCAGACTATATTTGAATTCGAAACTACTCAGAGAAAAGAAATCTAATGAAATTGAAGTACTGTATAACGGTTTACCGAAAATGCTCACTTTCATAATCTCAGTTCTTATTACCACACATTTAGTAAAAAATACAAAACTGAAAAAGAAATTTAACCTAATAAATAGCCTTTTATGCCATGCTTTATGGAATCGTGATAAAATTACCAAATATATTACTTCATTTACAAATTTTTATCACATGTTATTGAAACATTTTATTGTTATTTTATTGCTAATATTGCCAAAATCATTACCAAAGCACGTAAGTAAAAAATTTCCGAGCTTTTTGGCGTACGCATAGAACCAGAAACACGATACATTTTACCAAATTCTTCGGCCATCCTTTTTTTTCTTAGAGTACTATACTTGTTTGCATAACACTTATTTTAAGCGAAAATACAGAGAATTTCCCAAAAAAGGATATGATCTACGCTTCTACGTAAGCTTTGCTAAATAAAAATTTACTAGTTGGTCGATACTTGCCACCTTTACTTTTTTAAAAACCTTAATATTTAGAATAGAACCCTTTATAAAAAATAAAGGGGAAAAACAAGCATATTATGAATCGCAAATTAGTACTTAAAGAAAAAAGACAATAACGATAATTGAAATCTGACAAATTACGAGTAAGGAGGGAGAGTGTACAGAACACCAAAACCTGTTTGAATGCAGGTTGAAACTTGAAGGTTATTAATTGAGTTCCAGCCACTCTGTGCTTCATCCCACAATCAAACAACATAAAGTGTTTTGATCAATCAATAACTTCGATTATGGTTGGTAATATTTCGATAAGATGCCGTTTTTGCTATTTCCACGTTTAAATATTAATTTTTCCATGTGTATGCTTTTTTAACCTTACTTTTTCTAATGGTTTCGAAAATATGTATTAAGAACGGTTTTTAAATAATAAGGGCTGTCTTATCTGGGAACTTTATCTGAAAAATGCATGTATTCATTATAAAAGCTTGGCTGTTGAGCAAGTTTTATATTTATTTTTGCATTGTTCTACAGTACTATCGGAATTAAAATTATAATTCGGTTTCACTTCAATCCGGTAGTTTAAAAATAAGAGGACAAAAAAATTTTTTATTTTTTGTTAAAAAATTATCAACAAATTTAAACATAGAAAATATATGTTTGCTTTCTCCACGAGTGTTCGCTTGACATTTTTGTAAATTATTTTCGAAAGTACATTCTGACGAACGATAAGATATGAGTGTCAAATTATGTGATCTTGTATAAATCGCAATTTTTTTTTCCTAGAATTCAATGACTGTTTAAAATATACTTGATATTTCAAAATAAACCAACGTTAAATATTTCAAGATATCTATTAATAAATCATGGTAATATTTTAAGATCACGATGATACTTGTAAGATCTGGGAACACTTTTTCTAAGAATGCATGCATTGTTTGTAAAAGTTTAGGTGTTGTGTAATTTAATAAATGAACTAAAAATGTGTACAAATCAGTGAAACAGCGATATATTTAATAAAGTCTTAAAAGTAAACCTTTATAAGTATTTCTATTTCTAATTTTCGCTATGTTTGAAAATATTACGTTTTGATGTAATAAATAAAATTATTTAAACTTTTTTTTAAAAAAATTCGTTTTTAACTTCTTTTTAAAAAAGAGTTCATAGCAATTTTTTTATCAATGGAAAATTTTGAAATATTTGTGCTCCGAACTTCCATAACACAATGTTGTTATAAATTACTTTATTAAAACTTCAATTTTTATCAACATTTTATCATTTACTAAAAGTTATTTAAAAATGTAGCAAAGAAATCTTGTTCTATATTTATCGGAAATGGAAAGTGATTTAGTGACATTTGTTTTAATTATTTGATAATACTGTTGCAAGTTAATTTTCTTAAAAACATTTTTAACATTCTTCCTGAAAATGTTGGTCAATTTCTCTATATACTTTTATGATATTTTATTTAGGTTACGTGGACGTCTCTGAAAAGTATAAGATTAAGACAACCATGAACCATGAAAATATACCGGCAGTCAGGGTGTTGGGACTTTTTACCGCAAAATTCATTCATTCAAAAATTCTGATATGCCGTAATTTTTACAGTAATAACTACTATGAAATCACTCTATTAACTAAATATTGCAGCAAAATCTACGTAATAATATTTTACGGTGAAGATAAATTTTATGGTACAATGTATTTTACGGATGATGCACACAAAGAGACAGTACTTTTTACCGTAATTTGATCCGGTATTTTTACTGTGTGAATTTAACAGCATTTTATTTTGTTAATATTTTTTTGGAATTACATAATATTGAAAATAATATTTTTTTAACTTTTTTAAGCCACTTCAAAGTATATTTCCCTAAATATTACACTTTCTGTAACACAAGAATACGAAAAAAAAAGGGGAAACATTGGTATTTCTAGTGCTAAGCAAACTTATAATTTTCAATGTAAAACTTTAAAAACAAAATATACACTCAGAAAAAAGTGTGGAAGAAATTACCAGAATATAGTAGAATTTATCGTGTTTCTGGTTCTATGGGAGCATCGGAAATTTTTACCGAAGTGCTTTGGCAATGATTTTTGTAAAACAATAAAATATGGTTTTGAAATGCGTGATAGAATTCGGTAAATATGGTAATTTTATCATGATACCCTAGAGCAATTTAATTTTCAGTTTCATTTTTTTTCCAGATGTGTGATAATAAGAACTATAATTTTGAAAGCCAAAATTTCCGGTTAACCGTTGCCATATGAATGAAAAAAATTCCAAGTGAGTGATTTAAATACCGTATATTATGATTTTTAATACCAGAAAACTGTTGTTCTTTTTATTATAAATGTCATTACCATACAGTACGGTAATTTTACCGGAATTTTTATATTTTTGTTGCAAATGTTTAAATAATTTCAAAAGGATTGACGATACAATCAAAAATTATTTTTTTGATTTGGTCTGGATTCTTCATACTAATTTAAAATCGAAATGATTCTAGTAAAATACAGGTGCTTCATATTCATCACATTTTATACAGCTGCTAGATTTTTTTTAAGAAAACGAAATAAAAAGATTTGTTTAGAAAGAGTAGCTAATTAATACTTATGTGAGAAATAATTATCGAGTTTAATCACATTAAAAAGGTGGAAATAAAAATACTAAAACTAGTTTATCTGTTGGATGAAACGCATGCTATTCCTTATACATCTCCTTAACCTCTTAAGTATACCTATCGATATGTATACTTAATATAGTTGGATCGATATGGATTATCGATATTAGTTTTAGAATACTAATGCTACCTTACTAGTAAAATATTTAATTGAATTGAAATTTTTTCTGGTAACCTCTGTAGCTCAGTATCGGAATTAAAGAGACCTTTTTTTAATATATAAAGATATAAATCTAAAGCCTAAATAAGCATGGTTTATTTTTCCCAAGTACAAAAATAAATTGAAATTTTTTAAAAAAATTTTAACATTTTTTACAAGATTAATTTTGAAAGTGTGTATTAGAGAGTTTTTCAATCAATAGATTGTATTTAATATTTGTGATGCTGCTTAATTGCTTGAAGGAAATGAAACAATAAAATTTTTTTGACGTAGTTTCCTACCCAATAAGATTTGCATTTGATCATTTAAATAAAATCACGTGTGTTTTTCTAAAATTGATGCATTTCTATCACTTTTTAAGACAAGTTAACTCAACTAAATTTGCATGTTCTCAATGGATTCTTTTCAGTATAATTCTAAGCCGGAAAAGTTTTCGTTGAAGTCTAACATTACATTACTTAGCCAATAATAAAATATTCGTCACAGTCAAGCGTTGCATTAACTTTGCCGATAGTAATGTATTCATCAAAGCTAAGAATTACACTAACCTACCGGTAACAAAATATTCATTACGACCAAACATAACATTTAGCTCTAGATAGTAAAGTATTTGTTACATCATAACATTTCTTTAACCTCTTCTTTCTCGCTCCCGTCTAAATAACGAGGTGAAATTTCGCCCTCTATTTCTCATGCCCATGATATTTCTGGGCAGGAAGGTTCAAAAGTAACACTTCAAAAAGATAAAAACAATATATTTCGTATGCCCGAAATCATCTTTATTTCTCAATCTATACCCTAGCTGGCAGTACCAGAATATTTGCAATGTGTTTAAAGATAGTTTATTTTAACTCATAATTATTTCAAGCTAAAAATTTACCCAAAAATTAAAAATGAATACATTGTTAGTTTTATATAATTTTCTTGAATAAAAAAATAGGCACTTTTATAACCGTTTTCCTAATTATACAACCATTAAGGGGGTTAACTTGCCGACAGTATAATAAATGTCCCAACTTAACGTTACATAAATATTCTGAGAGTATATAAATATGAATGAGCAAGTTCAACAGTTGATGAAGTAAAGTGTCTATAAAATTTCTAATTATTAATGTTTAATTAATGCTCAAACAAGCATTTGAATTTTCTATGGTGAGTTTCAAAAGGCAAAAAATTTAGAAGTTTCGTTTTAACTATGTGTGAAAAAAAGCAATTTAATGCAGATGAAAAGGAATTCCAAATGTATTATAAGATTGGTCAATCTTTCCCAGACAAAGTTCTCTTTAATGTTTCCTTTTGATTACTGTAACATAAAAATAATAAGTAGAAACTCATTCCCACTAGTAAAATAATATATTTATTCATTTTAATCAAAGTTTGCAGTCGTTTATGAACGTGTTGGAAATATTTGGATGCAATTCAAGATTACTTGGATAAATCTTAAATTGCTTTCGAAAAGGGAAATTGTTTCTATTGTTTTTTGAGTTGATTTTTCGATAAAAATATATCTTTTAAATTCCTTTGTTTTTCAGTTCAGATTTTGCTTTATAAATCATTGTTATTTTGTATTTTAAAATTTGTTAAAAAGATTTAAAAAAGTATTAAATTAGTGCTATGTTCAAGCTTTTATTAATATAGTAATCTTATAAAGAATATATTGTAGAAGAATATAATCTAGAAGAAATTAATTAGATTCATTAACTATTAATTATATTCACTTTAATGACACGAAAACTATTATTTAAATTCAATTTTATTGCTAGACATTATACAGCTATTAATAACCACTTAAATTTATAATTTTGTCATCCATTATAAGAAATAACGATTCAATCTATTATTCCATATTTTTTAATATGGGAAGTAATTCTTCATTTAAACATAATACTATTTGCATACAGAAGTCTTTACATTGCATTATTCATTACATTATTTAATATTATCATACGAAAGTCATTGCATTATTCATTGCATTGAAGTATTAAAGATTTTAACATAATTCAATTCATCACAAAATTTATAATATGAAACAAATATGCATTATATGGAAGTAATTATTCATTTCATGGTGACTCTATTTGACTATATTATTTTAAAAAATATTTTATAAGTTATTTTAAGAAAAATTCACTTATTACAAAATATTAAGCATGACAATCTTATTTAAAACTGCTAGTTAAATAAAACAGAATATATTTCATTGGTTATCTGTTGGAAATAACCATGTCCAAAATAATAAATTTAACTCGAGATAACAGAGCACTAGGCAAGAAATTAATTACGTTGCAAAAAAGTTGTTAAAATTTTCCTTACATTGTTGCTATTTTTATGTTTTGAAAGAGGGACATTAATTATTGCCTTAAAGGATCATTAAAAACATTAGTCATGAAATAGTAAAAAAACTATTCCTCATAAATTTTAATGCTTTTAATTTTAAAAAAAAAATTCACCTAAAATACAAGTTTTTCCAGTATTGTGAGACATCAGAAAAATTTATTTAAAAATTTTAATCATTGATGTTGGGATGAAGTCGTGTAACAATGATTGCATACGGAAATTTTTTATTACAAAAGCGCTTTATTATGCATAATTGGTTTCCATGCAATAAAAATGCATGATACCGCAGCTTAAAAAGTAAAATTACAGAAGGACATAAACAGTAATAAAACTCGTAATAAAAGGAAATAACTTATAACGGCTTTCAAGAAAAATAATTTAGTCATTGAATGAGAACTGAATCAATTCTCTAGCCCAGCAATATCGACTGTTTCTCAACGAAAAACATTTAAGCAAATGATCTGTGTCCAATCCTGGTTTCTCAAAATAATCAAGGGACTATCATATATACCAATGCGATGCGGATATTTAGCAAGAAAATCATGTCCAATCTCGAACGAAATTCCGCATAACTGCAATGGATCTGAATACTAGAATAGAATTCTGGGAGAATCTGGAATATCTAATCCCCCTCACTTCTATAAATAAGTAATTTCAGGTCATAAACTTTTCTCAGATCATTTTCCACTTTTCTGTAAATTCATGTGAATAGTACTTAGCTATTATTTTATTGTAGAATTCCCCTTTTAGTTAATTTATCAGCCCATCTGTTTCCAGAAATTACATTCTCCACCTTTAATACATTGTTAATGCAGCTAATTAAAAAATTACATAAATCAAAAAACTGTTGCATGCATTAATGACCCTAAGATAATTTCATGCATAAAGTAATTTAAAACAGTAATAAGTTTTCGTGTTAGTAAATTATTTAAAAACTAATTGTAAAATTTGATTCGCTACTTTTCCGAACTTTTATATCTTCCTAAATAGTATAATACAATAGCAAATTAATTTTTTAAGAAATTTTCAATAAAATTATTTAGGTTTCTCTTTTCATAAAAAAAATTGTGAACTCTCAAAAGAGTTCTTAAATTAAATATTTCCACTTCAAACTGGTTGCAAACCACGAGGGTTTCAGTTTTATCGTCCACAAAAAGCTGCACGATTATTAAAAGTTCGCTACATATAGGTATTATCAGAGATTTCATGCGTCTGCAGGATAATTATTTTTTAAAAACTTTGAACTAAAATGAATATTTCTAAAATACTGAATATATAAATGCAAACATACTGCATTTGGTAAAATACAAGCATTATTGCAAACACAAATTTTCTTAATATCGTCAAAATTGGAAAATTCAGAATGCGACACGGAAGAAAAGAAAGCTTTTCATAATAGAATTGTTACAATAGTATGACGGTTTATGAGGCATTATTTGTTCTTGAATTCAATGATCTTACTGAATCGTTTTGCAATTATTCTAAATAGAATTGACATTGACTAGTGAAAAAATGAAATTTGGATTTTTTACAGAACCGTATGAAAAAGAAAATACGATCCTTATAAGTTTAGACCATGGATTGCCAAGCAAAATAAGTTGTGTTCAAAGAAAATATCCATTGTTGAATCACTAGTCATTTTTGTCTAGAATAGGGGTGCAACATTCTAAATTTAGAAACTTTAAAAATTGTTCTTTGTGGAAACAATATTTTACGCTTTCACGCTCAGCCAGTCAAACCTAACGGGAGAAGTTTCGCCTATCCTAAAATATCAAAAAAATTTAAAAATATTCTAGGTATTATTTCCAGATATTTTTTCTAAAAAAATGGAGCTTTTAGGATTTAAAATCCAGGTAATCTTTAGAGATCTCAGTCAGCAAAATTTTAATGCCTCGTAGCTATATAAATATATATCAGAAAAAAAAAATTTTAAATTTAGGCATATACTTTAAGTTCAAATTGCACTTTCCCGTATTAAATGAACTTTAAAAAGATATTTTTTCTAAAAAATGGAGCTTTAAGGTTTTTAAAAAAAAAAGTAATTTTTAGAGACCTCAGTTATCAAAATTTTAAAGCCACGTAACTTTATAAATATATATCAGAAAAAAATATTTCTAAATTTAGGCATATACTTTAAGCTTAAATTACACTTTCCCGTATTAAATGAACTTCAAAAAGATGATTTTTTATGTTTTTTGAAAAATCTTAAAAAAATGAGAAAACTCTTTAAAAATTCACTTTTCCCCTGAAAATAACAAAATTAATTAACAGCAATTTTTAAAAATTATTTCAAAAATTGAGAGAATGAAGCATAATTTTTTTTGACAATCTCCTTTTCCACATGAATACAAACAAATTTGCCAAATATTTGTCGACGAAAGTCGTTTAAAAAGCACGCTAACGAATGTTTTATCTCTCGTGTTTTTTCTGATTACTAAATAAACAAACTTACAATTTATTAAAGACATTTTACAAAACATTTTCTTAATTCGTAAACAAGGAAATGTTTCGAAAATAAATAATGAAATGAATTAATCGCCCTAAATTGCAAAAAAAAAAAAAAAAATAGCAAATGGATCTCTTAAAATAGCGCAATCTATGAATGTAAATGAAGCTCCTAAAGTTTATGATATCTAAAACAACAAATGACATAATGGCATATAGAACAGCTCAATAATTTCAATACACCCAATATTTTTTCAGTTTTTTCTGGAAATAAACAAAGCGATAAACTCTCGTATATGAGTCGTTCCCATGAAAACAATCTTGTTTTATGGGAACGTTTTATGTTTTACTTAAGCTCATGAAACCCATGAAAACCCATTAAAGTAGATTGTAATTTCTCTCATTATTATAATTTCTAATTATATTATTACAAGAAAATAAAAATTACATTTATATATAACAAGAAAAAAAATTGCATATATATATATATATATATATATATATATATATATATATATATATATATATATATATATATATATATATATATATATATATATATATATAAATTTTTTAAAAATTTTTTTATTTATTATTATTTTTAATAAACTGTTGTTTGTTATTTTTTACTTATTATTTCCCCCCCTTTTTCATATGTCTTTTATTTTTCTTTGTTTTATTCTTCGTTGAACTTATCTAATGAGTTCTGTTTACTTGCAGCTTAAGCGCAATAAATGAAACTTATTGTTTTTCTTAACTTTCTTCGTGTTTTCTTGTATTTATTTATATATATATAATTATACATAGATGTAATTTTTTTCTTGTTATAATATAATTAGAAATTATAATAATGATAGAAATTACAAAATTACAATAATTATAGTAATTCTTAGCAATTTTTTTTAGATTTAACTCTTAATATTAATGAAGATAGTAAAATGTCATTTAAACTTTTTGACAAAAGGAATGATTTTAATTTCCAATTAAAAAATGCTTTGATTTTAATTCTAACTTAGCTAATAAGGTTTTTTCTAGTATTAGTACCAATCAAATTCATAAGATTTACAGAAATAATTCTAACTATTACGAGTTTTTAAATGATACTGATAAATATGAAAGCGATTTAATTCATAGCCATTTTCCCAGTTCATTTCTTAAATTTTATTTTAAAAATATTTTAAAAAACTTGGTGCATTTTTTTATTTATTTAATTTTCCTGCATTTAGAATGAGCTCTGATTTACTTTTTAAGGTAGGAACTAACTATGATAAGCTATTCCTAAAGCCACTGGAGGGAAAAGTTTGTATGTATGACCTTTTATACTGGATTAGTTAAAACCTTTTTTAAGTAAACTTCTTAATTTATTGTAGCCTCTTAAAATAACTTTAATTGTTTTAATTGTCCAGTATAATAAGCAGTTTATTTTTAATTTTTACTACTATTTTTATGTATGGATATGGATATTTATATATATATATATATATATATATATATATATATATATATATTATTATTATTATTATTATTTTGTAAGAATGGAATGGGCTCTGGTTTATGAACAGTCACCCCCGATGAATGCAGGTAATACGTGTAGACTTTAAAATTATGAAAGGATGTATGAATGAAGGATAAAGTATATAAACGGCTTTCTATCCATATGTGCAGACTCTGACTTTTAAATAAGTCACCCTATGAAGGATGGGATGCTAATGAATGATTGATTCCTTATTTAAGCCAAAAATTTAAATTACAACGATTAGCTATTTCGAATGCTTCTTTTAATTAAATTTATATTATTGTAATAAATTAAATAATTTTTTTCTTATTATTATGATCACAGATACACAGATCAAAATGTTTTTAAAAATTAAGACAGTATTTAATTCTATTTTTCAAAATTCTCGCATGAGATTTTTTTTAATAAAATACACATATGGTGCCAAATAAATTCGTAATCTGATGCTGCTCATTTGCCTAAATCACTTAGTTCTTTTTCTTAAACTATTCTTCGTTAAAAAAGTTTTAAATGTAAACAGTTGTTTTTACTAGTTTGTCACGAGTCCTATAACTTTATAAAGTAGTATTGAATTTGCGTTATACAAATTTAGATTTTTAAAACCCACTTTATCATTTAATGTCTTGAATAGGAAGAGAGTGCAGGAAAAGGAGCATATGTAAAATACCTATCCCTCCCACCTCTGACTCCTCTTATCCGGAACTTCTTTCAATAGTGATTATGCTTATTTTTTAAAAAAGTAAGGAAAAGTAAATTCAAAAATTCTCGATTTGTTGTTAATTTGTTTTTAACAGTGAAAAAACGCCTTTCTGGCTATGTCAGTTTTCGTAATCACGCCTTTTGAGCTGTTTCCATTTTTTTAAACAAGTTTTTTGAGATGCTGTGCTCATTTTCATAAACACTCATTTCAAGTTATGTTCATTTTCGAGAACACGCGTATTGTACCATGATTATTTTCTTAAACAAGCATTTCGAGCTATGTCCATTTTCTTAAACACGCATTTTAAGTTGTGTCTAAAATAAAAAGCTCGGAGAGAATTAGGAATATGTTTAAATTGTATGAATATTCAAATTCAATCAATCAAAATATTTAAAAGAAAAAAAACACAAAATAAGTGTTATCCCTAGAGTGTCTTCAGCTATCTTCAGCGAGAGTGAGTTCAGCCATTTGAATAAGTACATTAAAACATGACATAAAAAAATAAGAAGTTATAATTGATCTAAATTACAACCCTATCATGTATTTTTAATTAAAAATGCTTGCAGATTATTATAATTTTTAAAAAACATTAAACTATCCCTTTTAAGTTTCAGATATATAGTTCCTATAGTTCCCTGAAGAAAAAAAATTTTACTTTTATTTGATAAAAATATTTAAAAAAGCGATTTTGTTATCTTTATATGGTTAGGAAAATATATTTTTGGTATAAAGAAAGACTTTACGATAAGATATGGTGATAAAATAAAATTCATCGTTTGGTAAGACGTGGAGAAACTATTTAAATAGACTTTTATATGCGTAATATTTTTCTGTTATAGTCTGGCACATTGCACTTGCCTACTCGGATTTTACTGTACAACCGGATATCCGGGCTGCTAGGATAAAGACAATCACTCGTAACATATCTTTTTAACCTTCATTATTCTATCAATAAAACAGCTAAACCAAATCCATAACTACATTGCTAAGTCTTTTCCATGGTGACTATATACTGAAGCCTCAACAACTATTATTTATTATTCTAAAAGATAAAGTTTTCTATTTTGTACTTAGAAAGGAACATATATTTTCTGAAGAACATTTCAGTTCACTGAAGTGATGTAATAAATTCATTTTAAAGCATCATTTTGGCTTACCATAAAAGAAGGAATAAACTATGTTTCATGACACTTCTATCTCAAATTTATTTTTATGTTTGCATACATATTCCTTCCTAACGCTATAGAAAATCTTAATAAAATAAAAAAAGAAATCACTCATATTTTGTTTGCAAAAAAGGAATTTTACGATCTACTTACATATTTAGCGAAAGAAAATTTTAGCTGTATTTTGTAAAGTAAATAATACACTATGGAATCTTCTTAACTCAAATAAATAGTGTATCCAATCATTCGTGGGCTCATTTTAAGAAAAAAATTTAGTTCAAAACGTTAAAACCAATCGTTTTAGTAAAACTGATTTAAAGATATTATTCATTTTTGAACTAACTTTCTAATAATATTCATGCTTGATTTTCCAATAAAAGATGAACACGTGAGATATCATCAGAGAATAGCGATATCAAAACCACCTTTCAAGGATATAATTTAGAAACAGAAGATATAATTTAGGTCAGAAGTTGAGAATAATGCTGACATTTATTGTCTAATGTTTGTTATTTATGGTAAACACTGTTTAGGAAAAATAGCTGTGAAAAAAAAAACGGCGTAAAATTTTTTCGTGAAGAGTGCACAGTAAAAAAATCGATATTCGATTATCCCGAAATTTTCTTCGATTTTGACAAAACCGCTTCCTAGCATAAGCTTCGAGCAAAAATTTCTTAAACGTGACTATTTAACCGCGTCACTTTTTCAAGGAGACGAATTTCATCGAAATTTAAAAAAATATTTCTCCGTTTTGTTTCTTCGAAAGAAAAATAAAACTCGTAGAACCTAACTCCTAAGCAAAATTTCATGTAATGAACCTAATGAATCTAACTTTTCTAATAATTAATTGAACGTGCCACACCACAACAAGGACAGATCAAACAGAGCGATAAATGGCACCCATACACGAAACGGAATTCAAACCCGGGATCTTCCGAGTACGAGGCCAACTACTTGACTACCATCCATTCCAGTCGGGTAAACTCGTCGACTTTATTTTCGATTGTGTCGACTTTATTCTAGTTTCGTCATTGTAATTTACAGTCTTCCATGATGCACTATGATGAGTCTTAAAGTTGATGACGCATTTTTGTTACATATTTGAGAATTCGCGCTTTGTCCCAACTCACGTGATTTTGTGACGAAATGATTCTCAAAATTTACGAAATACTACTTAAGAACTGGTGAATCGTCAAAATGTAGAGCTTTATTTCTGAAAGTGCACACATCAATAACGAATCTGTTAAAATCCAGAGTAGAAGAGCGCTATGAACTACCGTGAATCCATCACTGCTGTTGATGAAATGATCAGAGTTAAATGAAGAGTTACGACTAGTGACATCCATGTAGCTATTTTTAAAGTTAGAGTAAAATAATGGTAGAAGGTGACTTCTACCACTAAAATATACCATTACTTTGTATAGCTGTATTGTGAACGCATCCTTTTTAGCTTGACTTTACTTTCACTTTGCATTCTCTCATGCGCACTAGAAAATCTGTTATACAAATTCTGCGGCGCATTCTTCTTAACTTCTTTTTCAACCTTAAATGGTTTTGCTGCTCTCATTACTGTATTTCTGACTATCAAACGTGAAGTATTACTAACGCGACTGCGAATTATGAAGCATTACTAGAGCGTTGTTAAAAAAATTTCAGCGTCTGGAGCAACAGTATTGTTTAAAGTTAATGAAGCATTAGTATAATGCCACGTTGCATCATATTATTGCACTTTTCAAAAGTCTTTACACAATACTATGGTTCAAATTGAACAGAAACATAGTAATTTTAATACCTTATTATATTTAAAACCACAAATTTGTTCAACTTAAACTGATTTATCTGAGTGTATTAACCACGTTAAACTAAAACCTAGCCACCTCCAACACAAAGTATCATCCTTAAACTTTAGTTTTCAGTAAGTTCAATTATGTCAAGGTGTTTAGGTTCTTTTAATTCAATATATGCCGGCTCTTATGCCATTTAAATACCATTTGAGGGTAGCTTTACTTCACTGCTTCTTTTGAAGAAGTAATAACTTTAAGCTTCATATAGCTATGGGAAGTATGCCAGTAAGTATACACTTATTTAATGGTTCAGAAATGAGTTTGTAGAAAGTTAGAAAGAGGAAACAAGAAACTTGCACTGTAAAAAATTCCTGATCCAATTACGGTAAAAAGTGTGAAATCCATTTTCGCATGTTCCATAACAAAAAATCTGATATCTGATATACTGTAAAATTTACGATAATTACAGTTAAATCATTGAACATCTCTAATTAAATAAATGTTACTGTAAAAATTACGGTGTGATATCTTACGATAAAAGTGGATTCTAAGTATGATGCACCCAAAGTGCTGATACTTTATGCCGTAATTTAGTCTAGAATTTTTCTCAGAGTGAAATGGCATAATTAAGGGACCCAGGATGTAAGAATAAGTCCATATGTCTGTTAAAAAAATTTTATTCATTCTTGACTATTATCTCAAGCAAGATCTACAAAACAAAGTAAATAATAATTCTCTATCAACAATGTATCAATAAATTATTAGGTCTAGGTGCTCTTTGAAAAAAAAAATTCTCCAATTCTTTCTCTTTTTTTAATGGCAATAAGCTCAATCTTCATGTAACGACTTAAACTTATAAAAGCAATAGTTCTTTGCTTTCCGATTTCATATATAACATTAAGTTAAGACTTAGTACATTTTCTGGAAAACTTATCCCTCAACTCACATAAAGTATTTAATTTATCATTAAACATATTTAGACCTACCTATAACACTAACTTTACAAAGATCAAGACAGCATTTTAAAAATTAGCTCAAACATATAATTTATAATCTTTTAACATACAAAAGTCATTTTTTACGACTTCCGTGGTCCAGTTTATGTGGATTAATTTTTATTTATGGCGAATATCAAAAGCTTAAGTTTACGTCTTTCTGTAAAATAGTACACTATAAACCTACTAAACCTTAACATCAACCTACAATAACTAATTTCTAATGTTAGACGTCATATACTTTAAAAAGAAATATTCTTATTCAATTATTTATGTTAATTAGACTTATTTTAATTAAAGTTAAATCAATTATTTATCTTAATTTTATGTTTTACTTTAATTAGATTTTATGAATATTGCGAAACTTTAAATTGCAACACTCTTTCTTCTTTTAGGATAGAAACATTTTCATCCATTTTATTCCCGATCTCCTCGATCATTTATACTTATATATTGCAGGCGTAGGTATCCTGTAAAAGATTACAGACCAAATTACGGTAAAAAGTAAGGTCAGGTTACCTGCACTTTTTATTGTAAAATCCACTTTTACCAGAGCATTTCACTGAGCAAAAAATCAGACGAACTGTAATTTTTGCAGTAATAATTACAGTAAAATTACTGAAACACTCTCATTAAACAAATATTACTGAAATAATTACGGTATAATATTTTTCGGAAAAATGGATTTGATGGTAAAATGGATTTCACGGATGATGCACCCAAAGTGCCGGTACTTTAAACCGTAAAATGAACCAGAAAATTTTATAGCTGCTTTTACAGACTTTTATTTATATCTGTAATTGGGGAATTTTTTTTAAAAAAATTACCTTAAAAATCCAACTTTATGTATTTTCGTGATTATTATTTATGTATTATTAAATTAATAAAATCTTCGTTAGTACATTTAATGTCATTTTTGAAATTAAAATGGATATATAATCTTTCAGAAACTGTGATGTCTGAAAATTCAGTATTTTTTAAACTTCCTTACATTTACCTGTTCCCGCTTTTTGAAAAATGCATAAAACATGTGTTTTTTCCGGCTTTGTCATATCAGTAAAGATATTTTTCTTTAAATTAATATTAATTTTTAATTTTAAGGTTAATTTTTAACTTTATTGATTTTTTAACTAAATGTACTTTTGCAACAACTTTTTATACATGCATCATGAAATTAATAAAAAAAACTCTAAGATAGGATAAACCAACCAGTGAAGAAGCACTACCCAGTGAAGGAACATTTCATATATATTGATTAAAAATAAGAATTTAAAAGTTTTTCTTTAGATTGATTGGTAACAATAGCTTACTGCCAAACAATAGGAAGTCATCTAGCGATGTTTTGGATTACCTGGTCAAATAGACTTCTCTGGAAAAAATTTTGAATTTGTTATTATCTCTGCAACATCTTGTTTCTTTGAAAAAAATATAAGGTGAGTGTTTGTACTTATATGTTTGAAGTGGAATTAATTGCATGTAATAGTTTCGTTTTTCTCACTGTAAAAAGGAGAATTCAAAATAAAGTTATTGAAGTTATTTTTTATTTTTTTTAAGCATCATAGCATAATAAAGTACTGAGATAAGGGGGTGTTTATTCACTGGATCACCAAGCGATGAAAAACCAGTGAAGGAATAAGTGTTCCTTTACTGGTTTTTTTTCTAAGTTAATGAAAATAAAAGATAAAATTTAATTTTCTTCTACCTTAAAGTGATGTTCCGCATCAAAAGTATGCTAAAAATACGAAAAACAACTTCTAACCAGTGAGGGAATAGGCATGTTCCTTTACTGGGCATAGATTTCCCAGTGGATGAACAGTATGTGTTAATATGTTGACACTTTAATTCATGATTACAAAAAATAGTTAACACTTTCCAAGTACACTGGTTATCATAAATTAAGGAAAATTCACAAAAATCGCGATAACTCAAGAAATTACACATGGAATTTTATGAAACTTACCCACAATATACGACACATAGTAAGGTATTAAACAACATAAAAAGAAATTATCAGACATTAATAGTAGTATAGAAATTAGCACATGTATAAAATAAACAAATTGGAAGTATCGGTTTGCAATAGAAAAAGTACCTTTAATATGGAATATGATTGCCTCTAGAAGCAATACAGCACAAACAGCGATGTGTGATGCTTTCAATTATGCGGTCTATCAGTTCAATAGGAAGTGAGAGCCATTGCTCTTGTAAAGCAGTTGCAAGCGTGGCAAGGGTCTGAGGGGGCGGATTGATGGCAGATACACGCCTCCCTAGAGCATCCCAAACGTGCTCGATAGGATTCAAGTCCGGGGATCGAGCTGGCCACTCCATGCGAGTAATTGTTTCCTGTTGAAGATAATCATCAACAATGCGAGCTCTGTGTGGTCTTGCATTATCGTCCTGTAACAGGAAGCAATCACCAATTGCCCCGGCATATGGGCGCACATAAGCATCAAGGATGTTGTCTCGATAAACCTGAGCATTCACGGTTCCCCTTGGAAAGACATGGAGGTATGTGCGCCCTCCTAAGGATATGCCTCCCCAAACACAGACACTGCCTCTTCCGTATGCATCTCTTTCACGGATGTTTGATGGATGATAACGGGTCCCAGGTTCTCTCCATATCAAATAACGTCTACTGTCACTTTCTAGACTAAACCTGGACTCATCCGTAAAGAGAACAGGCCTCCATTGATCTGACGTCCAGTGGACATGTTGTCGGGCCCACTGCAAACGGTCTCTCCTATGGCGTGATGTGAGCGGCACGCAAATGGCTGGTCGTCTCGCATACAGACCACCTTCGTGGAGCCTTCTGCGCACAGTTGACGTTGACACCAACCTTCCGGTGGCTGCAGCAAGAGAGGATCTAAGATGTGTCGGAGTAGCGGTTCTATTCCTGCGTGCACTTAATGTCAAATATCGGTCATCGGCACTGGTCGTAACAGTTGGCCGTCCTTGACTGAACCTCCTAGATGCCGAATCTGTGGTTTGAAATTGCCTCCAAAGTCTATGAACCACAGATGGACTCACATTTAGCCATCTGGCCACTTCTGATTGACTCTGCCCTGCCTCTAGTCTCCCGATGGCTCTCCATCGTAGTTCCTCAGGCAAATGATGCCTAGAGGTCATTATTACGAATTGGCTATCTCAGATTTTCAATGTCGCAATCACAGTAAAATTTGTGTGCTTTCTCTCAAACTTGGACTTTTATGCTCCAGGCAGATGACGTAAGCCGAGTGCAGCGCCACTAATTTGCATATTGCAATTTTACTCAGCTACTCTTAGTGGACAACATATGCAAATTTTGCACGGTTTGGCTTACTTTTGAAAGAGTTATCGCTATTTTTGTGATTTTTCCTTAATTTATGATAACCAGTGTATTTATATGTTATTATTTCAAGAATAGGCTTGTTTTTAAATATTCTTATGGCTTATAAATTCATAAAGAGCATTAAAAAATAACCAAAATTAAGTGTTCCTTTACTGGGTGTTCATTCACTGGTAAGAGCTGTTCCTTCACTTGGTCTTCTTACTACTTGTTATTTGAACCTCCAAAACTTTAAAACAATATTATGTAAGTTCTCTACAATTTTTTACGTAATTTACAATTAGTAACAAATATGTTGACACTGTCATTTAACTAAAATTACGAATTTTGAAATTAATATGATTTTTTAAAAGGCAAGTTAAGCTTAAATGTTCCTTCACTGGTTAGTTTACCCTGCTTATTTTAATGTCAGTTTAAAACTTTGGGATCCATATATTCCTTTTTGAAAATTTTGAGAATTGTAAACTTAATTTTTTAAGCTGAATAAAAAAAATACTTTTAAATTACTTAATACTTTTAAATTATATTTACTACTATTATTAAATCACAAACAAACTAATAAAATTTTCATGATATTTAAATTCAATGTCAGTTTAGAAATTAGGTAAGATCTAAATAATCTTTTAGGAAAAGTTTATAAACTATAATTGATATAAATATACTTCTTAGGTATAAAAAATTTTATTTTTAAATTATGGATACTTTTTCAATTATGAATTATGCATCTAAAAATAGTATACATACCTCTCAGAGCAACTTCCATTTTAAATTGCTAAGAAATATTCTGTTAATAAAAATTCCTCTTAGAATGAAGAGTTTAAAACTGTTTCTTTTAAACAAGCTATAATATACACAAAATAACGCACTATTTAGGCAGAAATTTATCTCACTGAATAAGAAATACAAAGTTTACACTAGAAAATAGCAATTGCTCTAGTCGTCAACAAAAAATTTCGAAATGCTCTTTTCGAATTTTCCATTAAAATTGATATTTTGGAGAGTTTTTTCTAAATATGATTAACTTTCAGATTGAAAAGGTTTAAAATTACCAATTTAATTTTCTGTGACGTAACTCCTAAACAAAAATGATATCACATATCAGGAAAGCAATCTTTAACAGAATATCTCCAAAATGATCTATACTATTTTGGTTGACGATCGCAACAATTTCTCCGATTATTGATCTTACCGTTTCCTTAGTAATTAGATTATGAATTGAAAACACATTCCAAAAAAATTGTTTATTGTCTTCACTTAACTTCAAATTATGTATCATTCTAATATTTGCTAACATCACATAGCGTTATTTTTTATCTAATTAAAACTGTATTTTTAGGCATTTTCAATAAAATCACACGCAATGCATGCATAAGAGATGAGAACTGGGCACATATTTCGAAAACATTTCTTACAATTTTATTTCTACTTCCCTCCACTGCATATCTAAGAATTATGTCTTGAAACATTAAAAAAAATAAAAAGTCGATGGTAAATATGTAACATTATTTTCTTTTAAACAATTTAAACAACAAGAAAAATGTTCTATCCTATTCTGATTTTTTTGCAGATAGGTTTTAAAATTCTGAAATCATATTTGAAATTTATTTTGTATCAGTTTTACTAAAGAAAACTCCAATAAAGGAGTTTTCGATGAATCAGCTACATATACTGAGGTGAGCAAACGTTTTTTAAGTAATTTATAATAATTTTTTTTATAAATAAAATAACCAAATCTATAAAACCTAATATAAACATTTATAAATTTGCAGAAAGTGTTTAAAATAAATTTACTCGTAAATTAAACGAGATAAGTTCAATTTCAGATAAATTAAAAATCCATTTGATGGAAACGACCAGTAAAAATTTCTTTTTTATACACTTATAAAGGTAAAGAAACTTTCCAAAGCTCGCGGAATGATATTTGTTTTTTTTTTGCTCGCTCCTGCGAGCAGACGAAATATATCTAGTAATCATTTCCTGGTAAAGATATTTAGTGTTAGTGAAAAAGTTAATTTTTAACTGGATTAATTACCACCCCTTCTTAGAATTTTTTTGCCCAAACTTACATTTTCATCACTGTGAAATACACAAAATATTTTATAAATATTATTCTGTAGCAAAAAGAATTAACTATATAGCAAAATTGAGTTTGATTTGCAAGCGAAACTTTGGTCCTTTTCTCTTTAAAACATTATGTCACTTCTGTGCTTATTGTTTCATTTGACGCTTATTAACATAACTGTTCATGTATTTCGATACACCTATTGTTTCTTCATTTTTTCAAGACATACACAAAACTTACAAAATTAATATTTTTTCAATTATTTAGAACTGAATATTAAAAATACTCAACAGTTATTAATTAAATCATTTGACATTTATTGAAAGAGTATTGCTAAAATGTCTTCATCTCAAAACTATTGATTTTTCAAGACATGTGAATCAGATGTCACCAGCGTTTCGTAAATCGAAATAACCGTTAAGTTCTGATTCTATAGTTAAATATTCCGAAAATAAAAAATTTTTGGCACTTAATGTAGCAGTTATTACACTGAGAAAAAAAAGCATGGTCAAACTTTCAGAATATTGTAACGTGCTTAATAACAAGCAATAGTGATCGTCCTTATCTAACTAATACAAAACACCCAAAAAGCATTTTTCTAATCTTCCAGTAGTATTTTCTACGAAATAACAGGAAACAGCTATAATAATTTTTTATGTAAAAATAACACCTTAAAAGTTCTGTTATTTTATAAAACTTGATATAACATATTTTTTAGTGTAATAAACATAACAGTTATGCCCCCGTCGTGTTTGCAAATCAAAATATATTATTTTTGAATCAGAATAAATTAAATTTCAAAAATATGGGAGCTATTCTTCGATTTCTTTAATGACAAATAACGGCGATGTTGTTTTCTGACTAATGACAAGCTTGAAAAAAGGACTGTTTCTAAACTCTTTAAGAATTATTGTAATAAATAGACACATAGTTACTTCATAGTTGATACTTTCTTTTTAGTCAAGGAGATTTGCTGTCTCGTCAAAGCCATTTTATTTTTTGTAATACAATATCCGGAATTTCCTTAAAAAACCAATTTGTCCCATTTCTATTCCTATACCTATTAACTGTCTTAATGACTGTTAGAAAATTGTGTGAAGACATGCACTTTCATAAATTCTGAATCAAATTCCGGTAAAAAGTACTGTTCAGGCCCTTAGGGTGCCGTTACTTTTTACCATAAAGTCCATTTTTACCGAAACATGTTACGGAACAAAAATTCTAATATACCACAATATTAAAAGCAATAATTACCGAAAAATCACTTGATCTTTCTAATTAAATAAATATTACTGAACAAATTACTGTATAATATTTGAATTGATTTTACGATAAAATGAATTTAACGTAAGATGCACCCAATGTGCCAGCATTTTATATCGTAGCTTGCTCCGGAATTTATGAGCAAAAATTGTGTTTGCAAATCTGATTATTTAATTTTTTAATAAGAGTTACAAAACTGATCTAAATATCAAAAATAAGTTGTTCATTTCTTTCATTTTTTTCAAAAAGAACATTTTTTAATAAAAAAAAAATCGATAAGGTTGTTAGCAATTTAAACAAAAATAATGTTTTAAAAAAAACGTGAATTTTCTACGAAAAAACTAATTAAATTTTTTTTTTCAAAATTTAACAATTTAAATGGAACAAATATATAGCGATTGCTAACAAGCAGTCGTTACATTGTTATTTTTCGAATAATAACAAGCATCGGAAAGATCAGTTTTAAGACTCGTCATGTCTACTCATATTACTGTCCGTCTTATTTTCTGTAATAGTAAGGAAAACATGATATTTTATCCTGGGAAGCAAATAGAAGCTGTGAAGCAGTTTTATAAATCAAAAAGGTCAGAAAAATTCGATTGTTTTGTAAAGTTATTTGAAGCATTTTTTGATGAAATAAAGAGAATTTTTTTACAACCCTCTTTTATAGCCCATTTTTTCCTTTTCCTTTTTTTTTTTTTTTTTTCCTCATAAAATTGACTTTCAGAATAAAACAATTTTATTTATACATCAAAGAAAGGCTGATTCAGTATTAGTAAGAAATAGTAACTATTAAAACATGGCAACAACTAAATAGCAGAACGACTATATTATCGTTAGTTTCTGATCAATAGTAATTATCAAAAAGAGCAGTCTGAAAGTGTGGCTACATAAATCTTCCTCTCAAAAGTAAAACTCACACGTATGACGAATCAGCATACAGAACTGAACAATTCGTTACTTTTGGCACTCATTTTGTCACAAAATTTTGTCACGAATCACAAAATTTTGATGAAAAGCAGATTCTCCAATATTTAATGAGGAAACAATTTTCTCAATGGTGTTTCATTTTAGTATATTCTGAAAGTATTTCCCATTCTGTTTGTTAACTATTACTACAAAATATAGTCTGTAAAGTAAAAGTCATACTCTACAGTAAACAGTACGGAAATAGTGCTCTAGATAGTTTTCCAATCACATTCATCACAGATAGTTTTCCAAACGAAATTTATAGCCATTTGCACAGTTCTGATAAAATTTTATGTACTACAAAAGCATTTAAAATATTTCAAAAATTTTTTAAGGAGAAGAGCAATTTCTGTTTCCGGCTTCATTCGAAGAGAAAGTTTTAATTTTATTAATTTCGACTAAATATAGCCGACTTATGGATTTTTTTTTTTTAAATATAAATATTTGCAGCAAATTTTTAGAAGTTTCTGACAAGTAGCAGAGGCTGCTACATAATAGTTTTGCAATCAATAGCAGTAACTGTTCTGGAAGAGAGAGAAAAAGCAATTAAGCGATTGTTTCGAAAAGTTTTTTTTAATCTATTTATTTATTTATGTATTTATTTTAAAAACACAGCTTTTCTCGATGTTCAGCTTTATTCAAATTGACTTATTTTTCAAGCAGAAAATAAATTCTACTAAAAATTACAGTGCTGTAAGGTAATATCTAAATGTCATTACCTTACCGTACGGTAATTATGGTAAAAAAAAATAATAAAAAAACATAATTCTGGTTAATAAAACCAAAATATACGTTATTTACAAACTACTTCTGTTTCATGTTAATGGTGTATGGGTCCACCAGTCATTTGGTATTTTTTTTCGTTCATATGGTAATGGTTTGCTAGAAATTCCAGTTTTCAAAATTATAATTTTTATAACCATACATTTAGTAAAAAATACAAAACAAAAAAGTAAATTTAAACGAATAAATAGTTTTTACGCCATACTCTATAGTATCATGATAAAATTACCAAATTGTACCACATTTACCTAATTTTATCTCCTATTATAAAATCATATTTTATTGTTAATTTTGTCAAAATCATTACCAATGCGCTTTGGTAAAAATTACCGATCGTTTTGGTGCTCCCATGGAGCCAGAAACACAGTAAGTTTTACCATATACAGGAAATTTTCACCATACTTTTTTTCTCAGTGTTCAATGAGAATTACTAAAATGAATTTTATTGATTTGAGCAGAATGTGACTGACCCCTTGCGTTTTGAAAATAATGACAACGCTGAAACGATAACTTTCCACGAACTGCTTCGATAAAACGTTTCATTCTTTCAAAATAATAAAAAAAGGCATTACTGTTGCTTTTCTTACCGATCGTTTTGAAGTAGAAGAAATATTTCGTGCTTCAAAACTTGAGACATATCTCATAATTACATATTTCGAAAAAGAAATATGTTTAGTTATCAGACAGGAACCTAGCACGCAAAAGCAAATGGTTGTGTATTGTACTAAAAATAGATTAAGAAAGACGGGAAAACAAATGTATCATCGCTACAAAACATCTCTTCTTACAGAAAATACAAATTGACTTATCAGCTATTGTAAATTTCTTGATTGTAAATATAAATTTTTTTGCAGTTTTAATATGTTTCTTTTTAAGGTTTTTTTTCTAAAGAAAGATTTTATAAATACAACTATTGATATAAAAATATATGTGTTAATACAAAAATACATGTATTTTTTGATACTTTCTTTCTAATTTAAAATTTAGAAACAATTTTATTATTTTATGTGTTAAATTTAATAAAACATATGCTAATTTATCAATTGTCAGCAAATATTTAGAAAATAGGTTTTTTTTAAAAGAAAATCTTAAATTTCTTCCTTTAGTTTTTTAAACACTGCAAAAAAGAGTTTTTTAAAATCGAGCAAAAATGCGTCAAAATAGCTTTGAAATAAATAATATTAGAATTAAAATACCATATAAATTCAAAATTATTACAACATATAATCATTTTCTAACAAAATGTAATGTTTTAAAAGCGATGCGGAGAAAGAAATTCGTAGGCTGCTGGCAGAACTCAAACCAAGGACCACCGGGATCAAAATGGGATGCTTTAACCACCATAGTTATACAACTCAGTCCAGGGAGAGTTAGGAAGCTTTATATATTCTTTTCGCTTAAAAGTTTTTGAGATACAGGGAAATAAGCCAAAGGTGAAAATAAAATTACCGATCTCCTAAGCTATTTGGATCATATTTTTCAAATTGCAACACTTTGCATCATTGAAATTCGAAATTAGTGTTTCATGATATGACATTGCGACGGCTACTCTATAAGGCTTCTTAGCTCCCCTTGAATTAAGTGGAACAACTATGTCAGTTAGAAGATCATAGTACGAACCCGTAAGTCTTCGCTTTGATTCCTACCGTCAGCCAATGTATGTGTAACTCCCACTTTCTCCCTCCACATGCATTTTTCACAAAAATGAGTATATGCTTTTTCAATTTTGATTTTATGGGGCTTTCAAATTCGGCTATTATTTGCTTTGGAACATTGACACATTTTTGTTCAATTTTGCGAAGCCCATTTTTTACAATGAAGACATGAATCTAAATAGAATGTCGAAAACAACAGCCTGAAAATCGAAATAGGTCATGCAACGAAAAAAAAACTTATAATATACCACTCAATATCGTAATCTAAGTTTCCATATTAAATGATATTTAAACTAACTCTGACGCAAAAACAAAGCAGAAAAAAGCAATCAAATTAAAATGTTTGGCTGTTGACATCACAATAAAATCCCACCAATGAGAATGCAAAAACAGAGCTGGCCACAATACGCTATCACAATTTAAGCCGGAGAGTAAATGTTGGTAGAGGTTTTAATTGCCCGGCCTGCGTGCCATCCCTTAGGAAAATTTGCCATAGAGAAGCCTATGGTAATCTATGGCAACCTATGGCTACCATAGAAATTTGTATGGCAAGATACCCTACGCCTATGGTTACCATAGAGATTTGTATGGCACAACACCATAAGCCTATGGCTACCATAGAGATTTGTATGGCACAACCCCATAAGCCTATGGCTAATATAGAAATTTATATGGCAAGATACCATACGCCTATGGTTACCATAGAGATTTGTATGGCAAAACCCCAAAAGCCTATGGCTACCATAAATATTTGTATGGCAGTATACCATAGACTAATGGTAACCATAAGGATTTGTATGGCACGTCACCATTGGCCTATGGCAACCACAGAAATTTGTATGGCAGTATACCATAGGCCAATGGTATCCTTAAAGATTTGTATGGCAGTATACCATAGAGAAAAGTTGATCTAGATCTCCACCAACGAAACAACAACTTCTATGGAGTCCTCAAAAACATCTTCTAAAAGAAATAAATATCCCTTATTTCACCCCGAAGTTAATTAAATTCAACATGTAAACCCACAAGGCATTCCTGGTGAGTCTTTTCCGGCCTCCGGGTGGCCAATTTTTCCATTTTTGAGTGTTTAAAATCAGATGTTCCATTGATTTAGGCTTAGAGTATCAGACCGCCATATTAACGTGTCATCCACTACAAGTGGAATCTTTCGCAAACTTTGGCTACTTATTTTAATATTTTTTCGATCTCATTCTTGGTCAAAAACAATTTATTGCAAACGCCTATGCGATTATCTATCTGAATTTATTAAGTTTTTTAATTTCCGGCTGTCTGGTACTTTTATCAGTGTTTACATTCTCATTAGTTTTTTATTTTAATTCCACTTTTCTTGCAATGCTTTTTTACATTATCTTACATATGTTAGGGCTTTATATTTATTTTTTGTGTTTAATTTTTGCTTGCCATTAAATTGTTTTTTATCATGTCTCTGTGTTTTACTATTTTATAACTAATATTTCTTAAGTATCCACATATATTTGTACAATGTTCTGTTACATGTTTATACATAGCTTAGGGTCATCACTTAACTAGATTTGCTGGATTACTGGTTGACAATTGTTTTGCTTCAATATCATCAACTGAACAGTCCCTGGCCATATCATCTGCTGCTATAACCAAAAATGCTTCTAACAATTTAATCTTTCCTTAAGTTTACAACTTTTTCGTCATAGTGATTCCCTATACCCAATTAATTTTTATTTACTATCCCTGACCAAGTGTAAATTTGTCAATAACAATTATTAATTTCACCAATTTTAATCATGTCTTAAACATGTTTTGTATTTACCAATGTTTCTATATTGTGCTCTCTTTTCTAAATGTGCTTAACACAACTCAACATAAATTTTCTGAGTTTTTTTATCCTTCACTAGTAGGGGATCAACTAATTTAGCCTGTTTTCTATTCTTAGCTTTTCATAGTCTAATACCATCTTTTTTATGGATAAAATTTTGTTCACATGCCTGGTTGCAATACTGGTTGCACCGTTACATATTCAGCTTTTGTCCCGTTTGATCTATTTTAAACTAATTTCGCTTCGACCACCGGCCCCACTCTTTATCTTTTGAGTTTTAATAGTATTTTATTGTTTTAGTAGTCTGTTTAATTTTTAGTTTAGTATCACATATCAAAATTTAAAGAATTTTCATACTCGCTCCGACCATCGGACCGTTGTTTTGCTTCGCGTTCTTTTAGGTTCCTCTAATATCTGAGGCTTATCTAACTAATTATGATACCAATCAATCAAATTAACGTTTTTTATACTCGCTCCGACCTCCGGACCCACTTTCTATTTTCTTGTTTTTACAGCTTTAACAAATATTAGTTGCCTGTACTCAATATATTTTGTTCCTAATCAACATAACCAATATTTTCCCCACTCGCTCCGTCCACCGGACCCATTTTCTAGCGGTTAGTACTAACTGTTTGAAATTTATTTGACTAAGAACCGCATACAAAAAGGATTCTGCAAGTAAAACAGGAGAAGTTTATCAAAGAAATTTAAAAAAAAGCTTTCTGGATATATATTTATTCTACAATTATTAAGTTTTGCATTTTTAATATCCATTGCGAAAGATTCTTGTAAGTAATTATTTTTTGACGTATGGTAAAATATCAACGAGAAATGTTGCCATAGCTGTATGGCAAAGGTATACCATAACCTATGGAAAAATATTTCTTCATAAACTGTAGCACATCTTAGTTTTATGGCAAAAATTTGCCATATAAAAAATGCCATAGGATATTCCTATGGGGTTTTGCCTATGGCAAAATATTGCCATACACTTATGGCAAAACTTTGCCATACAAAAAAATGCCATAGGATAGTCCTATGGGGTTTTGCCTATGGCAAAAATTTTGCCATTCAAAAAAATGCCATAGAATATTCCTATGGGGTTTTGCCAATGGCAAAAATTTGCCATACATGTATGGCAAAATTCTGCCATACGTATATGGCAAAATTTTTGCCATAGGCAAAACCCCATAGGAATATCCTATGGCATTTTTTTATGGCAAACCTATGGCAAATTTTCCTAAGGGATATTTCCCAAACGTGCATGGATATGGATGGCTCTAAGACCGCTAAAGACATTACGATGTAATAAATTCTAAATCACTGAGACACGACAGCAGAAAGTTTAATCCAATCAGACATCTTGTTTTTAGCAAGTGGTACCGAGCCACGGTTAAAACCGTATTAAGCGAAGATTCCACCCACCATGCTGAGTGGGCACCCCAAAGTAAAAGAATAACTCTTAATCATTTCACTGTCGAATAACCCATAGTTACAGGCCAAAAATAAACCCTTTAAGTTTCTCAGGTATAATTTCAAGATTGTTTTCTAACTCTAAACATCATTGAATTATATAAATATATTCTAAGATATAGAAACTGAAGAAAACAGGAGTTAATCTAATGGGAAAGAAAATTGAACAAAAAAATTTTATTAACTCTTTCTGGTATTTTACGGTCATCCCTCAACTTTTAATTTCATTTCGAAGTTCTTCCTAAAATATTTATTTACAGAAACAAAAAAATTATTTCCAGATTAATTTTAACGTACCGATGAGTCAATAAATGGTATTACGGTAATAAAATAAATTAAGAAATAATTTTCATTATCAAACTTAAGATGAAAAAAAATAATGATAAAACAAAGCAAAAACAAAAAATTCAATTAGGGAAAAATTAATTATTAATCCTTTGAGTCGGCATTTTTTAGCAATTGTTTAGATTATAACGAAAGAACAACTTAGAGTTTTCAATAAGAGTTTATTCCATACAGCGATTTTAAGTCTGATTTGTTTTTATTTTAGTATTCTTCATTTTAATCTTGAAATCCATAATAAATTACAAAACCAAAAACACACAGATAAAAAAAATATTTCAATCTATTTCGCAACGCTCTAGTAAATGTAGATTACTCCGAGAAAATTATTTTCTCGTGCTTAAAAAAAGAAAATAGTAAAAATTTGCTTCAGAAAATATGTTTTCTATTTTTTTCTAGTGCATTTCTGTGTAATTTAAATAACCTTTTATGGTTATTGTGTAGTCTATATGGGTTATAAAATTTATATAAAGCCTAGACGTCGAAATTTCTAAGGTATTATTTATTCATTTCCCGAAGGAGAGTTACTTCTTTTGAATTCTTGTATAACTTTTTGAATTATGTAGTTATATACTGGGGAAAATTATTGTTATAAATGTATACATTCAAACAGTATAATAGATTATCAACTGAAGAAGGTTTATATCTCTTGGTAGTAACTTTATGTAGTTAAATGTTAAGGAAAATTGTTGGAAATTTACTTTCAAATAATATAGAGGATTTTCAGTTGGAGGAGAGTTATAGAGTTATTTCTTTTGGTAGTAACATTAAATAGTTATGTACTAGGGGAAATTATAGTTATAAATATGTGCATTCAAACAGTGTAAAGGATTTTCAACTGAAGGAGATTTATATCTCTGGGTAGTAACTTAGTGTAGTTATATCCTGGGGGAAATTATTGTAGTAAAGTTGCATTCAAACAACATAAAGGACCTTCAAATAAAAGAGAGTTATTTCTTATAGATATTAAATAGTTATATACTAGTACAACTTATTGTTATAAATTTTAAATACAAACATTATAGATCATTTTCAATTAAATATGAGATATTTCTTTTGGTAGTAACATTCTGTAGTTTTATACTGGATTAAATATTATTATAAATTTTTCTTCATACAAAAAATACTTATATTTATTTAAAATGCTTAAATGTACCTTTGTATTACGAATTTTTAAATAGAATATTTGAACGACTGAATGGATTAAATAAAAAATATTATGAGTACCCTATTTGTCACCATTTTAGGAATGCAAAAATTAACGCGAAAAATGTGTGTGTTGGGAAAATATGGATTTATTTTATAAAAAAAAAATAATAATAGCATAAGGGATATTTTTAATTACATGCACTTTAAAAAATTTTTCATTTTCTCCAAAAATGTTCAATGTTTTTATGCGCTTTTTATTTCAGGACACACCTTTCGATTTTTTTCGCTTTGATCTTGTTTACTAATGATAATGATCCATCATTGTGCAATGAGTCAGACTAATTGGAAAAGTAAACAGTATTTTCTAATCAAGCTGACACATTTCAGACTAATTGCATTGGACCCACATACTTTTAAGCTAATTAGAAAACATATCGATTGCGAAATCCACAATTAATATATTTCATTAAAACATATCCAATAAAAAAAATTTATCATTTCTTTCTCAACTAATATGACTTATTTGAGACAGACTAAGGACTAACTTTACATCCAGCGTTGAACAGCCTTCCGATTTTTGGATTTACGACTATCAATGTTCAACTTCGCAATCTTGTAATTTTGAAACGAACCCGTGGTTGCTCTGGGGACAGAGCTTTCGCCTTCCAATGAGGCGAACCGGGTTTGAATCCCAGCGACGGCTGGTCGATACGAATTTCGCACCCAGCTCGTACCGACCACAGTGCTGACGTAAAATATCCTCAGTGGTAAACGGATCAAACGGTTAGAGTCCCTTTGCCATCAGGCTAACCGTGGGAGGTTTTCGCGGTTTTCCTCTAAATGTAACGCAAATGAGGGTTAGCTTCATCAAAACGTCCCCCACGAAGGCAAATTTCTCCCAATATTCGGTTCAGGAGCTACCTGGTCTTCTGTATTGGGTTCGAAATTACAACGTTACGGAGTTTAACATTAATAGTCGTAAACCCAAACTTGGGTCGGCTGTTCAACGACAGTTATAAAACAAGATAGTACTCCATCAGGAAACATTGGGACAAATTAGCCTTCGTAGTTGACTTTTTTGTGGAACTAACCCCCGTTTGCATTACATAGAGAGGAAGACCACTGTTAGCCCGACTACAAAGGGGTCTCCAAACCATGTCCATCTACAACAGAAAATATTGCACTTCAACATTGCAGACTGTGCGAGCCGAAAACGGAATTCATATCAACTAGTCACCACTTGGATTCAAACCTGGGTCACCTGATTGAGGGACGAGTGCTCCATTTCCTGAGTCACCACGGCAGAAAAAGAATATTGTTAATAGCTTTAATATAGGTTTATATTAATAAGCCCTTATTTATATTAATAAGCCTGTTTATATTAATAAGACTTTTTTGTGGAACTAACCCCCCTTTGCATTACATAGAGAGGAAGACCACTGTCAGCCCTTTTACAAAGGGGTTTCTAAACCATGTCCGTCTACAACAGAAAATATTGTACATCAATATTGCAGACTGTGCGAGCCGAAAACGGAATTCATATCAACTAGTCACCACTTGGATTCAAACCTGGGTCACCTGATTGAGGGACGAGTGCTCCATTTCCTGAGTCACCACGGCAGAAAAAGAATATTGTTAATAGCTTTAATATAGGTTTATATTAATAAGCCCTTATTTATATTAATAAGCCTGTTTATATTAATAAGACTTTTTTGTGGAACTAACCCCCCTTTGCATTACATAGAGAGGAAGACCACTGTCAGCCCTTTTACAAAGGGGTTTCTAAACCATGTCCGTCTACAACAGAAGATATTGTACATCAATATTGCAGACTGTGCGAGCCGAAAACGGAATTCATATCAACTAGTCACCACTTGGATTCAAACATGGGTCACCTGATTGAGGGACGAGTGCTCTATTTCTTGAGTCACAACGGCAGAAAAAGAATTTTGTAATAGCTTTATTATAGGCTTATATTAATAAGCCCTGTCAAATCCTGTCTGCTTGTGTAATTCTTCTTACAGCTCCTAATTAGCCTAAAGGCATACAAGCTAATTGCCAGATTTTTCAAATTATAAAAGGGCATTGCAAAACGCCGGTGACATTTGTAAAGAGCCGGATTTTTCAATTAATCTCCGACATATACTTAGCATTAAATGAAGCATAAAATTAATGGATTCAAATTAAATGTATTGTTATATTTCCAAAAATATTCCTTTCCCTAGAGTTTTTATAAAATCTCTTTCGTAAAACAAAGATTAAGAGCCAGAAGCAATCCTTGAAAATCCAAAATGTCAAACTTCTTTAAAAGGAATAGTCTAGCCTAAAAACAAATATACCTGTAGTAGATTTCTACCTAAACGCTTTCAGGGAAACTTATACTTTCTCAAAGTATAATGAGACTGATGTTTATGTGTCTTTTTTATGCGTGGGTTTAACATTTAAATTTTAAAATATTTGCCAGTAACGATTGGATTTGGAATTGAGTTACTTAAATATTTATATTAAATCTTTCTGTTCAGTTTGCTTTTCAAAGAATAACTTTATTCGTATATTTTGTTAACGAATAAAAAGGCTTTGATTTTTCTTATTACTGAGAAACAGAATTTAGTTTATTCCTAGAATTAAAATTAGAAGTAATTATAGAAATTAGCTAGTTTTATAGAAGTAAGTTAGTTAGTTTCAGTATTAATTCGCTATTGTTATGTTTATATTTTAAAAGCAGAGAAAGAAAATGAATTTTTAATGTCGGAATTCAGAAAATGGATTTTAAATGTCGACGCGTTTACTACATTTGTTTGTATGCTCCGTTTAATAATAATTAAGAATTTCATTCAAATAGATAAACACATGCTAAGTAAAATTATTAAATAGGACTTTTAGCTTAAGAATATAAAATATTTTTTTATTTATGAAATAAAAAAAATGATTTTTAAAATTTTAATTTATCGAGTCAATAAAACTGAAATTAAACACACTAAAGCAGCCTGGAGTTCGTTTGATCTTCATTTAATTCCTTCTTCTATTATTTTTATTTATTTCTTCAGAACTTTGAAAATACTTTGAAATTTATACCCAACCCGGAAGACCAGGAAACTCATTGATCAAGTATTGGGATGAAATTGCCTTGATGAAGGATTTTTTGAATTGGAAATAAATCTTTTTTGCGTTACATGAATAAGAACATCATGAAATCCCTATTACGATTGGCCCAACAGCAAAGGTAAATAAAATCCATGAATCATCCGCCAATGAAAATATTTTGCGCAAGCACTTACTCTGGTGCAAATTGAGAGAACTTTTTGAATCAAACTGTCATGCCACGATTTTAATCCAGATAGGTTCTTTGAAAAGTCCCGAGCACAATCCTAGAGCTCCATCGATTTTTATTCAATAATGTAATGAAATTGTTTCTATATTTTATAAAATAAAAACTTAATGAAGAAAGTTTCAATTGACATTTTGGAAACTTGGAATTTAATAAGATTATTAGTTATAATATGTAAGGTGGTCTTAAGTTGCATCGCTAGGATCGAAGATAAATTACATCTCTCACATTGAAACTATACGCAATGTGACATGAAAAATTAGTAAAATAAACACAATTGAGAGAGAGCTGACTGCAAGCAATTCGTCGGCACCCAACCTTGTCCCTGAAAGCATCGACAAGAATTATGGAAGGTATAGTCTTTCTATCTAAAGAACTTCCGTCGTCTCGGACCCTGTCAGGGACTTAGGTTACTATTTCTGATAGGGATGTGGAGTTAATACTTAGGGCAAATTTTGACAGGTGAAAAAAATATTTAAAAAAATTGCTTCTAAAATGCTCTCTCTCCCTCTCTTTCTCCTTCTCTCTCACTCCATCTCCCTCCCCCTCTCCCTCCCCTTCCCCCTCTCCCTCCCCTTCCCCCTCTCCCTCCCCCTCCCCCTCTCCCTCCCCATCTCCCTCCCCCTCTCTCACTCCTACTTTCTCCCCCTCTCTCTCTTTCTCTCTTTAAATTTTTTCAATAGCTTGCTTTGAATTAATTTTGTTTCTAACTTACATTTGCTTATTTAAAAAGGGGGTTGTGGAAGATAAATGCGAAACGATAAGATGAGTCAAAGATTTTTTAAAACTTAATTATTAGTTCCTTAATAAAACTATCAAATCTTATTCAATTGAAATTGTCAGATAGTTTTAAATTGCTATAATACATGAAGACAATTGCGAATAATATTAGTTGCGTTAAAAATTTCGCCTTATTATTTCAGAAGTAAGGTTAAAATAAAATCGGTTTGTTTAAAAGATTGAAGCGGATTTTTTTTTATTTTTTATTTAAAGGTGATATGCAGCATTTTTTACTCACCTTGTATTTCATTTTTTATTTCCTTGGCATGTCTAAAATCATTTTGTGTAAATGTTTCGAAAAATTCCCAATAGCTGGAAAGATATCCATGATTTTATAATATGTACTGTTGTTTTCTATGTTGGATTAAAATTTAAGCGATTTTTTTTAACCAGACTTCAAACTCAAATATAAATCAATAAAAAAAACATTTTACAGGTTGTTATTAAATAACTATGAGTGTATCAAGCCTCATTATTGAAAAACTACTCAACCAAATTGCAATTGCAAACCATGGGAAATAAAATTTCGAATAAAAAATTTATTCATGTGGAAATGAAAACTAATAGAAATAAAGATCAGCTTAAAGTGAAGGAAAAAAACAGTAAGTTTTAATGCATTGCAACCTTGACTTTTGAAAACGATTTTGTAAGGCCAGGGTAGCTTGGTCAGCAGGGCGCTGGACACACGTTTGTGAGAACGGGAGTTCGAATCCAGCCAGCTGAAGACTCTCCGTGTAGTAAATGGTGACTGATGCACGTTAAATCTGTCGGGTCACAAAGTCCTCCACATTATCATAACAAATTGTACCTCTGGGGGTACTGAATTGGGGATTGATCGTTCTCTGGTTCAGATCGAAATTACGATCTGTGGATGGATGATAGGATGTATAAATGGGTCCGCTCTATAAACGAGTGTGGCAGAAGTCAAATTCTTGGCCATAGATGGCGCCACTGAAAAACCAGAACAAACGCGTCCCCTCTGTCTTAATGACAGACCATAACAACGATTTTGTATTATACTAATAAGGGGACAATAGACGTTGAAATAAGCTCCTCTGATTAAATAACTCCTACATTTCAATAACTTTAACTAATGTAAAAAATTTAATTTTAAAATCAGTAAGAAACATCCAAATAATTAACATTAAAATAGAATTGGACCAAAGTTTTCAAAAAAAAATTAAGCAATATACCTTGCAATTCAATTTTAGTCTTTTTTAGAAAGCTTCTCATTTTAAACTATTCACATTATTAAATGCAACGACCGGAACATCTTTAACAATGGATTATGAAATCTGAGTTCAATTTTTTTTTTATTTCTCAAACATTTAAAAAAATGAAAATGAAAAATAATTAAACTTTTTGAAATATTTTAGAATTAAATAAATAACATTTTATTAAAATTCTAAATTTGAAAAAATTTTAAATTTAAAATAAAATTACATTTACATTTGGACTTGAATTTTACAATTTATGATTAAACATACTGTGGTAATTTCTTTTATCTGTTTAAAAGGGAAATTTTTTTGAAAAAGAAAAATTTAAGATGCAGGGTACATTTAATTTTTTTTTAATTAAAATTTGAACTAAAATCTACTCTAAAAAGATTTTAATATATAAAACATAATTCGCTTAGGTTTTATTAAAAAAAGTTATTAGTACTTACTTGGGAAGTAATGCTCTGACAACTTAAAAATTTTGAAGTTTAATATGATAAAACTTTGATTTTTAACTTCAATAATAAATATGAACGTTTGTTTAACTAATGTACATTATATGAAGTCCTTTAAAACTCTAAACTTTTTCTAAAGTAATCGTAAGTAGTTAACACACGATACATTTTAACCTTTCTGAAAATTATTCAAAAATTAAAATTTTGTAAAACAGAGAACAATTTTGTACAATTTATACACTGGAATTCTAAAATAATTTCTAATCTAGCTAAGTCTTGTCGAAAAATAACCTAACATATTGTTTCGCTAATCTTAACGTTCCGGAAGATTTTTACTTTCCTCCATTGCCTTTGTAAGAATAAAGCGCAAATCTAATCCAGAAAAAAAAACTCATCTGAACTGTCACACGACACTCTTCTCTCTCCGCTATAATCTCTCCGCTTAAACTCGTGTACATATGAAATATTCAGCGATTCTTGCATTAACTCGAATATGTGGAAAATAATCTTCCGCTAACTTTAAATGGTACTCACAAAAACAATGCTTTTCACACACTTCTTACACTCGTTCACTCATTCAGTTTCAGTTTCTTTTATTTGAAATTTCATTGCATGTGTTCACTGTTAGAATTTTCATATTGTTTTTAAAGTTCTTCGTTTAATAAGTTATAAAACTTAAGCCTGGCATAAGAAAAATATCAAAATCTGTACTTTTTTTCGAACAAATAGTTGAAACAATGCAGACAGTTTTGACCAATTATATGTAAAGAATATTATTTTATTATTTGAAAGAGATTTTTTTTCAGTTTTTTATTAAAGTTCCCCTCGACATACAAAAATTATAGTTGGGATTTCACTGGCCAAACAGTCTTGCCAAATACTGAGAGGTAGTGGGCTCGAATCCCCCCGTAACCTTGAATATACATTTGAGCTGTCCTTGTGCTATGTGTTTATCAGTTTGACTTTAATCGTTCTTAGTAATGAAGACATAAGCTTGTATAAGTATCTGTAAAAAAATGTAAAATAAATAACATTTTAGATGCAAAAGCTTTCAAAAGTCTGAATCCAATATTCGTAATTCTAATCAAATTTTTTCAATACTTATTTTCTTAACTAACAATGCAAAAGCTTATAGTCTTTTTAGAAGCTAAGATTTGTTATCTGAATAATAAATTTATGATAAATACCTATAATGATTTAAAATTCAATAATTTTGGAACTGATTCAATTAAGTTCAATTAACATAGTTCAATTAATAAGTGCGGGCTGAAGATTCCTCCCTGATATAAGAAAAATTCCGTAATTTGACTGTTCATGAAAATTAAGATGAAGTAGATAGTTTAATTTAAATAATTTGGCAACAGATAAAAAATAATGGTTCATTTTAAACGCCATCAATTGGTAAAGTTAGGATTCGACGGTCATTGAAAGCGTTTAGTGTTTTGGGTACTTAACTTTATTAAGTGGTTAAAATCTATGTTAAGAATAGGGTTATCGTTCAATGTTTTTCCGATAAAATGATTCAATATGTTTATTTATTGAGAAATGGATCAGAATATTAAATAAGAATTTGAGTACTAAATAATAATTAAAGACACATATAATGTCTATTAATGACATGGCAGCAAACCCTATACCTTTTATCTAAAATGACTGTAATTTATTACTTTAAATTAGATAATTATATACTATTTACATTTATAAAATTAATAATAAAATTTTTCTTTCGACAAAATATTTTTTTGTAGATAACACCTATTTATTGTTATAATAATTAAAAATAGTTCCTACACTTTAATTCGCATTTTATTGATACACCAAAGTATTTATTCAAAACCAACTTCATAAATAATTTTGCAATAAGCAATAAAAATTAATAACATTAAAACAGACTAACAGTTTATTTTATGGTTTTTACACTCTTTCATTTGATTGAATAATCACTTAGTCAAAGTCCTAATGTGATTTGGGTTTAGCAGTATTTCCATACAAATGACCACAAATACCCAGTGAAGTACCCTTCGATGCATAATTAATAATTGGGATAGGCAAGGACTCGTCACACATGGCTTGGAAAGAACATACATTAGAAATGAGATATTCAGAATGCATAGGCATAAATAGTGTTGCTCATCTAGAATGAAATTAAAGATGGCATTTTAAGTAATTTATTAGAATGGACCTTCTGTTAAGGATCAAACAGACAGTCCTATTACAATGAATAATTAATGAATGACCATGTCAAATAAACATTTAAATGCCCTGTGGTAGGAAAATGCAAACTGGCAATCGTTCTAGTAGAAAAGAGTCACGTAGAATTAAATGCATATAAAGACAAACTCCATAGATAAATTCAATTTAAAGTAAGAACATACATATATGTGTCATTCGCCTAAAACATTCCTTTTTTGCTTTCTTTGTGATTTATGCATGCTTTGTGATGTGAAAAAGGTTTTTTTTAATGTATTTTATAAAAATAATAATAATAAGTTTATAACTTTTCAATTTTTATTTATTTTTAAGCTAAAATAAAAGCAGCAAAGGAATGGGTAAAACTTTGCGCTATGTAGACTAAAGCGAAAAACTACATGAATGAAGCACAAGGGAGAATGCATAAATTGACATACTATAGTTTCAGTTCTATTAACAAGAACCTTCCTCATTGTCTAAACGTCAAATAAAGATCGAGAAGTAAAAAGACAAACACGCGTCAAGTGTTTGTCAACCAATAGGGAAAAAGGAACAAGTTTAAACAAGGAAATCACAATGGGGAGATAAGAAGCAGGTGTGAGGATATTTAGGGGGGACCACAAGAGGCAATAGATTAAATTAGAATGGACTTCCAAAAATTGAAAAATGGTAGGATACTCTAAAGATCTTTAACTAAACTATTAGAATTTTTTTTTTAAAAATAAAAAATAAATACATATATATATATATATATATATATATATATATATATATATATATATATATATATATATATATATATATATATATATATATATATATATGAATTTAAGAAACAACTATCTCTTCTTAATTTTATCATTTTATCTGTCCTTAAGTTTATAATCTATGTTAACTTCATAGTTTTTTCTTAAAATAAATAAATATAGAGTTGATGTTTATTGATGAACACTTGAGAATAAAATTCTTGATCTTTTCTTTTCTTTTAAATTCTTTTATCTTAAAGAAAATCCACAAAAGTGGCTCAAGTTCTGAAATTATTATAGAATGCCAGTAGCTTGATAAATTCCCCCCAATTTCAGAAAAAAAATATCCTTTCTTCTTTGGTATTCAATTTCTTTATACTTCGACTTCAAAATCAATTTTTAACATTAGGTAATATAAAACAAATTGCCTACTAGATTTACCTCCTCTGTATTGCCTCCTAGAAAAAATTTTGGAACAGTATTTTTATTTTATTTTTATTTCATTTTTTATTTTATTTATTTATTTTATTTCATTGCTTTATTTTTATACTCTGTTAAAAAGGAAAGTTTTCAATCAAAGAGTTTTACCAAACTACAGAGACTTGTCCTCTCTCACGCAAATAAGTATTGAAATATGCTTATATGGTATTACGAGAAATAACATAAAGCAAATAATATGCATATGGCAACAAACAAAAGTTTTCGATATTATTTATAGAATTCAAAGCTCAAAAAGGCAGTAGGCTAATCATACAAAACGCGAAACTATCAATGGGAATCCTACTAAATCTTGGATCAGTATCCTTATGACATTAATGACCGAGAAAGGAGATAATAATTGGAACAGCGGAAATAAGATTAACAAAATGAGTTAATGAACTTGGAACATCTAAAAAAAAAATTCTTAATTTACAGAAAAGTTTGAAATTGAAGAACCCTTGAAACATATTATAAATAAAAAAATGAATGAAATTGGAGCTTCTATCGCAGCGTTTCTGTATCTTGGGGTCATGAATCTGTGCGGGTGACGTGAAACTAAAAGTAACATTCATGAAAAAAAGGTCAATTTTCATGTTCAACTATATAGTCAATTAATATCAAAGGTCAATTATATATGACTGACATATTGATTTTTGTGAGTCATTATATATTTTTAAAAAATCTAATAGTTAAGTGAAAGATCTTGTGAGTATCCTACCATTTTTCAATTTTTGAAAGTCAATTTTAATTTATTTTGTTGCCCTTTGTGGTTCCCACAAGATACCCTCACACCTGTTTCTTATCTCCCCATTGTAACTTCCTTATTCAAACTTGTACCTCTTTCACTGCTGATTACCAAACACTTGACACGTGTTTGTCGTTTTACTTCTCTACCTTCATTTAACGTTTAGACAATGAGGAAGGTTCTCGTTAATAGCACTGAAACTATAGTATGTCAATTTATGTATTTTCCTTTGTGCTTCATTCATGTAGTTTTTTGCTTTAGTCTACATAGCACAAAATATTACCCATTCCTTTGTTGCATATATTTTAGCTTAAAAAATTCATAAAAACTGAAAAGTTATAAACTTATTCTCATTATTTTCATAAAATGCATTTTTGTAATTTATTTACAATAAGTTTTATTTGCAATTAAACAATAAATTTTATTTACTGCGCATGAGCTGCAAGTAAATGGAATTCACAAAATAAGTTCAAAATATGGAGAAAACATGGAAAAATTACAGAACAATGAAAAAAGGGGAAAATGAAAAATAATAATAATAATATTAAAAAAAATCCAGAAAACAAATTCCGAAAAAATTAATAAAAATACGGAAAATAAAAGGTTTATACGGAAAATAAAAGGTCTCACACGATTATATCCACAAATAGGATATATTCGTGGGAGTCCGGATTTTTATAATTTTTTTTCCTTTTTTCGGAATTTTTTTTCCTGATATTTTTTATTATTTTTATTATTATTTTTCTTTATTTTTTATTATTTTTATTATTATCCTTTTTTTCATTGTTCTGTATATTTCCATGTTCTCTCTACATTTTGAACTTATCTTATGAGTTCTATTTGTTTGCAGTTCTACTTACTATGCGTTCTATTTACTTCCTCATTTTTTTTCTTTTTGCCCTATTATGCAACATATATCTATCTATATATATATATATATATATATATATATATATATATATATATATATATATATATATATATATATATACAGGGTGTTTATAAAGTCCCGGACCCATTTTGATGTTTAATATCTCATAAAATAATAAAGATGGATTAAAATTAATAACATAAATTAGATAGACTCAAAAAGTTTCATGACCCTTGTCAACGAACTTCCACGAGTACCCCCTTCGTCGCACGGAGAATATCAAGTCGACAGTCAATTTCACGCCAGGTAGCGGCGAGCATGTCGGCATCCGCAAAGGCTATTGCGGTTGTAATTGTGGCTCTTAGGTCATCAATGTTCGACACGATCCTCCTGTAAACATTGTTCTTTATAAATCCCCAAAGAAAAAAGTCCAGCGGCGTTATATCAGGTGATCTGGGTGACCAAGGAATTGGACCTCCTCTCCCAATCCATCTTCCTGGAAAATGGTCATTCAAAGAACTGCGAACGGGGATACCCCAATGAGGTGGTGCACCATCTTGTTGCAAAAAGACATGAGGCTGAAGCTCTTCTAGTTGTGGAAGTACGAAGATTTCCAACATATCTAAGTGTACGACGATATATATATATATATATACCAATTTTCAAACAAAAGAAAATTTGAAAGCTTATCAAGTGATTTATTAAAATATTTTCATCAAATTTAATTAAAACAGCCCTTAGGCTACATTTGTTTAATTATTTTAATTTTTTTAAATGTTGGATCAAAACATGATTTAGATTAAATGAGAAAAATATATTAAAAATACGTAGACAGAAAAAGGGAATAATAAAATTTTCTTTCACTGTATGGTAATAAAATTTTATGACGCACAAATCTTAAATAGCGATCAAACTACCAGAATATGGAGAAATGACCGAACTAGTGGCTCTATGAAAAAACCAAACAGCTCGGTAATTCTTACCGAAGTGCTTTGGTAATGATGTTGGTAAAACTAGTAAGAAATATTTTCTTATAATTTGTGATAAATTTTGGTAAGTGTAGAAACATTTGGTCATTTTATCATGATACCTTCGAGCATATCATTAAAGCTTAAATGAAAATTTACTTTTCAGTTTTGAATTTTTTGCTAAATGTGTGGTAATAAGAACTGTAATTTAAAAAAAAAAACTTCCGGTAAAGCGCTACCATATGAGCTGAAAAATTATTAAATGAAGGGTTTAAATACCGTATATTTCGGTTTTATTACCAGAATTATTGTTTCTTTATCACAGATGTCATTACCAGTCATTATGGTAATTTTATTTTTTCTTCCTCAGCGCATAATGCAATTGGTAACACTCAAACTAAAAAGATTAAACAAAAAATCCATTTGTGCTCTATTTATTTCATTTTCCATTTACTTCAAGCCAAAAAATCCGGTAATGGATATAATAGTAAGTGAAATTCATACATAATTGCATTGCTATTCCTGAGATGTAACAACCAAGAAATCTCTATTAAAAAACTATCTATCTTAATCAAAACTAAGACATTTCCTTCAAACATGTTTTAGTGTGCGTGTAGTTCTAAAAAATAAAGAAACTTAACATTAGAGTTGATACGAAAATTCAAAGAGCATCAAAAGTGTCGAGGGAGCAGATAGATAAAAGACACGCAAACAATTAATTTCGTCTCAATGTCCTCCTTCATGTCATCAAGATTTTGTTGAATCTCTCCAAGACCTTATGTACCGTACAAATTGTTCTAAATAAATAATTCAAACTTTCTTTTATAGATGGTTCTATGCACCTGCCTAGATAAAAGTGGATACAAAACATATTGATTAAATTTTGAACAATAAAAAAGATTTAAAGAATAATGGTGAGACACTGAAATTGAAATGAAGAGATGTTAATTAATATAAAATCTTTTAGCCGCCTTAAAATAAAATGTTTTGTAAAACTGCTCTTGATTTTTGAACTAAAAAAATATTTTTATAGTTGTAAATTTTGCCCTTTTTAAGATCTGTTTATAAAGGGTGTGTTGTCCTTTTTAATTTTTGGAAATGCCCCTAGTCAAAATTTTTAAAATTGGCTTCGATTTTTTTCAAATATATAGTATCAGCAAAAAAAATTTCTCTCTCTCTTTCTATATATATATATATATATATATATATATATATATATATATATATATATATATATATATATATATATATATATATATATATATATATATATATATATATATATATATATATATATATATATATATATATATATATATATATATATATATATATATATATATATATATGTATGTATGTATATAATATATATATGTTATCCATAAGATCCATGATCCATCCTTGATCCATAAGATTGATATTCAGTACATGAAGTTAGTAAAGTGTTGACTTTTTATTATTTCATTTTAGCTTCTTGCGATCTGAACACGAAATCCGAATCCATACTCTTTAGTTTTCAGAAATTAATAACAATCTAAACCTAAATTATGAATTCATAATAATGTCTGCAATGTAATTATAACGATCTAAACCTAGAACCAAACTTTTTTTATCGTTATTTGTACCGGCTTAAAAAGTTTAAATTTAATTCATCTTTCACTACTGGCGATTTAATTTCATTAGTTTGGTTGCTGATTTAGCTCCATAATTAAGTTCCAAACCTTCAAAAACTTAATTTGGAAACTCTAGCACTAGTTAAGTAACTTCATTGAAATCGAAAATCTTAAATAGTAGTTATAAAATGTTGGTTCATTTTGAGTAGAATATTCTAATTATACTACTTTTCCAGTAACAATCTAAAACACTTATTCAAGTATCTCACAAAATTATTCCATTTATGTTTCAGAAACATTTTAATCTCTCAAATAAGAATTACTCTCAAAATATTTAGATTAAGTTGTCTTGGAAAGACAGAATGACCATAAATTTTCTTTCGATACTTAAATGAGATAGCTAAGATCTTTTACAATTTAGGCCAGTAATATAAAGCGAGCTCCTCTTAATAACTTTTGATTGATAATGGGTCATAATGTTTCAAATCAAGTTGAATCATATTATCGTTCGATAAAGTTTAATATTATCTAATTTGTATGACAATAATGATTACGCTAGATAATGGTCATAATTTTTCGGTTCAAGTTGAATCATATTATCGTTTAATAAAGCTTAAGATTACATGATTTGCATGATAATAATGATTGCGCAAGATAATGGTCATAATATTTCAGTTCAATTTGAATGATATCGTTCAATCTAGTTTAAGATGATCTGATTCGCATAATAGTAATAGTTAGTCTGCACTCTGAAAATTCATAAAAAAGTTGAACTATAATATTGGTAATTTAACTTCTAATATCATAACAAAGCTAAAATACTCTGCAACTTTAATAAAGTGCTAATTTAATTCATGTTTCTATTCAAATAGAACCATAGAATCTAGTAATCAAGTTTAAGAATGATGATAATATTATTCAACTTAGCAACACATGAAGCCTGCCGCAACTTTGAACGATATTCACGCAATAAAATTTCTAACACTGTACTGTGCTAAATATGCGCTTCATATGATTCATTCTTTACGTTAATTATTTTAAAATTAGTTTTAATTTTTTTAATATTTATTTCAAATTTAGATTTCTTGATCTAATTACTGCCCAAACTCAAAGTCTACAAACATTGTACAAACTCCGTCAATTATCATAAAATAGATTTTACATATACTTATTAAATTTCTCACTTTAAAATTAAAAATAAAAATGGAGTAAGTGACAAAATCATTTATTTTACTCGACGCTAAAAGTATTAAAATTTTGGCCTTTCAATCCTCTCTTACACTTGATAGCAAAAAATGAATTTCATGACAAAACAAATGCTTGAAGTGATTCCCATCAGTGTCATACCTGTCCTAATATCGCGACCTTGGGCCCTTATTTATGAGGCAAGTAATTCATCATATTCTACTCAGTATGGAACCAGCCCAAATTTTATTCCACTTTTTTCGGAATTGATTCTTTTTATCTTAATGAATTACATAACATTTTCAGCTTAATACCTCCTTTCGACCTATTTAATTTTTTTTCAATCATTTATGTTTACGGAGTGGAAAACTTATCAAATATGCTTTCTTAAAATCGAATGGAGGAAAAAAAATTAGAAGAATTGATATTGAATTTTAGAATGCCTGGAGTTTTCAGGTAAAATATGAAATACGATATAATTATGCACTTTACCTAAGCATTGTATATAATACTTCTACTGTAAAAAATTCTGGATCAAATTACGATGAAAATTAGCGGTCAGGGTAGCGGTACTTTTCACCGTAAAATTCTCTTTTACCGGAGCATGTTATGGAACAAAAAATCTGATATACATAATTTTTGCAGTAATAATTACAAGAAAAACTACGGTATAATATTTTACAGTAAAAATGGATTTTTCGAATGATGAAGCCAAGATGCTAGTACTCGTAATTTGATCTGGAATTCTTTACATTGTATGAATTGAGTGATTTGAGGCAATTATGAATAAAGTACACGATTAGTTTATTATTTACAAGACGTTCATACCTTAAAGATACAAATGCCTGAAATAAATATTTGAAATGAATATTTAGATCACTGAAAAGCGCTAAAATCTACTCCACAAAAACGTTCCTCGTATTTATAAAAATAGCTCATAAATTATGCATTTTGATTAAAATAAAAAATTAAAACTTTTCTTAAAAGCATTTGTTTTTCTCTGTATAGATATCATAAAATATAAGATGAGCAAGTTCATCATGTAATTGATAACACTAAAAACAGACAACTCTGTTTCTCCTTTCACAAATAAAAATTAAGCATTTTCGAGAATAACTGAAACCATTATATACTTTGATTTCAAAAAGTAAGAGAAAAGCGAACTCCGTCCCACTCAATTGGAGTATTTTAGAATGCAAATAATGAATATTTAGACAACTGAAAAACGCTGAAATGTACTTCACAAAAACGTTCCTCGTATTTATAAAAATAGCTCATAAATTATGCATTTCTATTAAAATAAAAAAATTAAAACTTCTCTTAAAAGAATTGGTTTTCTTTTGTACAGATATCATGAAAAATAATATGAGCAAGTTCATCATGTAATTGGCAACACTAAAAACAGACAACTCTGTTTCTCCTTTTACAAATAAAAATTAAACATTTTCGAGAATAACTGAAACCATTATATACTTTAATTTCAAAAAGTAAGAGAAAAGCGAACTCCGTACCACTCAATTGGAGTATTTTAGAATGTAAATAATGAATATTTAGACAACTGAAAAATGCTGAAATGTACTTCACAAAAACGTTCCTCGTATTTATAAAAATAGCTCATAAATTATGCATTTCGATTAAAATAAAGAATTAAAGCTTCTCTTAAAAGAATTTGTTTTCTTTTGTATAGATATCATGAAAAATAATATGAGCAAGTTCATCATGTAATTGGCAACACTAAAAACAGACAACTCTGTTTCTCCTTTCACAAATAAAAATTAAGCATTTTTGAGAATAACTGAAACCATTATATACTTTGATTTCAAAAAGTAAGAGAAAAACGAACTCCGTCCCACTCAATTGGAGTATTTTGGAATGTAAATAATGAATATTTAGACAACTGAAAAACGCTGAAATGTACTTCACAAAAACGTTCCTCATATTTATAAAAATAGCTCATAAATTATGCATTTCGATTAAAATAAAAAATTAAAACTTCTCTTAAAATAATTTGTTTTCTTTTGCATAGATATCATGAAAAATAATATGAGCAAGTTCATCATGTAATTGGCAAAACTAAAAACAGACAACTCTGTTTCTCTTTTTACAAATAAAAATTAAACATTTTCGAGAATAACTGAAACCATTATATACTTTGATTTCAAAAAGTAAGAGAAAAGCGAACTCCGTCCCACTCAATTGGAGTATTTTCTAAATTAGTTTTTATAAAATGTCGGATTGAATGTTTTTCCAGTTGCATCGAGTTATCTTTCATAGATGATTTAGGTTTGTAATACTTATATCTCTAGTGTACTTGTTTAAATGATTCTCATCATTTATTTAAACTTTTTAAATTGAAACGTTGTGTCACGACCATTTATTTAAATTATTGTGTCATGACATAATAATTTAAACATTACATTATGTCACAACATAATGTAATGTTCAAACATAATATAACGAAACAATGCAGCGATTTGATTCGACATCGTGCAACGAAAACATTATGTCTCGATAATTCATTTAAAATAATTCATTTATCATGACCAGTGACAAGTTTGATATGATTTTAATAACCCTAAAACCAAAATCTGAAACAAATTGCGTCATTAAGTACGTCATTTAATGTAGTTACGTATAATACTGTTTGTTTTTTCGTTACTGCGATGCATTTAAATTAAATCAAAAACAAAAGCAGCGTAGTTCCGTAAACATTTAGTCTATAAATGACTGATTTATGTTTTCCATGAAATTACACGCAGTCAAGATTATTTGTCATGAAGATACAAATAAATGCCAACAATATATATTGATTAAGATTTGATTATTTCAAAGGCTGATAACGTTAAGTGAATATATTAACTGATATAACACAAAACATTATTTCAAATATATGTAACTTCATTTAAAAACTGTTAAACTATATATACTCTAAAGTTTGAAACTGTTGCAACCTTAATTATAGCAAATCAAAACTCACATTATAATCGCATCACTCAAAACGACTATTTAAAAATTGGGCTGGTTAGTTCATCTAGGAAAAAGGTTTTTAGAAAGCACACCTCTGTTCGAAATCGCATTGTGTGGTGATTTGTTTAGAACTTAATTACGCTGTCAAAATGGACCAAACATTTGCGTGACTACCGCTCTAACAGGAAAGCGTGACTAGTCCTCTTATAAGCTAAATACACTTAAGAAACACCTAAAATCAGATGAAGCTAATCCGCAAGGGATTTATTTGACACAAAAACAATACAAATGAAAGGTTAATGCATTGAAAAAAAAGTGAGACCAGACTATCAAAATATTGCAAAATTTACCGCATTTCTGACTCTATAAGAACACCAAAATGCTCGATAATTTTACCGACGCGTTTTGGTAATTAATTTGGTACAAATAACAATAACATATATGGTCTTATAATATTTGATAAAATCTGGCAAATGTGGTTTGTCAATTCTATCATATCTTAAAGCATGGTATAATAACCCTTTATTCGGTTAAATTTACTTTACCGTTTTGCATTTTTTACTAAATGTATGGTAATAAGAGCTATAATTATGAAAACCAGAATTTCCAGTAAACCGTAGAAAGAAAAAATTATCAAATGAATGGTTTAAATATAATATATTTTGGTTTCATTAACTAGAATTATAATTTTTACCGGAAATATCATTACCATACAGAATGTTAATTTTACCAGCATTTTTTTTCTCTATGTGGCTAAAAAAATTTCATAGATTTTATAAGTACATAAACACAAAATCTAATCATGTTGTTTAATTTAAACTACCATTTAAAATTCCTTAAGTAAGGCAACGAATCTTACAATCATATAATTTATTTTACTTTTGTAATATATAATATTGCACTTTAAATTAATTTTATTTAGTGTTACAATAACAAATATTCTTTTAGCTTCAATTTCGTTTTAATTATTTTGTTCCACAATTTTAAAAAAATAAGAAAAAATTACGAAATTAACAATGATTATAAATTTATAGGACATAAAATAACTATTAAAGTCATAACCAGCAAAAGCGCATCATATTAAGCTAAATGCTTTACATTTTATTAAATGTATTCGTATGCATAATATTTAATAGGTAAATAAAAATCTTGAATAAATTAAAACATTTCGAAATGCATATTTATTTATTACTCCAATATTTAAATAAAAGTGCATAATATGAAAAAACTTTAACAAATACTGAAGTTTTTTTTTCCTAAGAATGATTGACAGCTATTTGCTGATTGAAATCTCTCATAAAAATTGGTTCATCATCAAACTATAATACGTTGCAAGTTTGATGCAACCTTAATGGGCTGTTAAATGAAACCATGTTTATATTCACGCTCAACCATAGTATAGTGTAATCAAGCTTAAAACACAAATCAGTAATCATTTAGGTGCTTTCATAATTTTGCATCACTATTTTATAAATTATCAATTAATAATTTTCAAGTTCTGACAGGAATTTGTTAGTAACAAATACTAAAAACTTTCTAAAAATACAATTCATAATATATCAGCATTATACAAGAACAAATTACATAATGAATTCATTCAGAAACAATAAACAAAATTATAAATTTCAAAACAAGCTATATATTTTCATTCAATAACAAAAATAATGAAACTCTTTCTCTAGTCAAGTCATTAAGATAAAAATAGAAATAATACAAACATTGTACAAACACGCTTTTGAAGGGATTACTTAGAACAAATATTCAGTGAAACTAACCAAAGTAATCAACAGCAATACGTTTTTAAAGGAGTAATATATAAATTCTTTGTAGTTCTTTACAATTTCCTTAAAAAATGCAATTTAATTTTGAAAAATAAAAAGACAAAATTTAAACACTATAAAAAAAAAATTCTACTTTTATTATATCAACTTAAACATTATTTTATTTTTCCTAACTAAATCGAAAATCCAATCGAAATCAATATGTTGTGTAGGTTATTTATTAAATTTGTAATTAAATTATTCTTAAAATCTTCATAGAGAGAAATTAATTATAATGCAGTAACAAAACGTTGCCTATTTCTCTTAATACTAAAAAATAATCCCTTTGTAAGAATAACTTAAAACTCATTAAAATTTCTCAAGTCAGTAATCCATAAAGTAACTCCAAGAACATGTTTTTCAAAGGATTACTTAGATCCTTTTATTTAATTCATTATTCATTATTATTTATTTAATTCATTATTATATAATTTAATTCATTATTCATTTATTTAATCCAGCCTTTTATTTAATTCATTCTTCCGTTTATCATAAGGCTAAGGAAAACATTTTTGCTACTTTTCCTATTACAACAATGGGCAAAAATATATTCATCATTTCTGTAGGATGTAAAAAAGCTCCCTCGTAGCTATGGTCATACAAACTCTAATCAAGAATAGCGAAGAAAGAAACGTAATAAGACTGAAGACCACATAATTTCTCTGTAAAAATAATATATATTTCACTGGTCAGAACCTGAAACTTATCAATTACAAGGCCGGTATCTTAAACATTGTATCACGCATCCACATTTAATCTATTTTTTTCATTTTGTTACATAAGGAATTAGATTCCAAAGATTCTCAAACTTTTTTCCCATCCTATGCTTTGAACACGCTCTTTAATGTAAACTTTATTTCATTTCAATGCAAATTTTTCCGGTCCATACTTCCTTTGCAAGTAAATGACCCATGAAAAATAAGTAACAGAAAGATGAAAACTTGTTTTTAAAAAATTACTTAGAATAATTGTTCGGCCATGGTAAGTTGTTAATTATAATAGTTTGTAAATTATTAATTGGGCTTGTTAGTAAATTATTATTAAAAAAAAATTTTATAAAAGTAATAAAAAATTTTAAAAACAAAACACAAAGTGAAACACAGTAAAAAAAATAATGTCCATTTTTGATCAATACCAAAAAAAAACAGTCCCTTTCTTAAGAATAACTTGAAACTGATCTTAGCTGAGTCAATAATCCATGAAAGAAAAATTTGAGTAACTTCGAACTATTAAAACATGTTTTTCGAAGGATTACTTGGAATAAGTGCTTAGTGAAACTAACTAAAGCCTTTATTCTATTTCATTTCTTTTTCCTCTTTCGTAGACCAAATGAAATTATTTTTACCCCTTTTCTTGTTTCAAGAATTGGAGGAAATATATTTATTATCTAGCAGTAGGATGTAAAAAATAGTTTGCAGCTGTTGTCACGCAAACTCAAATCACGAATGACAAAAAAAGAAACTTAATGAAACTAAAAACCACATAATTTCATTATAAATTAAATATTCTACTGGTCAGCACTTGGAACCTAAGAGTTACAAGGCCGGTATCTTAACCATTGCATCACGCATCCACATTCAATTGTTATGTTTCTTTTAATACGAAATTTTATAACTTTTCTTACACTTTAGGGATATCATATGTTACTTTAAAGGCCACAGCTGGGAAAAAATTTTCTCACCCGTGACCATATTCTTTAATATAAGCTTTATTTCATTTTAATATAAATTTTACAGATTCATACTTCCTTTGTAAGTAAATTACCCATGAAAAAAATAATATACATCAAGATGATATAAAAATTGTTTTTATATCATATTACTTATAATAATTGTTTGTTAATAATAAGTTGTTAAGCATAGCATTTTGTAAGTTGTTAATTGGATTTATTAGTAAATGATTTTTAAAAAATCTTTATTAAAATAATTAAATCATTTTGAACAAAATACGAAATAAAACGCAATATACAATACATTTCCTATTTTTATTCAATACCAAAAAACAATCACTTCGTAAGAATAACTTAAAACTCATAAAATCTTTTCTTGCCTCAGTCAATAATTCATAAAAGAAAAATTTAAGTTACTCCGGAATTATAAAAACATGTTTTTCGAAGGATTACTTAGAATAAGTACTTAGTGAAACTAGCTAAAGCTTTTATTCTAATCCGTTTCTCTTCCGTCTTTCGTAGGCCTAATAAAAGTATTTTTACCCCTTTTCTTGTTTCAAGAATTGGCGAAAATATATTCATTATCCGGCTGTAGGATATAAAAGAGCTTCCTCGCAGCTGTTGTCACGCAAACTCAAACCACGAATGACAAAGAAAGAAACGTAATAAGACTGAAGACCTCATAATTGCGTTGTTAATGGAATATTTTCAGACGTCTTTTCGTGAAAGGAATTCAATTCTTTTCCAGTAAAATAAAGTTCCGAAGAACTATGTGTGCTAAAAACTTTTGAATGACAATGAAATATATTTTAGAATCTTTCGTTTAAAAGAAGCGGCAACAAATAAATCGTGGTATAAGTTGTTTATATTTATTAAATATTGGGATGCTTATCAGTAAAGCAAAGAAAGCTTTCCTTTAATTTATATGAAATCTGTTTGGTGTTAATATGAAATAAACGATGAATATTTTAAGGCGCTTTTTGAAGAAATAGCTTCATTTCTTTTTTTAGTATGATAAAATTTCAAAGAATATGCTAATATCATTAGAATACGTAGTCAATGAAATATATTTTAAAACCTTTCGGCTTTAAGAAATAGCAAAAAATAAAGCTCACTTTAAGTTGTTTATATTAATTAAATTTTGAGATACATTTCCATTTATAGAAGGAAGCTTTGATTTAATGTTTGTAAAATTTGTTAGGAATTTTAATAGGAAATAAAGCTTTATTTATAAATGTATTTCTTCATTATTGCTTCCTAGGAAAGCGTGAAAGAAAGAAATAGCTGGGCTCTCAAAAATTGAAAATATGTGTACCCGAAAATAAGTGTACCGTGTGAAAAATTGAGTAACGGTAAAGAAATCTGAAACACATTCTGTTGAAATAGTCAGAATAAAATAAAAAATTTTGGTTCTTGAAGAAAGTTCAAAATATTTTGTACTTATATAAGCAATTAATATCAAAATATTTTATACTTATTGTTCAAAATATTTTATGCGTTTCGGAAAAAATTACTCAGTTTTTTAAATATCCAACAGAGCCAAGAACACGGTAAATTATACCATATTCTGATAATTTTGACCATACTTTTTTTTAGTGGAGAAGGAAATTTACTGCCACATAATTATGGTATTATTTTAACCATATTATTACACCTCCAAAACTTAATCATACGGTAATATGGATTAACTTGAAAAGAAATATGATTCATTTAACCCATAAATAAGCTTGTAGCAAATTTGCTCTATGCTAAAATTATGATTCAGCGTTGAACCAAAGTTTCTGAAAGCAAACGCTGCCAAGTTCAAACATTATTATTGATCAAATTAGACCATCTTAAACGTTACGGGATTTGAACATGCTACCTCCACACTTCCGAGAGTTTTTCAAAAGGACAATACACCTCAGTCACGGAAGCCTCGATGATGCTTTTGGCTGTATGTTGTTTTCATTGCAATAAATCCTAAGGGCCTTCCTGACTGAATGGTATCCCCGTTCCACTAAACGCACTGAAGAGTGAAAATAGAGATGTGGAATTCCACCTTATAACCATTGGTGTATCTTCATGCTGTCTTTCACGATCTTACGCAATTTGTTTCTTTAAATTTATAAGGGTTTATAACTATTCTTTGTATTTAGCTCACAAACCCACATATTTATGTGAAAAAATAAATAAATCTCCCCACCCATATAAAACTGATTTGATTTATCCGAATTTAGTATCTTTAAAATACTTCAATTAAACACTCTAAGGAAGCGTTAGTGACTTTTTCCCCTATGTTATAATTGAAAAACACTAGGAAAAGATATATGATCAAAACTACCAGAAAATGGTAAAACTTACCATGTGTTCGGCTGTATGGGAACACCAAAAAGCTAGGTAATGTTTACCGATACACTCTGGTAATGATTCTGGTAAAATTAAAACTAAATTATGGTTTTAAAATATTTGATAAAATTTGGCACAAGTGGTAAAATTTGGTAATCTTATCGTAATACCTTAGATAACGGAACCTATGCGGCAGTTTTGTGTTTTTTACTAAACGTGTGGTAATAAGAACTATAATTTTGAATACCAGAATTTTTGGTAAACCGTTACCATATAAACGGAAAAATTACCAAATGAATAGTTTAATTATCGTAGAGATAGTATTCACCGATAGCATTTACCGTTAAAGGTAGTATTCACTTTTATAAAAATTTAAAAAAAAGAAAAAAAAACACTTCCATCAGATTCGTCAAGATAATTTCTAAAATTTATAAAGCCACATTATCTATAAACTTCCAGTTTAATCTGCATAAAAAAGTTTTCAGGGCTAAAACATTTTCATTCCGCCAGAATTGGGATGAGTTAATATTATTAAAAATGATTAGAAATGACATGTACGCAATATTACATTTAAAAAATAATATGTAGACTATAAATTTATTAATTAAAAATTCTGAGCCATTATCAGCTTATTTTCAAAACTAATATCATTAAAAGACATTTTATTACTAAAGTTTAGTGACTTTCCAAGTATCCGAGCTAGCCTTACTGGTTAAAATATAAATCTTTTACGCAAAATATTCTAACTTGACTTAAATTTGCTTCCAGTTAAGCTCGGTATAGCGTAATTAGATCACGAGTTTTCGTAAAGGTATAAATACCTTTGAGTGATTATGCTTAAAGTTATCTTAAGCTAGACTTTTAGGATAATTTAGGTCAGGATCTTACATAATGTATTTAGTCGTTATTCTAAGGTATGCAACCTTACTTTAGCTGCATTAAATTTGTGTACTTAATATAATGAATTGCTATCATCCACGGATTATTTGTTTATAGTAAATTCGTAAATAATCACATTTTGATGTTGTTTATTATTATTACAGTTGCTTGAAATTGTAACTAGTTTTAACAAATTTTTACAATTACAGTTTGAGAATATTTATAAAATGACAGTAATATTTTTATGTTATATAATGATATATGTTTTAAGTCATTTGACCACTAATTGTGCTTCAAAAGAGAAATTTGTTTATTAAAAATTGCTTAATGAATTTAAAACCATTCGTACATTAATTGTTTATAATTAATTTATAGCTACACACATTTTGATTTAGAGAATATTTTTGCACTTTTACACAGAGAAAACAGTTCTGGTAAAATTACCGTACTTGTAAAGATATTTCTGGTACGATCAATTGGAAAAAAAACATACTTCTGGTAAAAATAAAACCAAAATATTTATTTAATAATTTATTTGAGCCACTCACTTGGTAATTTTTGCGTTCGCAAGATTGCGGTTAAACAGAAATCCTGGTTTTCAAAATTATAATACTTATTACCACACATTTATAAGAAAAATACAAAGCCGAAAAATTAATTTAACCATATGAATTGCTTTATGTCATGCTCTAAAGTATCATGATAAAATAATCACATTTACTAACAAACATTGTGGTTTATTTTATTGTTAATGTTAACAAACTCATCACTACAGTGCTTTGGTAAAAATTACCGTGCTTTTTAGTGTTCCCATAGAACTAGAAACACTTTAATTTTTACTATATTCTGATAGTTTTGACCATTCATTTTTTCTAAGTGAAGTTGTAACTAGCTTCATTTAAATTACATTTTTACAATTTTTATCTCAAAATATTTATGTATTGACAATTATATTTATGTTATAAAATGATATATATCTCTGAGTCATTTCTCTGTTAATTGCTTTATTAGTTTAGCAACAATTGTATAATGAATTAAATCCGGCCATGAGTTTTCTGTTAATAGTAAATTTGTAGCTAATCCCATTTTGGTGCAATGAATATTCATTGAAATTCTACGAAGCTGCTGAAACTAATTTTAACAAAATTTTACAATTATAGTTTACAAATATTTATACATTGACATTCACACCAATTATTTACAAAGCTATGCGTTTTAATACATATAACTATTGATTCAGTTTTCGTTGCTTAATTAGTTTAAGGACAATTGTGTAACATGCTGTCTGTGATTTATTTGTTTACAGCTTATCACAATTTGATACAGTGTATGTGTATTGTAGTTATATGATGTTTTAACTAATTTCAGCTAGCTTTTTCAATTATAATTTTAAAAGGTTTGTGTATTGACTGTCGTATATCTAAATTAAATATTATGATCTATGCTTTAAGCAAATATTATTTTAAGCAAACTTAGTCGAAATGTCAAAAAACACTCTATGAAAGATTTTAGTGAATTCTTTTTACAGGAAAGCACATACAAAAGCTGAAAACAGTGAATAATAATTAATCATTGTTAGTTATAAGATGTGTTTATAAGAAATTGAATTCAAATTCCAACTTTTTTGTTATACACAGTGCGCAACATAAAAATGGAACACCTTTATATATACCTTTTGACCGTATAACCAATCGGTCGGTAATATACTTCGATGTTCCCCTAGATTCAATAATTATACTGAAAAATTCATTTAGTACTAGTGCACAGAGAAATATTTAGTGAATATTCAGTTACATATTAATGTTCGTTCACTTAATGAAAATATTTTAATACTAAATAATTAATGTCAAGAATTTACTGCATTAGATACCAAAATATTAACAAATAATTTTACTCATTTGAAATCATATTAAATATATTTTTTCTGTGGTCATAGACCTATTGACATTTCTATCAGGTCATCTAATCCTAACTTTTAACCTTTTGAATTCGATTCAAGAACGTCAATCAATAACTTGAAAAATAGCACTTCTTCTGAAATATCAATATTTTCTCGCCAAGAATGGGTTAAAAATAAAATAGTAAAAAAAGTTATAGTAAAGAAGAAACTAGAAGGTGTTGAGATTTCAAACAACTGGGGTAGCGAAACTTCTACCTGTCTCAGCTTTATTGAGTTTAATAATAAAGGGCTTATGTTAGTACAATAATACGAAATATGACGACGAGAAGTTACTGTAGAGAAATAGGAATGGTTAATAAACTTCTCAGACAGAGAAACGTATGCATTTTTATGGAAATAGTTTTGGACATCTATGAACTCAAATTATTTTGAGATTTTTCAGCATTACTGTTGCATTAAATTCTTAAATTCTTTCCTTTTAAACCGGCAATGTAAAAATTCAGTTAATACAACAAATAATGAAAAGGAATATTCCTTTAATAGTTAAAATGGTAAGAAAAATATTATAAACAAAGCTCATAGCTGACTCATGTTTAATGATAAGTGCATACTACAACACAAAGCAAGAATTTTATCAAAATTAGAGCAATCATTTTTTAATAATAGGAATACGACAAAGAACAGGAAATAACAGTAAAAGAAACAAAGATACACGTTCTGAATCATATCTTGAAGGAGTCTGCGTGAGCTGGGATAAATATTATGGTAAAAAAATATGCAGTAAAATTTACGGTCTTTTCTGGCTCTATGGGAAGATAAAAAAGTTTGGTAATTTTTACCGTAGGAGTTTGGTAATGATTTTTGGTACAATTAAAATAAAATATGGTTTTAATATCATGCTGGTTAGTAGTTATTGCTGTAAGCTTTGGTAATTTTACCTTAAGAGTAGGTAATTTTGACAGTAAGAAGATATGACGCAAAAATATTCAGTTTGCTAACCTTCATTTTATTTAGTAAACGCACGTTAACTTTACTTTTGGTCGGTTAGTTTTTTTTTTTAATGTACGCTATATGTTAAAATCTACCAACCTTTATTGGTATATGTCAGCTTATCTATATTTATTTTATAAAAACTTACAGGAAGGACCAGATAGCAAAAAACAGAGAAGATACATTCAGGGATATGGCAGGATTTAAGCCTGCAATCAATCTACTTTCAATCTACAATAGATGCATTTTTTTAATACCCTTCTCTAATTTGAGCTATTTTCTCTTTAACTAGACTATGGCTTTAACTTGACTAAGCTGCACTTTCTAATAAGCTCACAAGCATGCATATGTATGTGTATCAATAAATAAATACTTAGAATAGTAATGCTTTTATATGAAATCATTTAACAGGAATCTCCTTGACAGAGCAATCTCGCTGTTCAAGCAAACGCTATGTAGATTGGAGGCAGAGGGTGTGAATCACACTGTAATCCTGTATGTGTAGCAACATATAAATAAATTTGCTTAGGATACAGATGCAGACTCGTGTACTTAATACAATGAATAGTTTGTCTCTTGTCAAATTGAAAAACAGTTAACACAAAAATGAGAAAGAAAGCACAAAGATATTGAACCCGCTACCTCTACATTTCAGAACGTTTGACTGAAGGACAATACCCCTCGTTCTTAGAAACTCCTTCATATTTTTTGGTTGCTTTACTTGTAATAAATCTCAGCGGCCTTCCTTACCGTGCGGTATCACTGTTCCGCTAACCATTCTGAAGCGTTAATGTGGTGGATCAAATCCCGCTATAGATTATTTATGCTATAGATGGATATCTCCACAGGATGCATATTCGTGCTGCCTTTCTCCAACTTGTGTTATTTGTTTCTCGAATTGAAAAGTGTTTTTCATTTAATTTTTTGTGTATTTACTAAGAAACCCACATGTGTATGTGAATAAATAAAATAAAAAATATCGCTACCCACATAAAAGATACATCAAACAAACACCATAGCTTGATTGGCACGAGTTTAGAATCTTTATAACATGTGAAAAAATCATTCAGGCACATCTTTACTCCGTTATTACTGTGAAATATAATAGGAAAATAAACTATAAATCATCACCTAACTCTTTTCAACCATTTAAATAAATCACATTTTCAAATAACCCATAAAAGAGAAAATAGATTATATGATTCATTATTCATTACTACTCCATTTGGTAATACATAGATACCAAAATATTGAAATTACCAAATAAATGATTTAAATGTCTTAAATTTTGGTTTAATTACCAGAATTACCTTTTTTACCAGTAATGTCATTTCCATTAAAATATGATAATTTATAAAAGTAAATATATATATATATCTATATTTCTTATTTTACTTATAAATAAATTATCAAAATGTTCAATATTTTCCGTCTCAAATTTTCTTAATGGCAGCTGATATTATTTAAATTATTATAAAACGATAGTCATACTAATTTATCTGAATTCGATGACTACACATAATACTTATTCATGAATACTTATTCAAGTAATGTTGTAAAGTGAAAAACATCTAATTATTTTCAACACAATCGATAATAAGGTTAGAATAAAACATTGTTATTTTCAAACTGCATTTTAAAATAATTTGTTCAAGAGTTTTTCTATCGTCATAAATATGGAAACGTAATTTTTTATTAAAAAAAATAATAAGGACAAATAAAATTTATGGTTATTGCTTTAAATTACATTAACATAAAAAACATACAGAAAAAACTTTTTAACATTTATAAGATTAGGCAATTAATTACTTCGTGCAAGCAGAAAAGGTAATCTTTCAGGAAAATAAGTCATTCAGGAAAACAAAAATTAATTAATTTTCTATTGTTTCTGTTTTTATATATTCAGCATCAAGTAATAAAACTTATTTAAATACAAAATACTTCTTTGCTATATATTATTTCGGAAAAAAAATACTAATTTTATTCCCGAAAACTTGACATGTTTGAATAAAAAAAATAAGTATATAATAGACCTGAATAAATAAAATATAGCTAATCACTTTACGAAAAAATAGAAACGAATTTATAATTGTAGGAAAAAGAAAGATAACTTTGCAAAAATAAAATAAATCCAAATATTTACAAAAAAAAAAGTATAAATTAACTGTTTATTTTTCAAAAACTAGCGAAAGACTCTTTACTTCAACGGTTAAATCTGAAATATTAAAAAAAATAACGAAAACTTGTTCATTTTACTTAATTGTTTATTTATTTTTAAGCTGAAAAAGCTTTTGTTTATATTGTAAAGTAAATTATCCATTATTGTGAATAAAATATAAAACTAGTTTCTGTTATTGCTAGAGAAAAGATAAACTCGATATAAATGTTTTCCAAATGAAATACGTTGAAAGATGCACGCAAAATTTACAGGTGTTCTGGCTGTGAGACCAGTTGTTCCTAAAAAAGGCTTTTATATGTTTCATTTTATACAAAAACAAAGATTTAAATTCTAAATATTCTTTCATAGTTTTCGGAATTTCAAACTATCATTTTAAAATTACCTGCTATCGAAAATATATTTATGTGGCTCATTTCAAATATACAAAATAGTATCCGTAATACAAAATAGTATTTAAATAAAAGGTTAAAAAAACATATTTCAAAGAACTTGCACATTTTTGCATATGATATCCAAAAATTGTATTTATATGATTCATTTTGTTAAAAAACAATTCAAAAAGTTTTTGGAAGTTTAGAAAATTTTACAAATTATTGTTCTAGAACCATTTCTGCCTGAAAATCGCATTTAAATGTATTAATTTATTTCAAAAGAAGTATTTATATTAGAAGATTAGAAGTAGAACGAGTACGAAACTTCTTGTAATAAGATATCATAATTACTGTCAATCAACATACAAGCTAATTGTGATTATCTGTAATTACTCTTACTGATATGACGTTTAAATTGGCCACTTTGAGATTTGGTGATTTTTTAATCAACAAATTTATAAAATTATAATATAATTTATAAGTACACCGATTCTAATTACTGTGTTTTTTGAAACTTTTGGATAACTACATTGATAATTTTCTAAAAGAAGAAGCAACAATGCGGCTACTTACCAAGTCACTTGCAGGAAAATAAGCAAGTCATTTTGGATAAAGTATTTCATTAAACAACAAAGTTACAGTAAGCATATTAAGAAAATGTGCAATAAAAACGCAAGCGTTACTTAGCTATAATAAGAAATTTGCGCCATTTAAATAAAATCAGGCAAAAACTTTAAAATACTATATGCGAAAAAAAACTTGGAAAACATGCTTAAAAAAGCTTTTTCATTCAGTGATGTACACTCCGCAAAAAGAGAATGAACACTCTGCATAACTTCATACGAATATTCTCATACGAAAATTCAATTCTAATGGTATAAAGACATACATTTAAATATACTAATTAATAAGTGAAGACGATACTCATTAAGTTACAAATTTAGACACAAAAACGTAACTTCTCTGTATAAACACGGCTTATTTTCGATAGATTTGGATTTCAGTCTCACATAAAAAGAGGGTAGCCACAATCTAAAAAATATGGTTAAAATAGTTTTGACAGGAAAGCAGTCGAAATTGCGGAAATAACGCTAATTTCATTTTTTGCGTATTTTGATATAGCTCGAGTACTTTTTTAGTAAATTCATTTATCCATATATTATTCCATATTTAAAATAATCTTTAATAATTATTCCTTCTTTTTAATAATTTACTAAATAATAGTCAAAAACATTTGAAAACCAAGGTATAAAAATTTTTGCATCATTTTAAATTTGAGCAGAATCGGTCAAATATTTCCCAAGAAATCAAATTTTAAATAAGCGGCTTTTTAAAATTGGATAACTCAGAAACTATTCGATCTATTCCTTCTAAATTATGTATTTTGTCGTTTAAAATTGCATACTTAAAATTAAATACTTAAAATACTTAAATGCATAAAAAATACTTAAAATTTATATACCTTATAATTTGAAATTTCTTGGACTGTTATTAACTAAATTAATAAAAAAATCGTAAACAGTAATTAAAAATTGCTTATACTATGCAAAGTGAATTCTGTAATTATTTCAGAAATTTTTTTGATTCACGTAATAAGTTCTCGAAACATAATTGAAATACGTAAAATTAACATTAATGCTTCCTACTTAACATCTCTCCTAAATTAACTGTTCTTTTCCAAATTGCGACTGTAGGTTTAGAGTTGGAGCCGGAATCATAGTCGTAAAAGTTTACTCGATTTCGACTTCGGTTGGTTTAAACACAGTTGGATTCTGAACAGTATACAATTTTAGCGTATCTCCACACCAAAAATGGTAGCAACTACTTTACGCTGGCAACTTCTTAACACCAAAGTGGTGTAGGGAAACGTCATGTATAACTCTCGGATCTATTGTTTCCCTACACCAATGTTCTTTTACACTACCTGGTGTAAAGTAGCAGACATAATTTTTGATATGCAATAGCATCAAAACTTATAATTATAGTAAGATAACATACTAAAAAGAGTCAGTAAATTTATTTTTATGATACAATATTAAGTAAGAATCATTAATTTAGAATGCATAAATAAAGCAATTTTTAAAAAAAATAGTTTATAAATCAAGCATCCGCGCAGAACAAAAACTTAACAGAACGGAGTGGATGGAAATTATACATTATAAAATCAGTTAATACAGTTCTCAGATTTTAAAAAATTAAAGTATAATTATCCTTATTACACAGTTAAAAACATACAGCGGAGAATTTTTGTTTCTGTTGATGAATATCAATTTTGAAAATTCGAAACTCTTGCCAGCTTATTTCAGAATACTAATACTTAGTTCTATTTGCTAGTTCTTGATATTCAAAGCTCACCACGCGTCAACCTTGATGTTTTTGAAAGTGAAAATATTTCTCGTATGGTGTAAAAACGTGAAAGTTTGGCGTAAGATCATTCAGTTTTAAGTGTTTAGATTTAAATTTCACCCTTTAAATCGTAAATGAACGTTCGAGTTGGTGTTGAGCCAGGGGAAACTGTTCCTTCAGACAATTTTTGGGTTGTTTATCATCATATTTGAAGAGATATTACACCACAGTTTTTACAATACAAAGATCGAAAGAAGATATGAAATTTTCGATCTTATGAAAGCTATTTAGACAAATATTTATGTACAACATGCAAACAGAAATATTACTAAATGAAAATTGTGACAAATAATTAAATTTTAACTTATCACAAACTTAATTTAGTACAGTTGAATGTTTGAAGCCTATGTTTAATTTAAACTGAAGAAGTACATAAATTTTGAAAACAAATTTGTTTAGCTCAGTTTAAAATTTAATTAAAATTATAAGAAAATGAATTATCTGTATAGTTTCTAATAGTTTTCGAGCTTTAGAATATTCCTAAAGGAACCTTTTTGCTATAACATATTCATAAATTTATGAGTGTGCCTGAGAGAAATTAATACCGTTTTTATTATAACGATATTTTGAACAACTATATTACATTTCTGCAATTGTTTTATTTTAACATGATATTTAATTTTAAATAAAATACCTTTAACTAGAGTCTTTCATATAAAAGAGAAATATATACTTTGAAATTAATATTTACTTAGTAATAACGTTAACATTTTCCGAGTATTCGATGAAAATTTTAACCCTTTCCGGAACAGCAAATTTCGATCGAAAGTTTTAGACAGGCATTTGTTAGCGCGATCTTAGACAGCATATTTTAAGTGAAGAAACATACTTAAGCTCTTTGTTGCCTAAAAAATAATGGTTTCCAAACCTTTAAAAGCAATTAGTTTTGTATTTTTGTGATTTGTAACGTTTGCTGAATTAGTATTGCCAGAAGTTGAAGTTGAAATCGGATCGAATATTGACTCTATAGTTCTGATTTTGCTCTTTCTGTTATTAACTTTAAGCAAAAGTTGACTTACCATTTAATACTACTAGTTAAACTTACTAGTTAATAATCACTAGTTAAAGTTCACTTAAAGTTAATTTATTAAGATGATATAAGTATTTTATTTCATACTATCTGAATTAGTTAGTGTGACAATATATAAGTTTATTCTTTTTTTCGATATCTTTCTTGTCATATAATAAATTTAAATGAATGATTTGAGATAATATTTCGATATCAACATTCATAACTTTTCTTCAGATAATACTTTTGCTTCGAAAACCATAACGAATTCAATACTTTAACTTCTTTTCTTATTTCAGTTCTCTACTTTGGTTCCCTTTTACATCTGTTGATCTCTGTTCATCACATGATTTAATTGCCGCCACTTAAATTTCAGTCAAATCGGAACTATAATGTTCATTGTTTTTTGATAACTGCTCAAGTTTGGCAATTCGTAATTTTATATTTTCGAGCTCTTCTCGTTCAGGAGAGGAGTCAGATAAGACGTTGTAATAAAATATCTGCCGAGGATTTGGCTTTTTACCGTCGTAAGGTGATAGTTTCAAGGGGTAAGTATCACGTCCCCGTAAGCCACCTTTAAATTTTTAAATTATTGCTAATTCACTTATAGCCTGCTGCTGTTTTTATATTATATTTTGGATAATAAATTTCTCTAAAAACAATAAAAAATTTTATCAAAAAACTATAAGCGTTTCGGTGCCACAATGGTACACCTTCATCATTATGATAAAGTAGAGAATTGAAAAACAGAGATGATTAAAATCCGACAGATGATAAGTATGCAATTAAAAAATCTCGCATGGGACTGATCGTTAAGACATGGTTACCGGCAGATCACCGAAGTCAAGCATCACTGGCTGCGGTCAGTGTGCGGGTGGGTGAACTCTTGGATCTGTCTGTGTAGGGACCAAGGGTATGCAGTATAGGTCCTCGGTAAACTGTTCTACAGTAAAGTGCTTGACTTCGAGTGCAGGTCGTCGGGCTACCGAAGCGGGGGTGCCATCCCCTCTGCAGTGGATAAAAATTGCGATGGCATGTCTTCGGATCATCCTCAGGGATGTTTTCCAGACCGTCAATAGCCCATTGTGCAGCTCTAGTGCTACGAAAATGAACTACAACAACAACAACAACAGCAGCAACTAAAGAGGCCACAGAATTAGAAGTTAAAAAATGAATGATTTCCAAATGCTAGACAGATATGGTACAACAGTAATATCATTAATGAGTATAGAGTTTAGTAAATGACCTTACTGAAATACCACTTTCGTCTGATATTTGGAAATTATTATTCTTTTTTTAATTATAAATTTTTTGGTTCTTTTAAATGTATATTTTTCTCTTTGATATGACGTTACTTCTGTCAAATCTTAATCATCTCTGTTTTACCATTTACCATCCTTGTATTTTATTCTACTGATGAGGGTGTACCATTGTGACACCGAAACTCGTATGGGTTTTTAATAAAGAAATTTATCATTCGTGATTTTAAACATTGCTTTTATTGAAATTTAATTTTATCACAAAGAATTACTCTCATAATTTATCATTCGGAATACCTCTATATCTTCATTTAAAGAGAAGTATTTCATTCTTTTTTTTCTTTATATCTTCAATTGTTCGGATTTAAGGAAGAGGTGAGTAGACACGTTTTCCATTTATTTATTTCCCGTCATTTCTCGAATTCTATGTTGTTTTGTATTTCGCATTTATCTTTCATTAGGTGCTTTAAAATATTTGTTAGTTCATAGTTATTTATTTTTAACAGTCGATCAATTTAAACGCTCTGTGCTATGGATCGACATGTTAGTCGATGTGGCCATGACTCTCTTATACTATTCATTACAAAAAATCAATTGCATCTTGAGCCATTTGCTAATTGCAGTATTTAATTAGTAATTATATTAATCAATTGTTTATTTATTTTATAACTTTCTTTTAATTAATAGCTTAATTTAATTAAGTTTCAATTCAAGCATAATTTTACAGCATTAAATCCTCAACAATTAGCTAATAATGACTACTGACTTTTGTCAATTAAATCAATTTTTACTCGTTGCATTAAAACTTAATTCGTGCTCGAAATTCAAAATATAATGCATATTTACTACACTTTCTTTCGACAGATTTTATATACTATGAGAAAAGAGGGTTAATTCAATAATGCAATGTAAAATATCGATATTAATTTCTAATATTTAAAATAATAGTGCTTGAAAAATTCATTTCATTTAGTTTATTATAATTAGATATTCACTTAATCATTAAAACTTAGGAAATATTAACCAAGAATTAAAATAATGAAGGAAAACAATCCAGTTAGGATTTATATTATGTAATATTATTATTGAAAAAACATTTTTTAACCAACTCCTAATAATAATGTGTATCATTTTCCCCTCTGAGAAAAATGTTAATCCCAAAATAATAAGTTTTAAGAATAATTATATGGACATTTTTCGCTTACTTATTAAACATTCTGAGTAAATATTCATATTACGCTTTTTAAGAGACCATTTAAATCACCTCTGCAAGCAAGACCTTTTTTTGCTTTTAAAATAAGGAATAAAATTTCCTAATGCTGCCCTAGGAAAAGTTTTTTTAAGAAACAAAAATGTCGACACAATAATTGCCCCTTAAAGAAATAATTTTTTTTTAAAAATATTTTGTTTAGTGCATATTACATAGATTTTTATCATAAAACTTTCTAACAGAATGTTGGATATTAAATTTCTAAAACTATTTATCATACGTGAATTTAAATTATGTCTTAGTAAAACTTTTTTTTTCCTTAAAAAAATATTTCGAAATAAAAACATGTTGGGAAAATCATTACACCACAAAATTTTAAGAATTTATTTTGCTATATTTTAGGTATATATTTGTAAGAGAATGAATATTTTACTTGTTACACAAATTAGTTAACGTTACTAAACTTTCTTTCATTTTCTTAAATCCATTAATTGATGATGCATTTATCTGCACTTAACCCGATTTGTTAAAACCTCGAGGTTAAGTTTTTCTAAAGTAAATGCAAGTTCAAAGTAATATATTTCTTCTTTAATTTTGTTTATTTTCTCTGTTTTCCATCTTGTTTTGCGTCAGAATTAGTTAAAAATATTGTTTTATATCCTTATCTTTAGTAATATTATTTCGATTTGACGTAGTATATCTGGATCTGGTTCAAACTCTTCCATTAAACAATTCTAAGCTTTTTAGCTTTCCCGCACTCTTATTATTAATCAAAATATATTTTCCTGCAAATATTTATACCATACTACAAAGTTTTAACTTTCTGAGCTATATAGATGCTGAGATGCATCCCAAATACAGAGCGTAGGAAAAATTACTATCATTTTAAAAAATTAATTAAATAAAAACGGAAAGAGGTAGAAATAAATTTGCTGCTGTTTTCCACTTAATAAAATAGGTGTCCCTTTTCTCCAAATTTAAACATTACTAAAACAGTTTTTCAACAGATGGAGCTTCTAAAAGAGAAAAAATTTCTAACAATGTTTTTAACGCTATTTGAACGAACGTTGACGAACTTAGAAAATAATTTCCTAAGAAGACTAATTCCAAAGCAGAAAGCATGAAACCGAACCGTAAATTTTAATTTCCTCCCTTCAAATCAATTGTCATTTTCGGCATATTTGAAATGTTATATCAATATTTTAGTTTTATAAAACATTTAAAAGAGAAATTGAAATTGAAAAATAATAATTAAAAATAATAATTAAAAATAATAATTAAAAATTTTGTTTCCAGAAATCGAATTTGAGAACTGTTTAAAATGCAAGTTAAATAAAAAGAATTCATTCTAAACAAACATGTGAAACTATTGTGTGTTTTATATTATTTTTATTATGCTAATTGTTTTCATACGTGACACTATTAATTAGGAAGAAAAGTAAACTTTTTAAAGATAATTAATCCTTAATTTTTTTTTTTGGTATTTACGAATGAAATTTGTAATTGATAACTTGAATTAAATATATTTTTCTGAGAATAAGGTTTTATTCCTGCATTTTCAGTTAAAAATTCGGAATGCGTGTCATAGCAATTTTCTTTTTCACCATAAAAGCATATTAAAAAAAGTATTTCACCCATTTACTGTTTGTGACCAACTAGCATTTATACACTTCACACGTAGGTAAATGAAAAGGATTACTAGTAAGCTCGCAAGAACTTTATTGTGTTTTTTAATAAAAAACAATTATTAAAACGAAAATTAAATGGGTGCATTTTTTTATACACAATACCGACAGAAAGTTTGTAAAAAGGGTTTTTTATTTAAAACAGCACATTTTCTATATCAATGAATTTAAAGTCTTTCTTTTTCAAACCCTAAAATTATTTTACTGAAAAATAATAATAATTTTTGTTGTTTTTTATTTAAAAAAAAAATACATCCTATTTTTTATTTCATCCCAACTAAATATTTTTTAACAAAAGCATAAAATTTCATTTTTTTATTTGAAAAGATTTTATTTCAACTCTTATGAATTTCTGATTAAAATCTCGACTTAAAAACTTCGTAACTTGAAAGTCGAATTAACTTTAAGAAAACGCAAATTAGTAAATTTGCATCAGAGGTGAATGTATCCACAAAACAATATAACAGCACTAAAAAAGAAATAATTTAACTGGATTTTATGGTTTTAAATAGAAGTATTCCTCGCTATTTAATATTTTTTCATATACATAAAAAAATTGAATACAAGTGGGAAAAACAGTTTAGTTCATTTTTGTGGAGAAACCTTTCATTTCCACGCACGAAATCGGTTCTCCGAATCACCTATTATGGGCATAAACTATTTTTCCTCCGCTGTCTTCAACTGTCAACATTTTAGAAAAAAATGTCACCTAAAGAGCATTTTTTTAAGATTTGTCTGTCCGTAATGATGTAGAAGAGAGTTGGACTAAATCGAGTAGATAGATGGAACAGGGATTTGGAATTTTGTCGACACTATTAATGTTATTTAAAAGAAATTCCATGAAACTATTTACAGACGGATGTCATTCTATTTAGTGATGAATGCAAAACTAGACTATTTGCTTGTCAACGCCAGCATTTGTAAAAATTCGATTAGAAAAGTTATGATTCTAACTATTAAAGTTATTTCTAGTCATGGAAAGTTATGATTCTTTTTCCTTTCCTAATTATTTAAAGATTTATTTTAGCCTTGTTCAGCATCTGATTACGCCTCTATTTAGTTATTGTTTTCAATTATTAAAACAGGTTTCATTTAGCGTTAAACATAAGCTTTAAATCATGTTCAATTACGTTTTACATATACTGGATGATATTTGTTATAATTTCCTCATTTAAGAAATAATATTTTAAAATCAGTTTTTCTGAATGGATTGTCTATTTGAAAATATAATTGGTTTCCCACTTGTTGCCCAGAATTTTTAATTACATTGTAAAATTATGAGAAAGGTAAGAAATTTGAAGTCTAAAGTAACCTTTAAAACAGTTTCAGGACATAAAAATATCCAATTAGTTAAGTGTTGTGGATTTTGTTTCATAAAATATAAATAAACATTCAAAATGTAAAAAAACATTGCAGAAATATTCTGCAATATGCAAAATGGTCTAAAAATAAAAGTTTACCATTTCTTAATGTATTAATTAAAAATAATTTTAGAAATTTATTCAAATTTTAAACAAGACTTTTTACAGTATTTGTGGATTTGCTTTCTTCTTACTACATATTTCTAAAAAAATGGGATTTTTGCCCTTATTTAAAGACTGGTTCTCAAGAGGTTAAAATATGTTAGGCCTCTTTTATTTCTGTTAAATGGCGGTGGCAGATAAAACCAGAGCATTTCCAATTGCACAAAAATGAATTTCCGATTATTTTCCAACTTGAATACTTCGTTTCTAACTTGTCAAAAAAATTTTGTTCGAATTAATAATGCTGACCAAGAGCCAGAGAATGCCTTATATGAAACCATAAAGCACTTGAATGTTTATTTAAAGAAGTTGAAGTCTGCCTAACCCTTCGCGTAACTAAAAAAGGTTTCAAAATAAACATAAATATTTAGAAAATTGAATGCAAGAGATATTTCAACTCTCACAAGACTTTTTACACACTTTATTTAACCGCTATTATTTTCTGGGTGACTTAAAATGCTTAATTTCAAAAATTTCAGAAAAAGACTGACCGAAATCTTATGAATCATTCATTTAGAAAAGTCCTCGGTAGACAGATGTAAGTTATTAAAAAGTTGGATAAGAGTTCCACCATATTGCACACAATTTATAGTTTATCCCATGATAGGATATAGTCTACTGATAATGTAAACAATAAAAAAGCAGTCTATTTGAGCTCAACAAAAATAGCGGCAGGCGACGTGATAAGGAAAAAAAATGAACACAAGTCACACTATTTGCGCATGCTTGACAAAACATTACTACTTTCCAGGCAACTCGAATATTCAAAGCCAAAAAAGGTAGACCGAAATCACGTGATGAAGTGCTCGTAAAATGTTTAAAAAAAATAGGCTAAAATATTAGGAAACGATTTATAATGCAGAAAAAGATAAAGACAATCAAAAAATATTTAAAGGTAAAAATAAATAATTGAAACAATATTAAAAACAAACGTTTCTGCAAATAATGCTTTTAAAAAACATCATTTTCTTTTTTTTTTCTCCAACTAAATAAAGATTTACTATTTGAAAAACAAACTTTTCTATAGCAAAATTTTATATTTGTGATAAATTTGAAAACAGGTAGATGTGTACACGCAAATTTTCGAAAACGAAAATAGAGTATACTGTAAAACCTACAATTAAATGATGTTTCCTCATCGTTAATGTTATAAATGAATCATTCAGTTTGATAATAAACGTATTTTTTCATTATTTCTGTGTATACCAAATTTCGTCTTCTCAGGAAGTACATTAATATCTGGTTTTATCCGACACAGACAGGGTTTTAACATGCTTCCAAAAAATAACTATATTAATCCAAAATATAGATTCTCCGTATTAAATAATATTTATTTTTGTAGCATAACATTTAATTTCATTCAGAGAGTCACTCAGAAAAAAAGACAATCTTTAAAGGCTCAGTTTTGTCCAACTTTTCCCTAACAACAATAGTAAATACGATTTTACTCAAACAAAATATAAAAAACTAATACATCGTAATTTTTGCCAGAACTCAATATCAAATTGTTTTGTTTCTTTCTTCCCAAGAAAACACTAATGATTTAAAAGGATAACTTAGTTCCGAACTTGTTTTTATTTTCAATCCCAAGCCTTATGTAACAGATTATTTCGAGACATTGACTTTGTTTTGATTTCCAATATAATTCCTACAAAAACTTCTATAATAAGAACAATTAAAAGATTTTAACGCTCTATTTGCTGTGAAGGCAGCCAAAAGTAAGTAGTATTATGAGAAACTTGTTTTAATGATGAAGATTAATTTGAGATGGCAAACAAGTTGTTTTTTCAGTCAAAAGTGATTGGTTTTAGTATCCTTTTTATCATGAAATTAGAAATCTGATTTGTTTGCTTCATTTTATTTACTCTGACGAACGCATTGTTACGAAAGCCGAAAGTATTACTATCAATATTGACTTTTTTATCAAGAAAATTATAGATTTAATTTATAAACTTTGCCTTATTTGCTATGAAGCTATTATGACAAACAACACTGTAAAAAGTTTCGGTTATAGTTGTCACCATTGGGTTTTTAGTGCAAATATACTACTAAAATTGTACTTGTTTTATAAATGAAATGTTTTTGCAATGGAGCTATTAAAATGATTCTAATGCGCATGAAAATACGTGTTCTAAGTAAACAAACAAACAAAAAATGAATAAATACATAAATTAAAATATTACAGTGAAAATTTAAATTAAAAATGTGACTACATGCAGTGTAAAAATTTTAGTTTCCATCAACACCAAAAATGGTGGCTACTATTCTCCAACACTTTTTTGCAGTGCTGTTGTTTACGGTAATCAAAAGTTATACGTTGCTTTGTTTGTTTCTAGCAAAATATAAAAGTGAAAAAAAAAATACCCTATCATTTAAAAAAGTAAATTCAATTTCGGTAACAAACCTACAATTTATAATACACAAATAATTAACACCAATGCAAAATACGCTATAGCTTTGATTTTTCTATGATTTTTAAGTAATGCTTTTAAACAATTGTCTTGAACAGTAATAATATAGAATAATTCAAAATCATCATCCCTTTGAACGAATTTTAAACTTCTTAACAATAATAATATTATTTTTTCGAAACTTATATTTGAAGTATTAAAGCAACAACAAAAATTCTTCTTTTTCTAAAATCTCTTTAAAGTCCTTTTAATAAGCGCAACAAAATTATTTCTTCTATTTAAAGGTGTATTTAAAGGTGTATTTTAAATTACACCCAAGGATATATCACAATGTTTAGGCTCTCAACTGGTAAGGGGAAGTTAATAAATATTGACTGTTAAATATTATGCCGTAATTCTTACAACAATATTTATTTAATGAGAGTGATTCGGTGATTTTATGGTAATTATTACTTTAAAAATTACGGTCAACGTAAATTACGGTAATTTAAAAATTACGGTATCGTAGTGAAAAGAACCAGTGGTAAACCTGTTTTGATGATTATTACTTCTGCTTTTCTCTACCGTTATTGATCAAATTTCGATAGTGATTTTGCGTTTTCTTCAGTTAAATATTAATTTGCGACCACTTAAGTGTATCCATTTTTTTCATTTTTTAAAAGGATTTTAAATATGTATGTTACAATCAATGACAGAAATCAAGAGAATGTCGACTTTCACCTGTGAATGTCAACAATCACATAGTCGCTTTGGTGAATGTCGAGATATTTGTTAGATCCGACTTGATATTATTTTATTCGTTAATATTATCATATTTATTAGATATTTTAATATCTGCTGAGGGTAGATTAAGAGAAACATCAGTGTTCGGAGTACCGGTTAAATGCATACTGGGTAGTGGCACTTGACCTAAAGAAAATATTGATACAGGGCATACCAGGTAAATGTATACCTGGCAGTGGCACTGAACCTTAAAATAACATCAGTGTAGGGTATACCGGGCAAATGTATAACGGACAAATGTCTGGCAGTGGCACTTAACTACACCTAGTATATATTTCGGACATTTACCAAAGCGACTATGCTATTGTCAACATTCACCGGTGGAAGTCAGCAACCATCAATTTCGGTCATTCACAGCAGTATATATATATATATATATATATTTAAAGGGTGGTCTTTACGGAACACTCGGTATACCAAATTAGCTGCTGTACATAAAAAAAAAATAGCAACTACATGTCTAATACCTTAAATTTTAGAGAAAAGCTTAAATCACTCCTAAAAGTGTACTTATTATAAGCTATTAACAATGTGAATATAATGTATTTTAACATAAGAATGATTTGTTAATTTTAATTTTATGTTTCCATATTTTTTCATCATATACTGCTGAATAATAACAGTACTCTGCCAAGCAAGGTAAGAAGAAAATTTGCTCATTGGTTATTTTTGTGGAAGGACCTGGGACAAAAAGTTAGAAAATTTTGAGAATTTTTTTTTCAAGGTTCGAAGGAATAGTTCTATTCTATTCTTTTTCAAGTGATAAAAATAATAGATCTTTATAAAAATTTGAACTTGGGATAAGAACTAATGCTATTTCCCCCATGTTTGACTTTTGTCCGGAAATATTGAATGATTATGATTTGATTACTTATAACATTTGATTTCATTATGACTTGATTACTTTTATTTTAGTTTTAACATCTCAAGTACTATAAACTATATATGCATGAAATATATATAGTATTAAATTTTTTATTTCATTTATCATTAAAAAATGGAAAAATTAACTTAATAAAATTTTTAAAAGTTTTAAATGCTAGTATCAGAAGCCGAAGTTTTTAATAAAGCATAATAACTTTATTCTCATCAAAAGTTGTGAATACATCAATATTTTAAACCTTTATTTTTTTTTCTGCCTCATAGAAAATTTAAATGTTATAACAGTATTAAAAAAATTCAAAAAGTGGATGCATTTTTTTAAAGAAAGTTCCAAAATTATGTCCTAAAAGTGTTAATTTTTTGAGTGATTATCACTATTTTATGTTTCTTTAAATTACTTTATATTGGTATGCGTTTTCTTTAAATTTTCTCTGTCCTCAAGTGGACTGATCGTAAGACGCGGTTCCGAGTGGATCACCGATATCTAGCCTCACTGGCAGGGATCAATGAGCTGGTTGCAGACCACTTTGATCAGCGCAGGACAGCGGGCTACCAGAGCGGGAGAACCATCCCATTTGGAGTAGATTATAATTGGGATGGCTTGTTTTCGAATCATCCTCCGAGATGTTTCCCAGACCGTCGCCAATAGCCCATTATAAGCCACGATGGCTCAAGGGATAAAGGGTTCGCCTCCCAATTAGTTGAAATGGATTCGTATCCCTGCGATGGCTGGTCGATACAAATCCGCATCCGGCTTGCACCGGCTACAGCGCTAACGTGAAATATCCTAATTGGTAGACGGATCATGGGTAAGAGTCCCTTTGCCATCAGACTAACCATAGAAGGTTCTCGTGGTCTTCCTCTCCATGTAACGTGAATGCTGGTTAGTTCCATCAAAACGTCCTCCACGAAGGCAAATTGCTCCCAATACTTGATCCAGGAGTTCCCTTGACTTCTGGCTTGGGTTCAAAATTACAAGGCTACATAGTTAAATATTAGTATAACCCAAAAATATGATCAGCTGTTCAACGATGGTTATAAAATAAAATAAAAAACAGCCTATTATGCAGCTCTAGTGAGATATAAATACTATTATTGTTATAATTAAAAGTAACTTATTCCTTCACAAAATTACATGATTACCGAAATCATCAAACTTTTATCAAACTTGACTTCGTGATGAAATTAAAAGGTAAAAATAATATTGGAATAATTATATACATTATTGCTTCTTAACCTTTTAAACCTTTTAACCTAATTTATTAATTTATGGTCATGAAATACAGCATGAAACAACGGTATCTTTTTCTGTGTTAAAGGTAAAATCTTCCTAACACAGCTCACTTCCAAGCAATAATTTTTGAATTTGCAGTTATTTTGATCTAAGAAAAGTAATTATTCGTCTCTGAATCTTTTTTAATTACACAATCAATTACAATTTTTGTATATGAATGAAAGAAAAATTTCAAGCATTTCTTTTTAATTTTATATTTTAGTACAAATATAATTCCAATAATCTGACATATTGTAACTATTAGACTGCATTTTATAATTAAAAAATATTAAAAAATATTGTTGCTTTTAATTAGTGAGTCAGAAAAATATATGAAAAGGACACCAAGGAAAGCTAACATTTTAAATTCGAGAGAAAACCTCTAACTTATATTTAAATTCAAATATGATGCATAGTGTTCTTAAGAATAAATTAATTTATTCTTAAGAATAAATTAATTTAAATTAAAAAAAACTAATTAATTTGAAATGCTATAAATACTTTATTACTAGAAATATATAATTTAGTTTATTTGAATATAATTAAAATTCAATTTGTCATCTCAAGGTAATACTTCTCTCAGTTTCATATTTCTTAATCAATAAACTTAAAAGCTTTAATAATAGATAATATAATTATTCATCAAGTAAAAGAAAATTACAAATATCTAACTCACGCATATCTCGGATTTTCAGTTTGGAAATGAAACAAATTTAATTAATGATCAAACATTATATTCTTCGACTAATTTAAAATTTGCCTTAGGCTTGTTTGTAATTAAAACTAACATAATTATAGTTCAAAAAATTCCCTTCTTAGCTTAGAGCAAAGAATGTAAATTAATTTATTTTTCTAGTCAAATTATGAAATATTTCTTTTTTTTCCTGTAAAATTACTACTCCAATAATTTCTGCCAAAAGAAAGTTTTCTGATTTCTATTTAACCCCAATTTAGGCCTGAAATACCTAGTAACTAAAAAGGAATTTAATTACATATAATTTTAAACAATTATTACTTACATGAACTTCTCAACCAAAGCAAAATTGTTAATCTTCTCAAAATCTGTTACATAAAATAAAGTTAAAATAATTTGTTAATAAATTCCTGAGAAAGATAAAGTAAAACAAAAATATTTTTATTATTATGATGATAAATGAGATAACGAAGAGGAACTTGGACGAAACTTAAAATTAAAAAATTTATTTACCACAAATTTATTAAAATTTATTCACCACAAAAATTTTTACATTTTTTACTCTAAGTATTGATCAAAGCAACCATCCAAACATAAGGAAGAAAGTTGATTGCGTTATCTATTTCGCATCTCTAGCTCACAGAGCTAAAAATACTAAAAAATGGTACAACGCACATTTTTCGCGCTTTTTTACTGCACAAGAATAATCAGCTCATTCAATAAACTTGAATTCAATGGAGCGCACGATTGAAAAACTTTTTATTAGAGTGTACTTTTTTGCAATTCTTTTATAACCGTCGTTGAACAGCCAACCCAATTTTACGTTTACCAATGTTCTACTCCGTAGCCTTCTAGTTTTGAACCCAACGCAGAAGACTCCTAGATCAAGCGTTTGAAGAAACTAGCTTTCATGGAGGACGTTTTGATTGAACTAACCACCTTTTGCATTACATGAAAAGGAAAAAGATACCAAAACCTCCCAAGGTTAACCCGACCGCGACGGGATCTAACACATGATTTCGTCTACAACTGGGGATTTTTTACGTCAGCACTGTGGTCAATGGCGAGCCGAGTGCAAAATTCATATCGACCAGCCATTGCTTGGATTCGAACCAGGATCACCTCACTGGGAATCGAGCGTTACATTCCTTGAGCCACCACGGCTCTAAGGGAGTGATTGCTCAAGGTGGCTCAAGTGGTGGCACTTATTCTTATAGGGCTTTTCCATTTAAAAAATATCCTCCCACGAGGTGTAAAACGAGAAATCAAAAGATAAAATACGTTTCTTAGCAACTCTGCTCTAAAACCAGAGTAAACCACTCTCAATGCATATATTAATTTAAAAGAAAGCCGTGATCGTGATTTGTCAGATTTCTAAAGCATTTTACTAATGTTATAATTATTATGAACTGTGGCCGACCGGATTGTTTAGGAGTCAAGGAGCTGGTCTTGCATCAGAAAGGTTCTGGGTTCAAATGCCGGACAAGGCATGGATGTTCTTTAATTCACTGTAATATCTGTCCTTACTGTGGGAGCAACGTTGACGCACCTACTGTGGTGCCCCTGAAAGAGTGGCCAACAAATCTGCCCTGTAAGTACCTGAATTGACGAAATGGTAACACAGGTGGGCATTGGAAATTTAAAAAAAAATATTATCATTATTCTTGGTTAAATATTAATTTGCGACTCACAATATGCATATTTTATTACTTTAATTTTGATTAGAATTCTATTCAATCTTAATGAAACTGTATGTGTCTCTTTATAATGTATATCAGTATGAATATAATTGTATAACTACATCCACATTTATGGTCAACTTTAACTATAAACAGTGGCGTAAATGACACCCTTCATCCCTTGCCGCACTTGCTGGAGTTCAAGAAATTTATGCAAAAACATTTCTGAAGCTTGATCACCGCGATTCCTTACATGTTGTTTATTTGAAAATTTAAAAAAATTGGCAGTATAGATTTAAAAATCACGTGAAAACTTTTGTAGTACCGTAAACCGGGGCGAGTCTACCCATTTTTTTCAGTTTGTCAACTTTCAAGTGGTCAAACTTTTGTAAATATTAAAGAAAAAAGGCTTTTAATAGGTGTTTCGGAATCGCTATTTATCCCTCTTTAAAGCTGTGAAATCGATTTTAGAAAATATTAACAGTTACGCTGTTACTGTATATTTTTATAGAACTGTTGACAAATCTCTCGTATGGGGCGAGTCTACCCATTCTACTAAAATGAATGTTAAAATTGTAAATAATCAAATTTTACTATTAAATTGTTATTTTAGTTACCATATGGGATATGTATGAAGTAAAATTCATAACTTTATTATATATTCCATTTTTTTATTCATAAAATAACACAAATTGAGTATTTGATCGATTATCACATTTTAATCATAGTTTTGTTTTTATAATCATTAACATTATAAAATAACACTTTTTTCTGATTATTGTTGATAAAAATAAATTAAAATTAATATAAATTTACAATTAAATAATTAATAAATAATAATAATTAAAGATTATTAACAAAATCGAAATTCAAACATTGGGAATCATGAAAAATCCTTTCCCCATTCTTTTGGGAGGTGTGATTTTTCTTACAATGTTTTCTCGTTGAAATATAATATTAAATAAAAAAAAGTTAATTTTGTAATATAAAAATTGAAAAAATAGGTAAAATAAACATATTTTATATTTACATTTATATTTAACCTATAAATTTTCTTATTAATGATAAATTTATTAATGATAAATTTATCAATGCAGAATTAAAATAATATACTCAAATTCATTTAAAATTACTTAATTTTAATATAAACAAAGTTCTAAATTATATTATTATGCTTTATTAAGACTAAATACGAATGGGTAGACTCGCCCCGCGAATTCTGGCTTTTTGTTCACTACAGCAAAACTTACATTCTTTTTGTTTTTTTTTCATATAAAATTGATGTAATCTTAGTCTTAGATAAGTTTATCACTTAACCAAAGTGAAAATAGTAATAATAATAATATACTTACGGAGCACCAACTAAAAGTTTGCTGATTTTCAATACAAATCTCTCAAAAGACGTTTGAACAGGTCGGTTAAAAAGACGACAAATAAATAAAAACGGATCAAACTACTACAGCTCCATCTTCCTTAGAGTCTGAACTAAGTCCTCCGTCGGTAAAAAAAAATTTATTTGCAATTTAAAATAGTGAAAATTAAATAAAACTAAAATGGGTAGACTCGCCCCTGGATGGGTAGACTCGCCCCGGCTTACGGTATTAATAACAAGGCATACTGGTGCATTAGCTTTAACTTATAATATTAGGCATTTGTTTTAATGGAATTCAAATAATATATATTTCATTTATCACCCATAAAAAGACAAACCAAAACATTCCAAATTTGTTAAATGATGTTTTTAACATTTTTTTTTTTTTTTTTGAAATTTGCATTTTAAATTTATTTATCATTGATCAGCCTAATTATATATATCTTTCCCTGTTTTCTATTTTTTTTCTTCATGAGTTGTACTCAAATAAATGTTTTTTTAAAGAAACTTAGAACACTTGAATATAAAATTTATCAAAACAGTTAAAGAGTTACCATTACCAAAGGAATTAATTTATATCTACTAAGATATTCAAAAGTTGATGTAGTAGAAAATGCAAGATAATGGTAAAAGGTTAATTATTTTCAAAGCTTGCATATTTGATTTACAATATATATTCACATATCTTTATATTTCAAAACATGCTTACAGTTTTTTAATTTGTCGAAGTAACAAAAAATTTGAAATAATTGTACTTGAAAGATTTCAAGACAATCTTGAAGATTTCACGATTTATCAGTTAGTGTGTGACATAATACAATGCTTTTTCTGTGCAACAGTTTTTAATTTTAAGTACTACTAAATGATGTAAACAAATTTGAACTGAAATTGGCAAAACAAATATGCTTTTTAATGTCAATTATTAATCAGACAAGCCTTATTTTTTCCTCAAAAAAAATTTAGAAACGTCTAAATATTTTTTCAGAACAGCTTAAAGCGCTTGAATAAAATTTTTAAAGTTAAAAATTTAACAAAACAAAAAAATATTTATTTATATATACTAAGATTTCCAAAAGTTTATCTATTAAGAAAGGTAAAGTAACAATAAAAGTTTAATTTTTAAAAAAAATTGTCAAAGCTTGAATCTTTTATTACGATCCTTAGTTATGTATCTTCATATTTCAAAATATTCATGTAGTTTTTTATTTATTTATCAAAAGTGCAAAAAAAAAGGAAATAATTGTAATTGAAAGATTTCAAGACAAAGTTTCAAGATTTATCAATAGCTATGTTACATAATACAATATTTGCTTCTAAACAACAGTTTTTAATTTCAAGAAGTATTAAATAATATAAACAATTGAACAAGAAATATATACTTTTATGACATTAATTTATCAGACTAGCCTTGTTTTGCTCCTTATAAAAATTTTAGAAACGTCTAAATATTTCCGGAATTGTTCATTTCCGGTATCTCTTTCTTCTAATTAAAAAACAAGAGAGACATTTGAAGAGGGAAAAAAATCCCAAAACGTAAATACCGATTACTGAGGAAGAGTTTTTCTCCCTGAAGTCATGGGATCTTAAGGCTAATTAGTCAAATTCCTTACCTTAAAGTTGATTCTTGTATTAGACGTAATAGTCATAGTTAGCCCATATTGCTGTTTTCTTGTTCGCTGGGTGCGAACCTGATCACATCACTCATCAAATAACAGTGAAATGGACTGGGACCACAAACCTTACCACTCCCTGTTTCTATAGCAACTCGGATTCGACACAAAACTGCTACATGTGCTTTGGTACTTTTCATTTCCTATATCTTCTAAATCGCTCTCTAAAACCACGTGGTCCAGAGTTTCTTTCTCTGATTATTTTTTGTCTTTTTATTCTCATTCTTTCTTTTTCCTTTATTTTTTCGTGTTCTTGGATCGAAGACCACAACAACAGGTCGACTATCTCTTTAACTATTAATTTTCTTGACGCTTTCAATTTTTGTCACGAAATTCAGAATGATTATGAGTACTGAAGAGTGTTAAAGAAAAGTAAACAATTTTGACAGGCAATTTGTTTCTGTTTGCACGCGCTGTCTTTTTCAGTTGCTTAGCGCTTGAACATTAAATGTTTTCAACTACAACCAATTTCAAATCAACTTAAGTTTTTTTTTTCAACTTAAAAAACAATTAAGACAAGATTAGTAAAAGAATTGATCTCATTGCTACAAATTTAGAGTTTATTGTAATTGATTTTTGTCAACATTTCAAAAATATCTCAATACATTAATACCCATCAATACATTGTATAGTTATTGCATAAAGTTAAAGACTAAGCATATTTTGAAAACTATATTTAGCTTCTGATATAAAATAATTTCTGACCAAAAAAATGTTTTATAATTATGAGAAAAAATCATATTTATTCCCTCACTTTTAAATAAGATAATATGATTTTATTTATTTTTCAATTGCAACAATTTTTTTTTTAAAAAAATCCTTTCTGGATTCAATTTTGTTGGTCAGTTTTAAATTTTATTCCTTGAAAAATTGTAAGATATGATCCTAGTACGGAACAATTCTGCATTAAAGTTTGATAATGTATAAAAATGTTAAATTTGCGAATTAACAGTAGTAGCAGAATTAGAAAATTAAAGGGGGATAATTTCCGGGTTATCACGACCCGTTTTTGTTTGTTCCTTGCTTAAATATCATAAAACAACCCTTAAAGTTTTTATTTTATTTCTTATGTTTTTTTTGCTTCAGTTTTGACATGGTTTCTAAAAATAAATTATTATTTAACATAAAATTGATTGAAAAAGTTTTGAAGAAAAGAGTTACAATTATAAAATTTTTACAATTAAAAAATTGCCTGAGTAATTTCTAAACAGTAAATCCAGAAATGTCGTATTTTCAAAATTTGATTTCATCAGAATTATTCCTCCAATTTCGTCCAAATTTTGGATTTCATATTTAAAAATTACATGCACTACTTTGCTCTTAAGGTATTCCAATTATTCTCAACTCGTTCTTTTTATTCTCATACTTCTTGTCGTTTATTGGCTCTGATAGTAGAACTGTTATAAAATAGAAAATATAGTCTGTTTTTGCTGCAAAATAAATTAGAAATATATTTCTATAAAAATACATGAGAGGTTACGGAAGGATTTTGCTTCATATGAAGTTTTATTTAAGAATGAAGGGTATTAAAGAAGGAAAGCTTCTTGAAAAACACATAAAAATATTTACAGGAGACTCAGTCGTTTTACAGCGTGTAAATTATTTCCAAGATTATAGACGTTAAACCTTTTCGGACTTTGAAACAACCGGGAACATTAAGTTAGAGTGGAATAAGAATCATGGTCAGAGGAAGTGCAAATTGGTCACACTCCCTGATTTTAGCTCCAAGCCCCCTCCCCCCGAAGCTGTGGTAGGCAATGGCTCTACCCACTACACCGTACGGTCGGCTACTTATCTATGTTATAAATAACAATATATCGAAATCTTTGAAAGGAATTTCCTTTACAGAAATGCACTGGGAAAAACCAGTTTTATCCGTAACTTTGTGAACTTGAAATTTTATGCATGTTTGAAAATCAACTTAGGTAACTTAACAGAAATTCTTATTTTTCTTTCAGTACTTTAACAGAATTGTTTTTAACATAATACGTTGTGTTTATTTACTTATATAATATTATCAATTTTATTTACTCTATTAGCAATGAATTTTTGGTTTACATAATTTTTTATTATTTCAAATTCATATTTATTATTCATGGAATGCTAAATGCAACTGGCTTGTTAATCACTTTGTGTATAGACTTAAGGAAAGCTTTTCAACTATGAGCATCGAATGTTCGTGCTAAAAATCAAATGCAACCTCTCCTTGGATTCACTTTTTGCCTTGATTTTGCACGCCATACTTAACTCAGTAAAAGATTTCTATTCTTGAACACGAAATACTTTGGCCAGACGTGAATTAATTGAATGTTTATGGAACATTTTATTTGTAACTGTAACCTTTAATCTGCAAAAGATGTATTGTTATGCTTTTAGACAACCTATTTTGGCAGTTAGTCACTTTGCTTTCCGAAAGATTTCACGAAACTTTCGTCTTTAATATTGTAAGCACTTGAAAAACTAATTAGCAATCCTTGCCACGCTATTTATAAAAGAGCATGGATTATTTTTTTCTAACTTATTCACCTCAACATATCAACAAGAAAGCTGAGTAGATTGATCATTTCGGAAATTACAAAAGTTAGCTTTCATTTTGACCTAATTAGTGTATTGTACTAATAATAAACTTTTATTTCAATTTATTTTAAAATCTTAGCTAATTGTACATTGTGCAAACCAAAAAGCAAAGCAACAAAAAACCTTTTGATCTAGTGACCACATTTTCACGTACTAATATGCAATAATAAAATCTGAACTTAAATATGGTAATTGATTAGTGCTGATGATATTCGTCAGAAACCAAGAGTCAAGACAAATCAGATAAAAAAATGTACCTCTCTCCCTCTCGCTCCCCCCTCCCTCTCCCTCGCTCACCCCCTCTCTCACTCTCTCCTTCTCTCTCACTCACTCTCTCCTTCCCTCTCTCTCACTATCTCCTTCCCTCTCTCTCACTATCTCCTTCCCTCTCTCTCACTATCTCCTTCCCTCTCTCTCACTCTCTCCTTCCCTCTCTCTCACTCTCTCCTTCCCTCTCTCTCACTCTCTCCTTCCCTCTCTCTCACTCTCTCCTTCCCTCTCTCGCATTCTCTCCTTCCCTCTCTCGCATTCTCTCCTTCCCTTTCTCGCATTCTCTCCTTCCCTCTCTCTCACTCTCTCCTTCCCTCTCTCACTATCTCCTTCCCTCTCTCTCACTCTCTCCTTCCCTCTCTCTCACTATCTCCTTCCCTCTCTCACACTATCTCCTTCCCTCTCTCTCACTCTCTCCTTCCCTCTCTCTCACTCTCTCCTTCCCTCTCTCTCACTATCTCCTTCCCTCTCTCGCATTCTCTCCTTCCCTCTCTCGCATTCTCTCCTTCCCTCTCTCTCACTCTCTCCTTCCCTCTCTCCCACTATCTCCCTCCCTTTCTCCCTCCCTCTCTTTCTCTCTCCCTCCCTTTCTTTCCTTCTCTATCCCTCCCTCTCCCTCTCTCTTCTTCTCTCTCCCTCCCCCTCTCTCCCTCCCCCTCTCTCCCTCTATCTATCTATCTATTTATCTTTTATTTTGCCAATCTACAAAAAAAAATTTAAAATCTCTGATTCATTGGAACAGAAGAAATATAATTAACGAAACAAAATAATTAATGAGAGAAATTAATGTACACAAATTTAATTACTTTCAGGTCAGAAAATTTTAAACAAAAAGTTTACTCCAAAAAACTTAACTTGAGGGGCTCAGTACAATAGTTCAGTTCATATTTTGATAGCATTTTCAACTGTGGACTATGTAGCTGCTTCGATAAGTGCAAGAACGGAGACAAAATATTTCTTTACCATGTGATAAATAGTGCGGTGGGGAAACTATGTAATTGTCAACTAATTGTCCTTAAAATTTCATTTGGATTTAACTTTTATTTATGAATCTGAACTTACCACTGAGCACACTTAACACTGAGCACTTTCTTCACCCGATCATAGTAATAAGCAACTTGAATAAAAAGATTAATGTCAACAAAATAGTGGTTGCTGTATTGAAAATTATTTAGCAGTTCAAGTTTAATGTGTTAGAGTGAATAGGAGAATCACCAAATAACAAAACTCGATAAACATCATCCAGAATTCAGTTTACAATACAAGAAAATATTAGCAATTAAATTTCGAAGCAATTTTAGCAATTACACTTGACTTTATCAGAGAATTTGACTTGGGAGTTTCTTTGCTTTCTGGGTCATTACTATTTTATTGAGTTAAACAATAAAAATTGCCTATCAGCTTATAGGAATCGGGCTTTTTACTAATGATAAAAGGAAATCTGCGACTTAATGTAAGAGCAAAAAATATCAATCTAGGCAAAATATAAAATAAACTGAAAATAATTACAACTTTCATCTAAGCATTTGTAAGAAAAATTTTGAGAAATACACAGAAAGCAACTTAAATCAATTCAAAGTCAACTATGAAAAGATTGCAATCGCTATGATGTTCAGATGGCTCAAAGCGTAAAAATCTATATCTTTTGTCAAGAAGCATCGAGGTTCCAACCCCATGCCAATAAGAATTTTACTTTTGAAGTTCTTTTTCTCTTTTTGCTCAACTCAGTCGGTTCCCTGATTTTATTCAGGGAACTGAAAAAAATGCGAAAGACTCATTTGTTATTAAACTGTTTGACTGTGTTAAACCAGTTTTCATTAGAAATATTCAAAGACATAGATAAATCTTTTTATAATGGAGATCCTCTAGATCATTTCATAATTTTCACAATGCTGCTTAAAATTTTATTCGAATTTCAAATTGTAACGGATAATTGTTCCAGCTAATAATTAATAAAATACTCACATTTCTACGAAATATTATTATACATCATTATATATTATATATTATTATATATTACTATATATTATATAATATTATATATTATATATTGTGCTACATATATTTTTATCATTCATAAAAAAAAATATTGACTCTTAAAAATGTTACAAACACTCCTCGCCATCTGCCGGCGCGTCCCCCTCTCGGATTCGAAGCGCTGCTTCGAACATTCGCTGAACGTGAGAGCTACCTGGCTGATCCTGCCAGTAGTCATATGCTTGTCTCAAAGATTAAACCATGCATGTTTAAGTACATGCCGTATTAAGGTGAAACTAAACACCCCTAGCCTAAAATACAGCAGAAATTTTAGAATAATTTCAATTAAATTAAGAATATTAATGTTTCAAAATATTAAGCTGACTGTCGGCTTATAACAGCCAAAATCATAGATCAAAGATACACGTGTTTTCCTGCACCACCGGTCTCGCAATATTTTTCTCCCTGTTGCATGTAACAAATACAAAACTTAATGATATTCATCGTCTCAAAATATATTAAAAAGATTTGTTTGTTATGAAGATTTTATGGCACATTTTGTGACATTTTCTTGTAAGCTACAATAATAAGCTGAAATGCTTAGATGTTCTCCATTTTTATTAATTTAAAACTATATTGCCCGAATACCTTTCTCAGGAAAAAATTTAGTATTCCAAAAGAATTAAGAATTTTTATATGACAAATCAATTTTTTTCACAACATCAATCTCTTATCTTACACAATGCAATGAGTAGTATATATTCAAACAACATAAAAAAAATGAGCGATTCTGGAAAGTATGGTAAATATCTAAATAACCCGATGTCTCTTCCCAAACAGAACATAAATATCAAAAAACACACCAATTTGAAACATTCATATGCGTATATAACTAGTATGGCGGAAGTGGAAACGCTTTTTTGGTTTGTCTTCCATGTAAATATTTATATTACTTCTCTTGTTGTTATAAACTAGCACAAATATGAATTTTTCATACATTATTTTTACCCGTGTTCGCTTGAAAAATTCCAATTTTACATGAGATTCCAGAAGAATTAACATTTAAATATTTTTATTATTTAAAAAGTATGCACAAATACTAAAGCTAGCAAATATTTCATTTGATTAAAAAAAATTAACAATGCTACTTTTGCCGCAATATTTTTCTAAACATAAACAACAAATTTTATAAGAAAGCACCTCATGCAACTTTAGTTTCATTTCAAATCGAATATTTTTTCAATATAATTATTATTTTATTAATTACATTTATTTACCTAATAAAATGACAATTTTTTCTTTTGAAATGCATTTTAATCAATAATCGCTCAGCGTTCACATTTTCCTTATTGAAAATAATAGACTGAAGAACTTCATAACGAAAATTAAATGTATTTAATGTTTTAAAAAATGTTTCAATGCTTCCTTGTAGTTCAAATTTCAACAAGTCCTTAATAAAATATATATGCATAAAATTGTATTAAAAAAAAATTATGTGCACAGATTTACAGCAGCTCAAAAAATAAAATTTGCTTTGAGAGAAAAATCAATCAAATTAATAAATATAGTAAAACTCAATTTATAAGGGGAAAAAATATTAAAATTGAACATGCGGGTATTCTCAATAGCTTAAAAATCCATTATGCTTTTTAAATTATGTTTTCATGATATCTTTCGTGTTATGTTTATTAAAGTTTAGAGGCTTGTTATCTTTGATGAATTGTAATAACTGCAAAATTAGCAAATAGTTTCTACTCGCATGATTTTACTTCATTCCAAAACAAATTAGAGAGAGATAAATAATAAATAGATAAAGAAATCTTACGTATGAAGAGTCAATTAGATTATAAAAACCAATTTGAGAATAAAACTAACAAAGTTAAAATCTAATGCAAAAGCATGCTCTAATTTTCAAATCTAGAGACTTTCTGTCTCTGTGTGTATCTTTCTGTTATTAAATTTGAAGTTAAACCTTTCATTCTTAACTCATTCAAAATGAATCAATTTCCATTCATCTTATTCTGAGTACACCATAAATGGCATTTCTTTCCCAGCATACTCAAAACTAAGTTTTTAATTAATCTAAAACATAGACAACGTAAATCAGACAAAAGGTTGGTTAAAATTACAGAGAGAAAAGGCATAAATGCATAAATTATTTAGTCTTTAAGTGCAGAGCATATACTTCCCCAAATAAATTGAATGTACAAGTCAAACAAAAAGAACTTGAATCCCAAAGGAAAAAATTATTAATGAATTCTGGCGGTTTAATTCAGTTTGTTTCATTTGTATTTAATCACTTTACAAATACAGTTGGTTTCTCGTTCATAAATCATTGAGAATCAGAAAATGTATTTATTTATTTTTCTATTTTCAAAGGTCACCAAATATTGATTCAAAGGTTTAGTTAAAGCATTAATGAAAGTCTTATTTTGAAAGTGTGAAAAGCCATAAAAAAATTGGGAAAAAAAGTTGAAACAAAATCGGTTTTTGGATAATGTCTAGTAGATAGTTTCCAGTTTTAATTAATGCTTAAATATTGAAAATGTATGTCAGGAAAATACCAAACCTATGATGTATAGTTTTAATATATTTATTTTATGCCTTTACTGATTGATGGGGAAAATTTGCAACTATTTTCATGAAGAAGGGGAGAGAGAAACTAGTGTGGACATGGGGCTATGGACAGCTGAAATATTTCTGTCATTTGTACTCAAAGTGTCTCGGTAAATTTGGGCAGATTGGCAAAATTATGCTATTTTTTCATATGTAATCGCATGAGAATACATATGATTGCTAATAGCAAATTAAAAAAAAGTTTTTATGATGGAAAGTAAATTGCTAATTTGATTTTAATTAATTGCCTCTTAAGACTATTTTGATGCATCATTTTTACACAGGAAATATTATGGTTATGAATGAATATGCTTGTTATATATAAATAGTAATCACTTTTAAAATATCTTTTTTTTGTTTTGATTAACTGACAAAGAGCTTAAAAATCAAAATATTCCGCCAGGCTAGTGTTGACCCATAGTAGTGGGGCTACTAAGAACATATAAATATAAACCTTCCTGCATTGTACAAAGTTCGGATCATATTACGGTAAAAAGAACCGGCACTCTGGGTGCATGTACTTATGACCGTAAAATCGATTTTTACCGGAATATATGTTACAGAACAAAAACTTTTATAAACCGCAATTTTTACAGTGATAATTACAGAAAGATGATTGAGTCACTTTAAGTAAATAAATAGTATTACTGTACAAATTACGGTATAATATATTACGGTTAAAATGGGTTTTACGGACAATGAGCCCAAAGTGCCGATACTTTGTACCGTAATTAGATCCGGAATTTTTTGTAGTGTGTGGTAATAATTTGAGTTAGTTAATAACTAACACATTACTTATTGAGATATTTAATTTATAAACTAGATATAAATTTTTGCGCAAAAGCTTAGGGAAAAATAATACAATTTAATATTTTTTAAATTAAAAAATTGATCGCCTATAAATTTTTTAACATTTATAAAATGTGTACTTCTGAAATTCTATTACTGCCTTTCAACTTACTTATTTTAATTATTAAACTAATTTATAACTAGTTTATAATAAAAATCAAATGTGACTTAATTAATAAAAAATTTTCTACAAAATAAAAATTTGAAATATACTCTTAATGTAGTAATTTCTCTTTAAAATAGTTCTTAGATATAATTGGAATATAGTTCATATATTAATTATTAACTAATATTTATTAGGCTTTAACATTGATTAAAGTCAACAGTGTTCATATTATTTACTCAAGATCGTATTTATAGATTAAAAAAGTTCTATTCTGATTTTAGTTGATTCTTTATAAGCAACAACAGATTAAATAACTAATTTTAAGACTTGCCCACATTACACGCATTTAAATTAAAGTGGGATTAAATGGTTATTTTTAGATTACAATAAGTTCCAGTTTGATTTTACTTGCTTTATAATAAGTAACAATAGATTAATTAAGCATTAATCCCAATTTCAAGAATTATTTTCTTTTCTTTTAATAATAAACTCAGTTTTCCTTGTGAGAATGCTTTTAAAACTTTGGTGCTATCGGTAAAGTTTTTTCAGAATACAGTATAAAAAGTAGTCTGAATTCAAATCATTAAGAAAAAACTACTGAAATAGCAAAAATTTTGGAGACGGACCACCTGTGCCTCTTCTAGTTTTTGTTCCAAATGTGCCATGATCTTTGAATATTTTAAGGAAAGTTTTGCTTAAATTAAAATCTTTTTTGGAGACATATTTTAAAGACAATCTCTTTTACCTTTGTCACCAGTCTAAGAAAGATATCCAAAATGCATGAAATTTTAAGGTTAAAAGGGCGTGTGTTTCAAAACATGAACCTTAAAGAATGAGAACTGGGAAAACTAGTGTTCCGAGACTCTTCTATTCCCATGTGTCTTATGCTGTGAATCTCAATGAATTGCAAAAGCTTATTGATATTCTAAGTTACATGCCTCGTGTTATGATGAAGTTAGGCACGAGATCTGAAGAAAATGTTGATATTGTACGAAAAAAGTACAGTCATGAAAGACACAAAGGATTTGAGACAATATTTTTATCAAGTAACTTAATTTTTAACGGAAAATATAATGATTAAGTTACACTTAATTTGCAAATCCCTCACGTTCCGGTTGTAGGCGCCTTTTTAAGTAACTAAATACGATTACTTAGAAATCTAGGCGTTTCAGATAATATAATAATCCAAGGATATTGTGGCATTGGGGACGTTATTTATTTGAAAAAAATTGTCTGAGGAGTCCGGAATATCATAAATAGGTCAGGTGGTGTCATTTTGTCCTAAAATGGTGATAAGTATACTCCAGTAAGCTTCTGGGAAGTGATATACGATCACGTGATAAATGAGAAATCCAAACAATCAATGAATAATAGTAGATATTTACCTTTACGCAATTACTTAACATTATTTATTGTTCATCCTACAATCCTTACGAATACTCATAAACGCATACATTTATATATCTATCTATCTGGATAAAAACGTTTTTTTTTAATGATATGAGAGTGTGGACAAGTTGCTAAGGCGGACACTGGAATAATTCTGTTGTTTATCAAAAATTTTCTAGAAGTTTCGGCAAATTCATTAAACAGTTTTACAATTCATGTAAAGTTTCGTAACAAAACACTTGATTTGAATAAATAATCCCAAGAAACTGAAGCGGTAAGATATTACTTGATTAAAAAACCCTTTACTAAATATCTAATTATTCCTTCGCTTTAAAATTTAAACTTAAGGAATAGACACATATGTCCGCTATCAAGAGTAAGATATATCATCAATTGCTGCTCATTGCTGGAATCTTGGACACAAGAAAGCACCCCCCGCCTGCAGCGTATTATGACATTTCCCGTGCAATTTTTAATCCTTGTGATGTTCCCTACACCCCTAGAAGTTTATCACAACATTTGCGACACCCTATTAAATATAACGCTTTTTAACTTGTTCATTTCAACAAAAATATATACTAAAAATGTCATTTAAAAAAACTGTAGCTTGGAGAGAGAAAATATAAAAATAATTTACTTCCTTTAATCTCAGTTCAGAACAAATGCTTCAAGATTATATTGATTCTCTAAATATAAATAATTCAAGTACAACTACTACCAATATATGTACAAGAATTAATCTATTACCATTTCGCCACAATGTATTTTTTCGTATTTTACTTTATTAACACAACAATAAATTAATATGCAAATTAAAAACTAATGTGTCTGCAAGAAGACTAACTGAAATATATGAGATTTCCCACTTTACAAAAGAAATTTCACGAAAACAGTTTTTTACTTAGCACCTAAATTATATAATAAATTACCATTTCAGTTGCAAAATATCCAAGTGTGCTTTTAAGCGTGCTTTATTTCAATTTGTGATGAACATTGAGGATTTAGATGTCCATTTTTCACTTTAAAGGAAGCATCTGATTTTTTATACCAGTCTTGTGCCAATCCAAATGAATTTCTTATGTTACCTTTGTTATTTTTTTTTATATAGTTTCATGATGTTGTTTTTTTCTTTAATTTCTATTTTCAATTTATTGTATTACCTTTCTTTGTCGCCTGGACAGGATTTTCCTCTTGGCGACGAATATATATTCTTTGTATTTATGTGTTTGTTTTTGTTCCCAATAAAGTTTTGTTTGTTCGTTTAAAAAAAAGAAAATTAAATCAACAATACGAAATTATCTCAAATCTGTTAATCTCATGCAACAGAAAACAAAAATAATTATTCGCCAGAGTAATTTATTTGATAAATACCGCTTGATATATCCTTCCTGGCAAATTCCTTCGCCACAATTAGTTATTTAATATTTAAGGTATAGAAAAACGTAAGTTCAGATAAACCTGGAATAAAACATGCAGATTTTTTTTTCAAGATATCAAATGCAAATAAATTATTGGAGAATTACTTACGCAATGATGAGGTAATCCTGCCATAATTTGTTCGCATTTTTAGATTATGAATAAAAATTTAGCATTTGAAGCTTCATGAATTACACTAAGTTTATCTGAATTCTCTTTTTACTATACTTTAAGTTTTAAATTGCCTATGGAGGTGAAACAGATTTTTCGATGAAGGGTTCCTTCCGTGGTATAGCGTCATCCTAATAGATTTATATATATATATATATATATATATATATATATATATATATATATATATATATATATATATATATATATATATATATTTAGTCAGATATTATAAATATTCGAATTTAGTGTTAAAAAATCTTAACAACAATAATTGAAAATGATTACACCAATCTGCAGCTCATTGGTGAAGAAGGTCGTGTCTTTCAGAGCCCCGTAAATTTGGAATAAATATTACATATTTAAACTATTCAACTAAATTCGATAGTGAGACATGTTTTAAACGTATAACAAATGTTTTTCGACCATTACTAGAAGTTTAAAGATGAATAATAGTGCAATTTAAAGATAATGATGGCTGTTTGTTTACATGAAATATACTGCTGAGTCGAATTGAATTGAGTAACTGACAAATTGGTCATAACATATATAATATCAAGTAAGTTTCAATCCTCTTTACTGATTGATAAAAATAATATTGATTGCTTTCGATTATTTGCCTTGTAATTTCAATTGTCTTGTCGGATTGATTTGACAAGCTTGTTATAAAATGTAAGTATGTTTTTATTTCTATAAAAAAGATATGTATGTTCCAATAAGATTTAGGTAGATCGGTCAAGTGTATAAAATAATTTTATAATATTTAACTTCTTTTCACTTCGGTTTTGTTCGAATTCATATAATTATTCTATCTGTGCTGTGAGCATGTTTGATTAACAAAACAAATTTTACTTTGAGAAATATTGTAGATATTTCTCCTAAATTTACGATTCTTGCTTTATGTTGCATTGTAAAAGTTACTTTACTGATTCTTATGCGTATCATTTGTTACTGTGATTGTAAATTTTAACGTTACAAAATAGCAAACATAGTTAGAGCTATTTTACACCAAGTAGTGTAAAAGAACATTCTATGTGTTTGACTATCACGGGTTTTGGTGCAGTGGAACACTTGCCACTGTTTTTGTTGTTCAGATACACGAAAATTGTTTTACAGTGTACGATCATAAGATCAAAAATAAGTAATTAGTTTTTCTTTTATAATTAAATTCATTATCCATTTATCCAGCCTTCTAAGTTGAAAAAAAGAACATCATAAAAGAAAATCATAAAAATATTGGTTACCTTGATTTACAAGGTTTTCTCAAAATCTCCGTGTTCTGAAAATAACTTTTTCGCACTAATGAGATAGTTTTTTTCAAGTTCGTTTCTACTAGAAGAGTGACTTTTACGATAATATAACTATAAACGTTCACAAATGAGGCAGGAGCTTCGACTTGTCATACCTCTAAAAACGATATAAAAGCATCGAGATCAGGTGAGAATTAGAGACTTATCGTTTCTACTAAATCATTAATCATTTTTCTTACTTTTTTTCACAATCTCCTAAATCGTCATGGGAGGAATACTGAAGCAATTATTCCAATGAAATGTTATACAATTTATTTTTAAAGCTTTTACTATTATCATTTTTTCTTTCAGAAGGCATTCTTGCATTTTTTCTAAAACTACTTCTTTTTTATCATAATCAGGATAAACTTTGCCATTCTCACTGTAAAAACTGTGGCGTAATACCTGTCTAAATTTAATGTTGAAAAACTGTGTATTAATTCATATTAATACAGAGTCGAACGTTCATACGCAATTGAAAGGGTGTACTTCAATCTAAACATCAATAATTGATAAAACTTACACCAAATCAGATACATTTACACCATTCAAGGTAGACAACAAGCGGGATGATGTGTTATTATCGTTTTTGAATGCTTCGTAAATTTTCGAAAATAAAGGTAAATTTTGATTATAATTGTGTTTAACATAAAATAGACAGAAAATTCTAATCACACAAAATGGATAAGTTTACTTAAATATCAATATTATTTCTGAAAAGACAAATTTATTTTTTTTAAATTTTCGATCTATGATGGCGGACATCGAAACCTAGCGAAGTTTAGCTATCGACCCCACTACCGACGGGAGAACAAGTTCCAAGATCACGGTTAATATTTGTCAAGCAGCTTTAGTCTATTTGTCAGATTGCGTTGATAAACTGATCATATCCTATTTAGTACCAAGTAAGTTTAAATCCTCTTCACTAATTTAACAAGAATATTGATTGTGATAGATTATTTACCAAATAATTTTAATCTTTATGTCGGATTGATTTGGCAAACTGATCATGTAAGCTGCTATAAAATAAGATTTTAGTTGCATAATAAAGATATTTATATTCTCATATGAAGATTTGCATTAATCTGTTCTTTATGTAAAATAATTTTATAATACTTAACTTCTGTAGATTTCGGTTTTGTTAAGCCTAGTTTGAATTCATATTAATATTCTCTCTGTGCTGTGCGTATGTTTAATTTGCAAACTAATTTTATTTTAAAAGATATCGTGAATATGCATCCTACGAAAATGTTTCATACATGTGTACTCTGAGAAAAAAAATGATCTCCCTGAATAACTTTTGATCTAATGATAGGATTTGCACATACTAGAACTTAAACTTTATGTTTCACGAGGATGGACTTCAAATTTGCTTCTTAATTTAGGCAAACTATATTTTAAATTACCAATTCAAAAATAAAGACGTAATTTCTCTGACTAATCGACGGATTTGGAATTCTGACCCTGAAAATATAGGGGATAGCCACAATTTCAGATGGTCTCAATAGTTTGGTCAGAAGAGGGGCTCAAAGTTTAAACCCCTCAATGTAATTTCACTTTTCTGTGCGAGCCTTACGATTCAAAATTTTTTCGACTATTATTTATAAAATCATAAAAAATAATGAATAATTAATAAAAAAACTATTCTTTGCATCGAATTATATATTTGTGTGCAAAAATGTTTTTATTTACTAAAAAAATTCTTCTTGCGAAATACGCAAGAAGTAAGATTAACATTAAGGGGTGCATATTGGGACCATATTTCCCAGATTGCGGCTATTCCCCCCCCCCTTATATTATGAGGGTCATAAATCCTAATCCGTCAAAAAAAAATATGTTTATTCAGAGAAAGTACTTTTTTAGTCTGATTACATAGCTTAAAAAATTGTCTGTGCAAATTAATTATCATATTTGAGATAACCCCCTTGAACCATTAATCTTGATTCTTAGTACGTGAAGAATTTTAGATCCGATCATTAGATCAAAACTCAGGGTATTCAGAATAATTCGATCTTTTGTGTGTGTGTGTGTGTGTGTGTGTGTGTGTGTGTGTGTGTGTGTGTGTGTGTGTGTGTGTGTGTGTGTGTGTGTGTGTGTGTGTGTGTGTGTGTGTGTGTGTGTGTGTGTGTGTGTGTGTGTGTGTGTGTGTGTGTGTGTGTGTGTGTGTGTGTGTGTGTGTGTGTGCCTTAAATATAAACATCAGGAAGTTTCTAAAAAAGGAAAAAGAAGGAAAGAAATATTGAATTGTTAAATCTTCCAAGTAACATATTAAAGGGTGTTTAAAAAAATTATGAAAAACTTTTTACATTACTAGTAAAGAATTATAATTTACGGATTATTTCAATTTTATTTGCAGTTGTACAAAATTTTAAACTAAATTACTTCAAAAATCTCTCTTTTTTTTTCAAACTCCTTATCTGGAAGAAATTGAATTTTTATTTCTGTAGGTGTCTATGTAGCCAATTTACTTAATGCACTATTTTTTAATTATTTTCATTTTGGTAAATTTTTTACCATTATTTTGCTAAAAAAGGGTATTTTTTATTAACTATTTAGCATTGTGCATGCTCTCAAATAACTGGCAATGAATGTTTTTCTTAAAAACAAATCTTTTTTGAAAGTTCGTCATGTTTAACAGAATAGAGTCAAATGTATTTCATCAAAAAATAGTTCCTTTTTCCATTTTTTCTGCCTAATTTTGAAGTAGTTTGCCGCTCTGTAAGAAATGGATACTCGAATTTCTCGAAACTTTCGTCGTTTCTGACGAAACTGTTTCGTGCCATATACTTCGGGAGAGCATTTCGTCAAAGTGACGAAATAATATCGTCACATCTTCGAGGAAACGAATTTCGTCAATAGCAACGAAAAATTTCGTCATTCCATTCCCCCTCCCAAAAAATAAAACCTTATAGTGCTTAATGTATCTGACTTTTCCAATGTACACGTTATCGTAGGCACCATTGAACTGGGTCAATGCCACCTTAATAACACATTAAAGACAAATAGAACTGAAAGATAAATTACAACTATGCCCGAAACGGAGTTCGAACCTGGGATCTTCCTCGTGCGAGGCCTCCTTGACACAGTACAATGCCAGTCGGCTTTTTTCGTCACTTTATTTGCAATCGTCTAGTCATCCTAGTTCCTTCTTTCCAGTTAAAAATCTCACACAATGCACTATGGTGCGGTGTTTAGCAGAGGGAACATTTTCTTCGTACATTTGAGAGTTTCCATTTCGTCACAAATGACGATATTTCGTGGCGAAATAACTCAGTTTTATTTCTGAGAGTGCATTTGATAATTCCTCTTTGAATCACGTTATATGTATTGCATCATTGTTATACCTTTTTTATTTATTTTTTTATAACCATCGTTGAACACCCGATCCAATTTTTGAGCTCACGACTACCAATGTTCAACTCAGTAGCCTTGTAATTTGGAACCCAATCCAGAAGAAAAGGGAACTTCTGGATCAAGTAGTGGGAGAAATTTGCCTTCATGGAGGATTTTTTAATGAAATTAACACTCATTTGCGTTTATAAGGAGGAAAACCTCCCACGGTTTGTCTGACTGCAAGGGAACTCTAACCCATTATCCCTCTGCCACTGAGGATATTTTACGTCAACATTGGGACCGGTGCGACCCCAGTGCAAAATTCATATCAACCAGACATCGATGGGATTTAAACCCAAGTCATCTGATTGGCAGGCGAATGCTCTATTGCCTGAGCCTCCTCGACTCTATTGTTTTATCTTTGAGTATAACTTCAACACCAAAAATAGTGGCAAATACTTTACATCAAAGTGGTGTGAAACACCCTATACTATAACCCTTGTATCTAGGTATTTCACTATTTAATTTTTAATTAAATGAAAACTGATTAAAACATTTTTGAACTTGATAAATCTTGAATTTCAAAAGATTTAATAAGATACTTTAGTAAATAAAAATCTGAAAAAATTATTATAAAGTAAGTTTTAAATTTTACGAAAATGGGTTAATCTTCGCAGAAATTGATTTTGGAAGCCCCTTGTAGTCTTAATAATATCCTTGGAAAAAACTAACACAAGGAAAAAACTTTTATGTCATTTGCTCAATTAATATATTTTTTACGAAATTATTTAAATTTTTGTCTGAGAAATGTTTTTAGAAATAGTATTAGTGAAATATAATGAAGTAAATAAAATATTTTACTAAGACAATCTCAGAAAAAATGATCACTTCGACAATTTAGGAAATGGATAAAATCATTTTTAAGATTTTCCAAAACTTTTATGTAAAACAGAAAAAAAACATTTTTTAAAACTTTAATAGGACTATGGGGGCAATACTAAGGAGATATGAGATCAAAAATAATGAAATATTTTATTAGCTGTCTGATGTGTATAGGAAAAAAATAAATTTATAAAAGAATTATTTCAATTATTTTTCCCACTCTAGTATGTTTGTATTAAAGTCACGTCCAAAAGAACTATAAATCGAAATCGTTAGGATATTGTTTTTATTTTTTCTGACATAATTCTTTCGCTGCTAAATTCACGAAGAAAAGTCATTTAATAAGACAAAAAAAGTAACAAGAAAGTGAGCAAAATGTTTCATCGAAAGTGGCAGGCATTTAGGTTAATAAAAGTTTTTCATTTTCTTTCGCAGTTTTTTTAGTAAGAGAACTAAAATAATTTATAGGCAAAATTTTAAATGATTTATAAGGATTCAGTTTCTAACTGACTTTCTTCTAATTCTGAAGGCACTGTTCTCGGAACATTCTCGGAAAAATAGTTAAATAACAATTTATTTAAATTGTTATTTTACAATATTCAACGAAAACAATCAAACAACCAAAAAAGAAGATGGTATTCAAATTCGTTTATCGACTGTTTTCATCTGATACGATATAACAACCAGAATTTTAACCACTCCAACTAGCGCACTTTTTTCGAAAGCTGGAAGCTAAGCCATGTGATAAAGATTACAAATACATACTATTTTTATTTTTCATCATCGAATGCCTAACACAACAATGGATGCCTAATAATCTTATAGTAATAAGTGTGCGGCGAAAGCATTATGAAACAGCTTAGTTCCTTGTAGCTAAGTACATACTTTAGCCAAGAAAGCTAATCTGTCAATCTCATAACTATATAAACGGGGGTTCGAATCCCAGCTCAGACACCACACTATTTCCTCAATTCTTACAACGCGAGAATGGTTTCTAGTATCCTGTTCTCTTCAATTCAGGGCCTGATTACCGAAAAGGCACAGGAAGCAAGTGCTTCCCCTTTTAAATTCTAGGGGGGCCCCGAAATGTCTGAAATTAAGGGCCCAATTTCTTATTTTTTGTAGCCAAAAAAAATATTAATAATAAAAGAAATAAGAAAAAAATGACTCCAACAAAAACTCTCGAAAAGAAAAAAAATGGGATGCTTTGTGTTGTTTTGCCGCTAGTAAAAAAATTGGCATAAAAAAAGAGACTCTTTTTGCAAAGAACCTTTCGTATAACAACAAGTAACTTTATAATTTAATTTAGTGAAATATTTAAATTTTGTCAACATATGTGCTAGCTACTCCCTCATGTTTTTGTTAATATATATAGTTGGCTACTATGCATGTTGGACCCTACTTTACGTGCTTTATAAAGCACGTAAAGAAGGGTCCAACATGATTGCATAGGATCTCTGTATTCCTTTCTAAGGTTCTAATAGTTTTCACATGGTTCTTCCCTCTTTAAAATGTATTGTTTATGGGTGAAAAATACCAAAAGTTTCTTTTGCTCAAGTTAGGGGGGCCCCAAAATCCTATTATGCTTCCCCTATTTTCAGAGGTTAATCGGGCCCTGCTTCAATTGGTGATCCCCTATTATTGAAATATGAAAATCTCCTTCACGCGTAGATGGCAGCACAAAAATCTAGTATTTCCCAACCCTCACGATAGATGGCACCACTAGATAAACTAATTAAGCCACGTTCCACGATTCTCTTGACAAAACACAACTGAATCTAACTCCAGTATCCATAACCTAACGAAACATAAAAAAAGCTAAGCATTGCCTAACTCCAATGTCCAGTTAAATTTAATTTTTACAGTTTTTTTAACCATACCAGTTGTAAACAGTTTCAAACCAGCAAAGGTTAAAAAAAATACTAACCGTAAACTTTAGAGTTAATTGGATGGACAGACTACTGCCGGTTATTTACCGTGATTTCAAAATGAAAATTCTAACAGTGTGGAAAAATTGTAGTAAATACTATAATATATCAATATACTATATACAATAATAAGCTTTCAACATCTAGAATTTTCCAAAACGCTAAGTTCCAATTCTTATAATGAGAAAGCAAAAAATACAATGCATATCCCCATCTATCAGAGTTTTAAAATAATTAAAAGATAGATTTTCTTCTTTTTTTTAAATTTAATATGATTTGATTGACTGTGAAGTTCAGTTAAGATATATATATTGAAGTACTTGAGGTACTTGAAGTACTTGAAGTACTTATATATATTGTTTTACTTGAGGAAAACGTAGCAAAAGATGAATTCAATAAATCAATTTTAAAAAACGATTGTAACGAGCATTTGAAAACTGGTGTTAAAAATAATTTATCTAAATACTCTACACTGTTGCATACCAAAATAATAAAATTTAGAACCGTTATAACGCAGTTAATGAAAAAGATTCTACAATTTTTATTTTAGTGTGACAGGAACTAAAATTTTTGACTTGAAACTAAAAATTAAAAAATATTATAGAATTCACAATATCGCTTTTTCTTTATTACTATTACACAATTATTACTTTTAAAATAAATTATACTTAAAAAAATTGAAACTTAAAATCAATCTTTAATATTTTATTTTATCCTATAGCTACAACTGTTACAAACAATTTTCATTGAAGAAAGCTCTGTTGAAGCAAGAAAATTATTAACACCAGTTTGAAAAAAAGAATTTTTCGTAAAAAACGCGTTAAAAGGTCTATAATATAACAATGTTTTTTATTTTATTTTATAACTGTCGTTGAACAGCCGACCCAATTTCATGGGTTTACGCCTACTTACGTTCAACTCCGTAGCCTTGTAATTTTGAACCAATCCAGAAGACAAGGAAACTCCTGGATCAGTACCCCCAGAGGTATTGATTTGTTGTGGGAACATGGAGAACTTTGAGACTCGACAGATTTAACGTGCATCAGTCACCATTTACTACACGGGGAGTCTTCGGCCGGCGAGGATCAAACCCACGACCTCTTGGATATGGGCCCAGCGCCCTACCGACCAGGCTATCCCGGCCCTAATATAACATTGTTGTAAAGAACGTATTTACATTGCTCAAAAATAAATAAAAAATAAAAAAAATTCAGAATTTTTTTTAGATGGTATACCTTTAGATTACGCACAGGGCTGAAAGTCCATATATATCAAGACGGAAAATATTAAAAACTGGTAAAACATAAATTTCATTTTTAGCTTGTTCTGGGGAGGAATAAAATTTCCGCACTACCAAAATTTTTTTAACGGATGCAATACATAAGTACAACCTCTTCTCCAAGAAAAAGTTAATTGCAATGAATAATTTATTGTTTAGAATAGATTTACTACTAATGAAAATCAATAATTATTAACATGGTTTAACTACCAATTTTTTCTTTTTTCCGTCTCACTTTCAGGCCTGATTACTCAACAAAAGAAAAATTGTCTGTTTGACTAGAAAAATAAATAAAACTTCTCAAAATACATTTATGAAAATAATTATCAAATTCAAGATTTTATTTGAACTTTAACTATTTAACTGTTTCCTTTTCCTAACATATTGTGACCAAAAATAAGCATTTTCTGTTTTAACAATTCTGTTTTCTTATCGTTTGCACGAATTAATCAGCAGTCAAAACTGTTTAGGTATTGCATTTACTAATTTCTGATAATTTTTACTGAAAGTTGTTTTTTTTTTTTTTTAAGACGAAGAAGAAGAAGAAAGTAAAAAACTGAAAAGAACATTTTACAGGTGATAATTTGACGAGAGAAAACATGTATTTCTGAATACTTACATTTTTATTTCTTTTCAAAATTCAGCTCCGGAATAATATATTTTAAAACATGGAAATATCAAAATTATTTTCTATTATGTGCCACTTAGCGTCACAGTCTTCTTTTATTTCATGAGAAAATTGAGAAGAAATACTATGCGCAAAGTATAATATACTGAACAAGTTGAAATATCAAATTTCCCGTCTAAACAGAGCCGGATTATACCTTTCGTAGGCCCTAGGCACAGAGCCGGATTATACCTTTCGTAGGCCCTAGGCATAGCCGTTTTTGGGCCCTCCCCTCCTTCCCCCACTCCTCCCCTCTTTTCAAAATATATGCTAAAATTTTCTTGCATATTTTTTTTTTTTACATTTTTATTAATATGGATTTTAATTTACGAATTTGTTTATCGAACTTTATCTGCCTTACCGACGAGTGTAATGCATAAAGTAAGAGAAAAAAGAAAGGTACTCCTAACTTTAAAAAGAAAAAAAAAATGGTAGAAATATAACATTTAAAAGAATAAAAAAAATTTACAAGTTTAGACAAGAAAAACAAGTTTAAAAAATACAAAATTCTCATGTTTATTTTTTAAAAATAATGACAATTCCTAAATTAACTTATATAAACAAAACCAATGATTAAATAACGCAATATATTTCATACCTAATTAAACGGGGGGGAAACAATAAAATAAAAGGAAAACTTATTAATGTAAATCAAAACACTTGAAAATTATCGAACCGAAACGATAGTTAAAAAAGGCACTAGCATAAATATTAAAACCCGGAACAAGGCAAGATCAACGGAATTTAAAAAAAAAAAAAAAACCTAATGATAAAATTTATGAATAAAAAGAATTTATTGAGTGCGAAATTTATCGTGAAAAGAAAAAAAATCAAACATAGTGGAATCAGAAAAACAAAACTGTTTTTCTGATTCCACTACGTTTGATTTTTTTTTTTTTTTTTTTGATTTTTTTCTCTCAAGTTTTTCGTAGGCCCCTGAATTTAGTAGGCCCTAGGCACGTGCCTAGTGTGCCTATGGGTTAATCCGGCCCTGCGTCTAAATGAAAAACGGTAAAACCTGTTCCTGAAATATTTTTACAAATCGAACTCTCCTTCATAAGAGACATTTATTATAAACACTGCAAAGTAAAAAATGTGAAAAAGCCGGGCAAATCAGTGGATTGGTGTGAGAAAATACACTGCCTGAGCGATGTACAATTCGCAAAAAGAAAAAAAGAGAAAAAAGAAAAAAAAAAAAAAAAAAGAACGGACCACTTTGAATATTATTTGATTTAATGATCGAATCAATCTTCACGTTCTAGGACTCATTTGATGGCTCGAGGGGGGTGACCTCAAATATGCTAACTAATTAGTGCAGATGATGTTTTAAAATACGAAATCAGATACGAAAACGTACATATTTTTTTGTGGATGGATTTGGATTTCTGACCAACAAAATATAGGGGGTAGCCGCAATCAGGGAAATATGGTCCCCATGGTTCGGTTAGGATAAATTTGGACCCCCTAAATTTTATTTTATGCATATTTTACCATATCTCAAGGAATTTTTAAGTAAATAGAAAAAATTTTGCACGCAATTGTAAAATTCGTTTATCCGAAGATAATACCATGCAAAAAATAAATTTCAGTAAATATTTATTATTATTTTTTATTTTATTTAATAATTATCGAAAATATTTTGAATCGTAAGGATATAAAATTTTTTCGCATCGTTTCAAAGTATCTAATTTCACAAGACAAAGTACAAAATTTTAGCGAAATCGATTAAATAGTTCCGGTGATCGCGACTTTTTTAAAATTTGATTTCTCAGGAACTATTTTACCGATTTCGCACAAATTTTGAATTTTGCAATGTAAAATTAGATACTTTAAAATGATGTAAAAAAATTGTATACTTTACAGTTCAAAATTTTTGGACTATCAATAAATAAAATAATAAAAAATGATAAATATTTATTAAAATTTATTTTTGGCATGTAATTATCTTTGGATAATCGAATTTCTTAATTGTGTGCAAAAAATTTTCAATTCTCCTAAAAAGTTCTCGATATATGCCGAAATATAGGGAGTACAAATTAGTTCGGTCCATTTTTTTTTCGTTTCTTTTTTGTGGTCAAAAATGCATTTATTTCAGAACAAAATGACTGAATCAAAGTATTATCCATCGCTGGCTACTACTTTTTCCCACCTTTCGGACAATTTTCGAATTCCATCTCGAAAAAAATGTCTCGTCTTTTGAGGCGATCCAAGTTAGGAGCCAATTTTTGATTTCTACGAAGGAAGTGAACCGGTGACCTGCCAAATCATGCTGCATCCGTCGGAACAACCAGTAATCAGAAGGAGCAATATCTAACGAATACGGCGGGTGAGGTAAAATATCCCGCTGGAGCGTTTCCAAATAATTTTTTACGACTTTTGCAACATCAGGCCGACCGTTATGATGCAGAAGACTAACTTTGCCATGTCTTTGCTCGTATTCCGGTAGTTTTTCTCGTAATGCACGGCTCAAACGAATCAATTGTAGCCTATGCCAATTGCCCGTAATAGAATCGCCAGGTTGTAGCAGCTCATTGTATAAAACACCATTCCCCATTAACCATTCTTCATTCACCATTCACCATTCTTGAAACGTCGAAACCATTTCCTACATGATTTATCAGCTGGTGCATTGTCACCATAAACTTCTACAAGGATTCAAGGCACTTCAGCTGCACTTTTCTGCGAATTATAACAGATACTGCTTAGTCACCACAAAATTTGACATATTCAACAAAGTAAAAAACAGGGTTTCTGTATGAACTCAAAGCGATATAAACTGAATAGTATTGGCAGATGTTTAACCTCTTTGAAACCACTGCAACCAGCTGTTACTATGAAACATTCATAACAGCAGAGCCATCTTTTGAAAACAGACCGAACTAATTTGTACTCCCAATACTTAAAAAAATAAAATTAACATTAGGAGGTCCAAACTTTGGATCCCTCTCCTGACCAATTTATGGACACCGTATTTCCGAGATTGCGACTACCCCCTACATCTTAAACCGAAGCTGTTTTTTAAAGAGAATTTATATTTATTCAGAAGAAGTACGCTTTCGTATCTCATTTCTTAACTTAAAATATCGTGTGCACTAATTAATTGAAATATTTGAGGTCACACCCACGAACTATTAAGAAGGAGTCCTAGAACGTGTAGATCATTATATCAAAAGTTATTCAGGGTGGTTCATTTTTTCTTCTTTAGCGCCCTGTACGTGCAAAAGAAAAAATCGTAGTACTCGAATTGTATTCAGGCATAAGGGTTAAGTGTTTAATGATTGTCCAATTCAGAAAATTATTATGAATCGTCATTAAATTTAGAATACTAATTTAAATATTGTGCAATAACCTCTAATTAGAAAAAAACTCAGAGCCATCTTTGGAGATGTTAAAAAAAACGATGTTTGACACATTCAGTACAATTATGAATTGTTCAAAAAATTCAAGCAACCAAACAAAATATCAGTTATTAAATCCAATAGAATAAGATGGCTGGGTCACATCCGTGGAAAAGATGATGAGGACCCAGTCAAAAAGCTGACTTTTGAAAAGCTTACTGGCAACCGAAAAAAGAGAAGTCCAAACACTAGATGGATTGAATCTGTGAAAAAAGATCTAAAAACCTCGGACATCAATAGATGAAGAAACCTAGCGCCTGTTATGCAGGAAACAGGAAACAGGTCTCTAACAGGAAATTGAGATTAATATTGATTAAAAAAAGTGCTATTAGCACATTACATTATTTTTTGTTAACATTAATTCGAAATATACTTTATTAACTGCAAAAATAAGCCATCAGTAATGATTTTGAATATTGCTCTATGAATTTCATCTCTTTCCTTCGTTTTCAAATTTCTGGCCTTAACATCTTAACAGACGCAGTACTTTCGGTTCCCCAAGTATCACTCGCCAATCAGCTTTTATTTTAAATGACTAAAAACAGGAATTGAGATGTGAATACTTTTTTTTTCTATTTTTTTTCGCTTGGGAAATTTTTCGCAAAACGAGCGATTAAAGTAAATTTGATGGAATTTTTTCAAGATATTTAATATACAAGAGAGTTGGACAAAAAAAATGGAAACATTTCCATACTTACTCATTTTTTCACATTTATCAAAAATTATTTAGAAAATGATTTTAAAACTTTAGAAGTACTTAGGCCACACGATTTCTCTTACATATCAATAAAATTTAAAAGTTTTAGAGGTTTGATAGACAGGCAATAATGCTTTTGGAAAATGTTTTGTAAGTTTCTGTGCCAAAAAATATAGCGAGAAGCTTGTAACTTGTGTCAATTACGTTTACTATCATATGCAATGACTGCGCAAAATTTCGTAAACCTAACTAAAATGTTCAAGGAAATATGAAAATTTTTATTTAAAAATAAACGAATTTTTTTGACTTACGTTTTTTTACTATAACTGCAAAAATGTTCAATAAAATTAGGCAAAACTTTTAGAGTTATTTTTAAGTTTAATAAAAATAATTGTACACAAGTTACAAACTTATCGCTATATAATGTTTTAAAATATTATTTTCGTTCGTAATTTATTTTATTTTGTTCATAATTTAATCTTTAATCTTAAACCTCTACAATCTTCAAACTTTTTTGATATGGATGAGAAATTGCATGGCCTAAATACTTCAAAAGTTTCAAAATAATTATCTAAATGTTTCCTGAGAAATGAGAAAAAATTGAGTAAGTATGGAAGTGGTTCCATTATTTTATATAAAAATCGTATGTAACCAACTCGGGGAAATAATCTATTACAACGGAGGTATTAGTTTTCTCAGTTTTTTATCAATTTAAACAGTTTAAGTTAAATAATCTTTTATATAATATTTGAAAAGAAATTTTCCTTTATGGTTTCTTCATAGCAAAATTAAAATGGGTTTTAAAATAGATACTCTGTAAAATCATTACGGAATGCATCCTATAATCATTTGGTGAATAATTTCCTATTTTTCTATTCTCAAAATCATGTTTAATTTTTTTTAAATAAAAGATACAGAAATAAGAACTTAAAAAACTATTTTATTAAAATTATGAAAATTAAAGAGCTAATCGCTTTACAATATATCGCTTACATGAAACATTCACATGCAATATATACTTGAACTAACCCTTAGTGGATTAATGCTGCCATATCAGCAACATGGCACTTCTACTTACTGAATCCAATACCGCGTATATGGTGGCATTGCTGCCAGACTTAAAATTTTTTTACTTACTTTAATTAATTATAAGCATAATTATAATTGTATGCAAAACTTTTTCTCGAAATATGGAGTAAAAAGAAAAAAAGAAAAATTAACATGAAAGGGTTCAAACTCTCGACCACTTTCCTTACGACGAGGATATGGATATCAACTTTATTAGGACAATATTTTCCAGATTACGCCTATCACTTATAATTTCCAAATCCGTCGGTAAGAAATCCAAATCCGTCGTAAAAAAGGCATGTTTAATCCTTCGACGATGATGATATTTTTGATACTAGATCGGTGTCACTTTTGTGCATTTTTTCCTGACTCTCTGATTACAAGCAAAATAGATTTTGGTATTTTTTTTTTTTAATTTAAAAAAAAACAGTCTAATAGTTACTAAAAGTCTGTTAGATTATCGGATTTATATTTGTACTAAAATATAAAATCCAAAAGAATAGTTTGAATTTTTTTTTCTTCATAAATTATCAATAATTGATTTTGTAAATTAAAGAAACTTCAGTGATCAATTACTGTTTCTGTTAGAGCTAAATAGCTACAAATAACAACAAATTTAAAAATTATTGTTTGAAAATGAGCCGTGCTTGGAAGATTTTACCTTTAACGAAGAAAAAGAAACCGGTGTTTCATACTGTATTTCGTAATCATAAATTATTAAAATTCAAAATATATTTTTCACTTGTTTTGACCTAAATTCATACAAAATAAAGAAAAAATTATGAAAAATATGTTTAGTTATTCTAAGTCATATGTTAACATTATTCTAACAAACAAAATATAACAAATATGTTAACATTATTCTGCGTCAAAGAGTTATTCAGAGAAAGTACGTTTTCGTGACTGATTTCGTAATTTAAAATGTAGCCTGCACTAACTAATTAACATATTTGAGGTCACCCCCTCAAACCATTAAGATTGAGTCGTAGAACATGAAAATCTGATTATTAGGTCAGAAGTATTTCAAGTAATTACATTTAGTTACATTCCTTTGACCTTCAGACTCTCTCTCAAATTCAAGAGTGATCAATCTTTATTTAACTGACTTAAGTTTCACTACCTAAGGTTAGATAATATTAGAATTTTGGCATCAATTTAAATGTTTCCGTATAATAAAGCACTCCGTCTTAAAATGTTTCCCTAAAACTGAATGCTATGAAACAAAGCTTTCGGAACTTTAAAACAAATAATCCATAAAAAAAATCGAAACTATAAATAAGTTTGACTGTATTCAATATTAACACACATACAACACATAAAATAAAATTTTCCAACTGAAAAATTGAGCTTTAACTTGTTCAATCAGATAACAACATGTGAAAAATATTTAGCTATAAATTTTGCTGCTTAATCGTAACATTATTAATCAAATGCCTCTTTTGAACTTCTGAATTTCAATATTCTAATTTTAAAACGTAATTTATAAAAGGTTTAGGAAATTTGTTAGCGATATAATTATTCTGAATAGACATTCGAAACTAATTTATTACCTCTAGGTTCAGTAAATCGGAATCTTTAAACACTAAATTAAAAATTACTTTCACCAACATATGTAGAATAAAACTTTAAAAGTAAATGCAGGTAATTTATATGCGTGGCACTAGTGCGCTGCACAATGAGCTATTGGCGATGGAGAAACATCCCTGAGAATGATCCTAAGACTTGTCATCACAGTTTTGATACTCTGAGGAAAGGATGGCTACTCCACTTGGATAACCCGATGATCTGCGAGCGAAGTTGAACAATTTATGATAGAACAGTTTAAGGAGGACCGATGCAGCACACCCTCGGTCCCTACGCAGGCTGATCATAGTGGTCACCCACCCGCTTACAGACCGTAGTCAGTGATGCTTGACTTTGGTTTTCTACTGGGAACCGTATCTTTACTATCACTACACTGCGCGAACGTGGTGGCGCAAGGGATAGAAACATAGACCCGGGTTCGATTTCCAGCAGTGGTTGGTCGATGCGAACTCCCCACCCGGTTTGCACCAATCGCATCAATGACATAAAATATCCTCAGTGGTAGACGGATCACGGGATAGAGTTCCCTCGCCATCAGGCTTACCGTGCGAGGTTTTCGTGATTTTCCTTATATGTAACGCAAATGCGAGTTAGTTTCATCAAAAAATCCTTCATGAAGGCGAATTTCACCCAATACTTGATCCAGGAGTTCCCTTGTCTTCTGGAATGGCTTTATTAAAGGGCTACGGAAATGAGCATTAGTCGTAAACTCAAAAATTGGGTCGGCTGTTTAACAACGGCAATAAAATACTCATGTAAGCAATACGATGTTAATGTGTATTGAACTCTTATAGAGAAAAGTCCGTAAACTTGTAAAATACTTGTTTATAAACCAGAATTGAACAAATTTGATGTTAAAAAAAATATGACTAATCACTATTTTGTCCTAAACCCTCAATTGAAACTAATATTAATTTAAAACCACGTCGCATAATAATTGCAGAAAAAATGGTAGATAACAACTAATGATAGATAACCCAAATTATGAGATAAGTGTATGAAAGTATACTCTTGCTGTTCATACTTCATATGCTGAATAATCAAATGAATTGGGATAGATTAAAACTCTTATATCTCATCTTCAAAATATACCGAAGTGAAAACGAACTGTATTCATTGATTTATCTTAAAATTCGAGGTCGATCAGGATCTACAATCTTTATTCAGAGCGCCTCAATAAAGGTATAACTAACTTTCAAATTTTGCAATATTTTTAAACTATAACTAACGTGTTACGAACAAGTTATAACTTGTTACACCGAAACCTACTAAATAAGTTTTATTTTATACTAAATAAAGTCTTAATATAGAGTATTAGAAAACAATACCAAAAATGCTTCATTTTTGAAATCGCTAGCTCAAGAAATATAAATAATTTCCCTGACTCTGAATTGATTAATTTTTAAATAAAACAATTACAATCAATTTTATTTAATATTTATAATAAATTTTTACAAAATATGATAAATAAGGTCACTTTTTGTATAATAAGCTATTCTAAAGCATATCCATAAGGAATTACATACACTACCCTACAATAATGGAAGAGACACTTTCAGTTTTTGAAATTTTTTTAAATTTCTCAATAAATACTTAGAGGATTATTTTGTAACTTTCGAGATAGTTAGTTCATGCCATTTTTCATACTTAACATTAAGGTTTTAAAACTTTCAGAGGTTTCAGAGACCGACAATAAAATAAGAAAGGAAGCAAGTATTTTTGAACACCCTGTGCCAGAAAATCAGGCAATAAGCTTGTAACTTATACCGATTGCTTTGGTTATTGTTTGTAATAACTGCATAAAATCATAAAACTAGCTTAAATATTTATGGACATATGAACATTTTTTAAAAATAAAAAATTTTTAGCGTTTTTTTGCTATAATTTCAAAAATATTCAATAAAATTAAACAGAACTTTTTGAGCAATTTAAAAATAATTATTGAATTTTTGTTTTAAAACTTGAAAAAAAATTGTTAAAAAATTCTCAAACTATGACTATTTAAAGTAGTTCTTTAGTACTGCGCATGCGCGGAAAAAATTTAAAAATTATTTTTTTATAATTTTGTAAGCTCTATCCTATGTGGCAACTAATGAAAAAAAGTATGATTTGAATATCATAAAAATTTAAAGAGTTTCATGCAATTTTCTAAGTAGTTTTTTTACTTTTTAAAAGAAAGCTCACAATTACAAAGGGTTTTTCACGAATTTTATTTTGTGCTATTAAACAAGATTTATTAAAAATGACGCCAGCATTGTGGAGGATTATCGCCCATGAAAGAATACTTTCTTTCCCCTATTTTCGTACCGTATACTATCACAATTTGGTGTCCGGAAGATTATTGTAAGATATTATCATTTGTTATTAGTTTTAGCAATTAGTTATTTATAAAAATGTCCATATCTTCATAAAATGTTTAAGTAGCCATTGTAAATAATATCCAAGCATTTCTTGAGAAATTTAAAAAACATTTTATAAATTGTAAGTGTTTCTTCCATTATTGTAGGGTAGTGTACATTCGAACTCAGTTATAACAAGAACGTAGGAACCAAGAAAACCGGGGCAGCAGAAATTATCAAATATAAAAGCTATAATGTATAGCGCGCTAAAATATAAATTAAACACCCTGAATAACTTTTAATCTAATTATCGGATGAACACGTACTAGGAATCAATCTTTAAGGTACGAGAGGGTGATCTCAAATATGCTAATAATAATTATGATTCCTGACCACCAAAATATAGGGGTAGCGCAATTGAGAAAATATGGTCCCAATAATTTGGTCAGGAAAGAAGACTTGGTCCTTTTAATGTTAATTGTACATTTTGCGTATTTCACCATATCTCGAGAACTTTTTAAGCGAATTGTATTCTGCACTTAATTGTGAAATTCGTTTATCCAAAAATAATTCAACAAAAAAAATAATTTTCAATAATTATTTTACATTTATTATACAATTTTTTAAATAATTTTAAAGAACGTAAATTTAAATGGCAAAATGCAAAACTTCAGTGAAGTCGGTCAAATAGTTCCTGAGAAATCGAATTTTAAATATACTTTTTATTCGATCAATTTCGTACAACCTTTGTATTTTGCCATTTAAAGTTACGTTTTTTTTAAATCATGTTAAAAAATGTATACCTTGCAGTTCAAAATTTTTCGACCATTATTAAATAAAACAATAAAAAATATTATTGAATTCATTTTTTTTTTAGGTTTTGAATTATCTTTGAAAAAACGAATTTTACAATTGTGTACAAAATTATTTTAATCCGCTTAAAAAGTTGTCGATATATAGCGAAATACGCAAAAAGTAAAATTAAGGGGTCCGAACTTAGGACCGCTTTTCTGGCCGAATTATTGGGACTTAATTACCCAGATTGCGGCTACCCCCTATACTTTGAAGGTCTGTTTATTGCGAGAAACATGTTGTGTCTAATTTTGTAACTTAAATTATCGTTTACACAAATTAATTACCTTATTTGATGTCAACCCCTCAAATCATTAAGATTGAGTCCTACAACGAGAAAATCCGATGATTAGGGGAATTAAAAGTGAAAGATTCGGCGTGTTTCGTTTATTTATTTCTTTTTTTTACGCACTCTACAATAATCAACAAAAAACCTTATAAAAAAATAAAATACACATTTTAAAAAATTTTATTTACACTGACTGAATTTAAATTGGAGGAATTTTGTTATTATTATTATTTTAGATATCTCCTTTTTTTTTCGTCTTCGGATGTAGAATGCTGTAGTTTTATTATTCTATTCCTTATCCCTATCTCATTCTATGTTTTACAAACATTTGATCAGAAACATGCGCAACGATAGATATTACACATATTCAAAGGTTTGTATAGTAGAATCTGTTATTAGTTATTGCAATTATAGCAAGACACATACATTTCCCTTTGTTTCTCTTTACTGTCCTACAACTTACCAACTTACAATTTTAAAACAAATTGAACTTTTAACCTCTCAAAGGAAATAAAATTTCAACGAACTTGCTTTTTTCTGGCAGATTCAATAGACGATTTTTCAAGAAATTTTTTCAAAAACTCCTCGTAAATTCGAGTTATGCCCGTAATAATGGGGTTTTAAAAAGAATTTTTAACCTTAAAGAGTTAAAAAATTTCCTCGCTAAACCTAGAATCTCGTTAAATCAGAGTTCATAATAAACAACTTTGAACGAATCAAATCATTGTCATTAAAAAACATAAAACTTTTTATAGAATAAAAAACGAATTCTTGTTTCATTCTCTGTGGTTAAAAGGAGAAGGGGGGGAAAAAAGAAAAGCACGATAAAATAAATTGTTCAATAGGCCACTCATTATCACATTTCCAATGAATACCTGAATTGGCAACGAGATCAAAATGATTAGTTTTTGAAATGGCTAGACAGGTTAGGGAAAAGGGTGTTAAAAGTAAGATTAACTCAAATGTCAAGGGCTCATAACCTTTTATCGTATCTATATAGATACGATGAAAAGTTAGAGGAATATTCTCTATAAATCACATTCTGACTACTTTGACGTCAGAGAAATAACGACAATCGAAACAAAATATACCTTTTGCGATAGATACATATTACAACACTTAGAACTAAGAGCTACTCGCTATTGATTTTGTTTCAGGCCATTATTGTTATTCCTTCAGAACATTCTTAATAAATCAAACTATGATATCGATAATGTTGAAAGGATAAGTTGCACATTATTCAAAAAAATGTTACCAAACTAAGAAAGAATTCTAATGATTATTTGTTTGTTTTTTTCTAATAGCTTTGAATAAATATCATTTATAAAGCACGCTTAAAAATATTCTTTTATAAGAAACGTTATATATGTATATAAAGTTAAGTATAATAAAATAAAATTTAATATTTTTTTTATTTTATTCTAATAATTTTTCTTTTCATTAATCTTAATTATTTTCTATGTTTTATCTATATTTTTAACTTATTTTATGAGTTCTATATACTTGCAGTTTATGCACAGTAAATAAAACTTATAATTTATTTAAATTTTCTTCGTTTTTCTTGCTTTTCTCTTTATCTTTTTTGCCTTTATTGTGCTGTATATATATATATATATATATATATATATATATATATATATATATATATATATATATATATATATATATATATATATATAAAATATAAAAAAACATTAACTCTTTCGTTTTCATTAAATGTCTTTGGTAAAGAATAGGTGTAGAAATTATATTTTCTGACTTCAAAAGGCTGAAAACATACCAATAATTAGATTTATAGATTAGATTAGAATTATAATTAGATTTATATTTCAAAGGAGGAGTTATTTTTAGAATCTTGTCTCTCTTTCACTTCCATATTAGAAAGCATTAAATGATTTTCCATAATGCGTAGAGTTACAAAGGTATGTACGACTGGAACCTGTTTACATCAAAATCTGTAAGTATTTAATGCGAGAACGATTGTTTTCGCATGTCTCTTGCTGAATAACTTGTTCCATACATATATTATATATATATATATATATATATATATATATATATATATATATATATATATATATATATATATATATATATATATATATATATATATATATATATATATATACTTACTTACTTACTTACTTATCCTCTACGTGCCTTGGGCACTTAAGGCCTCCAGCATATCCCTCCAACGCCTCCTGTCTTTAGCAATAGATCTTGCTTCCTCCCAGCCAGATATTCCACATTCTTTTAATTCGCCCAAAAACATGCGCTGGATGGTAAGTCTGGGTCTTCCTCTTGTTCTCTTACCATCAGGGGCCCATGTAAGCGCAACAGATGAAATTTTTTCTTTGGGCATTCTAAGGATATGTCCGAGCCAGCTCCATCTTCGTTTTTTAATTTCATCTTCGATTGTTTTTATTTTAGCTTTCTTTAATAGATTTTGATTTGATACTTATATATATATATATATATATATATATATATATATATATATATATATATATATATATATATATATATATATATATATATATATATATATATATATATATATATATATATATATATATATATATATATATATATATATATATATATATATATATATATATATATATATATATATATATATATATATATATATATATATATATATATATATATATATATATATATATATATATATATATATATATATATATATATATATATATATATATATATATATATATATATATATATATATATATATATATATATATATATATATGTGTGACGCCCGGTGGCTGAGCGGTAGCGCTTCGCGCAGTCGTGCCACAGGTCCTTGGTTCGATCCTTGGGCCGGGCAAGGCCGACTCAGCCTTTCATCCCTTCAGTGGGTCGATAAAATGAGTACCAAGCATGCTTGGGAACTAACACTGGGGGTTCCGCGTTCGGCTGACCACCTAACCGGAACATATGCTCCTGCACCCCAGAGCCCAAGGTCAAGAAAACTGAGATGGGCACAGTCGGCCTTGGCCCTCTTAATGGGCTGTCGCGCCACTGAGTTAGTTTTATATATATATATGGGTCATTCTCACAAAAACAGTCATTTTCATGTCCCCAGTATATTTTATGTTTGTTTTACAACTTATGAAAAAAAAAATTTCAGGGAAAGTGTCTTTCAGAATGCAGGTTAACAAAAGAATAAAAATAAAATTATCAATTTTTATTTTTTATTTATTTTAGGTAATTATAATATATACCAATATGTCATTCCCTCACTTGTCCCCACTGTTGATTTAAAAAAAGAGAAAATTGTTTCTGAAATAAAAATAGAAAAATTTACAAATTCGTGTTTTTTATTTCAGAATATTGAAATATAGAATTCAGAAAATCAATTTTAAATTTAATTTCTGATAAAAATATTAACACAGCACTATTTTAAACTTTGTCCCCAGTGTTTTGCGTCATTCCCTCACAACAATGTTCTTAACACCTGCAATCTTCTTAGAATAAAAATATTTTAATAAAAACTTTAGCAGTTAACAACTGGCATCGTAGAACAAAATTGCAGTATGTTTCCATCTTCAACTTAAAGAAGCTCTGCTGTGGAATAAATTTGAATGAATCAAACCAGGTAAAAATTTTTACATTTGTCACCTCACGTCGTTTTTTAAAGTAAAATAAAATACAACTTCATCGAGAAAGTGGATAATTATATGTTGCTTTCTTGTATGAATATAATTGTATGTGATTGATTTCAGAAATTAATTAGGCCTAACAGTTGTTTTTAAATTTTATTAAATTTGTCATTCCCTCACTAGTGTATAAAGTGAGGGAATGATGCTGAAGTAAGGGAATGACGCTGAAGTGAGGGAATGACGCTGAAGTGAGGGAATGATTCAAGATGAGCATATTATTAAACTTTTTTTTTTGTTCAATCGTACCAGCCAATTTTATTTCCCAAACCTGTAAAAAATATTAAAAATATAAAACTAAATTATAAGAAATATTAGATATACTTAGTATGTTATCATTTTCAAACTTGAGGTAGCTGTAACTTAGAGGAAAACATGTATTAAAATAAAATATCATTCCCTCACTTTTTAAACAGTGAAATTAATTAATTTATTTAAATATTAAGTATATTTTATAGGACATATGCTTTCTTTATAATGCCATTACATATTTCTATTAATATAAAAAGTTTCAGAGCTTTTTATTCACTTTACTTTTTTGGGATTTTATGAACTGAAAAATGAGTTTTCGTGAGAATGGCCCATATATATACAAGTGACAGTCATGCGAGCAGGATAAATTGGAGCAGGATTTTAAAGAGCAAATTTTATTTACCATCATTATGAGAGAATGAATATTCAAGTGGCACAAAATCGTTGTGCTCCTCAATAAAAGTCAGGGAAAATGTTGCCAAAATAAATCCGTAAAATGCCTCGTTTTAGGGAATAAGGGAAATCTTAGTAATTGTAATTGGTCTATTAAATAGGTCGTGGGGTTCTCACAAGTTAGAAATGGGGAAAATGTCAAACTGTTAATTATAATGCATACTTGAACTAAAAATAGATTAAAAGACAGGATGGGAATTTGAAAGTGTAAGAGAGTTTGAATAATAGTTGAGTTTCGTTTTGAATAATAAATTAAGAAAAAGATTTACAGAAAAGGAATAACATAAAAATATTAGTTGAAGCTTTTTATGTTATATATATATATATATATATATATATATATATATATATATATATATATATATATATATATATATATATATATATAAGCAGTCATAGACAAAGCCTAAAGGTGATCTTTAATGCTCTTCTACCAAGAAACATGAAAAAGCTACAAATTGAAGCCTGTAAGCTCAAAACAAAATTTTAAAATTAAATTAATATATACTAACTTACTGAATTGTTTGAACTTAGGAACCTAAAACAACTTAAATGATTAAAAAATTTAAAATTATATTTAAAAAGTTGCCGATCCGGCAAGATTTTTCCATCTAGATAAAAATCATTACGATCAATTAATAATTCTCATTTCTTACAAATTTTTAACAGTACAAAAAATGCAGCAAAGCATCTTTTCAAATATGTAAAAAATGCATAACAAACGCTTTTTACTTTCACAAACTATGCCATTTTTATAACTTGCACAAAGGGCGCTGTCGCTAAAGATATAATTAACTGTCGTAGAAATATATTACCCTTAAAGAATATATAATCTCTCCCAGAAAAATCTGTTGAATATGTTTCCTGTTAAAAAGTATTCTCCTTATTAACAATATCCTTATATTTCTATATTTTCCTAAGAATAAAAATTGCAACTTGTGATTAAAAAAAAAATTTAAAAAAAGAAATAACAGAGCTATTTAATAACTTGTTCATAATTATTGCTATTCATGCCTTTAGAATCGATAGAGATATATGCCTGTTGATAACCCGCATAAAAACCCATACTAGTACGAGCTTTTTGTTTTGCTGCATGACATACAATAAACCCTAAACTGTTAGAACAATTACTTTCAATTTAAGAAAAAGTTTAAGTAATAAAAATTATTTAATTTTGCTAAATGAATCTTTAAATAAGCACTTTCGAATTGATTTCCAAAAACAAATGTTTTACAAATAAAATTTTAAGTTGACATGTACTTCATTTTTAAACTTAGGAATTCTCTACAGAGCTAATATTTAATAATTGCTTCCCTAGGTCTCATCAATAACTTAACTTTTAAGTAAATAAATTATTAATAGTATATTTTTGATTACCACAAAATAATGCATATTAAATATTTAAAAAAAATCAAAAAGTTTCTCAACATAAAAAACTTCAACAACTAATAAAGAAAGTGAAGCAGAAAATCTAAATCAAAATCGATCATGTCGGCGAAATGAACAATTGCCAAAATAATCAAAACGGTGAATAATCGAATGTAATCGTAATGTACAATCGCCAAAATAATCGTAATGTAAAGTCGGTGATGTGAGTTTTCGGCGAAGTGATTGTACAACGCAAGTAGCGTCGACGATAAGATCTGTCGGTAAGGAGAATGCCGGCGACATGAATGCGACCCTTTTTAACTATTTTTCTCTTAAATATATTACAAAAGCCCCTATTATGATCATAAATATTTCTGGCAATTTTATGTTTTAAAATTATAAGAAAAGCATAATAATTGTATAAGTACTTCAACTTATTAATGCAATAATCGCATCACACTAGATGTTAATATTATATATATTTCTGGACAGCTTGTATTATACAGATACCGGAAAAGCTTTATATATTTTGAATTATTTTTAAACAATCATTGGATTTAAATTTTGTATGATTTTGACACGGACTAATAAAGTGAAGTTTGAGAGAAACTTCACTAAGAGATTGCAAAGATACTCAAACTTCTGATATTTCCTTTTTGTTACCTCAATCAAAACAATATCCTTATATCCTTTGATGGCAACTCTCGAACTATGTAAGATAAAGTAACTAGGAGTAAAATGTACTTGAGTTTTATATTGAAATGACTGACTGATTTCATTAACACAAAAAAAAGGGAGTTACTTTACGAATTGCCTCATATTTAATCTTATTTCATGGTATTAAATTGATAGTTAAGCCTCTTAAAAGACATAATTGATAATCAGGTATAAAAAGAAGTTAAAAAATAAACTGCATAATTTAATTGAAATGGATATTTATTAAACATAATCAATACAATTTCACAGAAAAAACAATCATTAAAAGTACAAGAAATTTTACAAACTTGTCACAGAGGAAGATAATAGTAGAAATGTTCCAAAACCATTATTTATAAAAATGTTTTAGAACATTCGATGATCATAAATTCTAGTCTATAAAAATGTATCAATAGTTTAACCACGTGTACACTAAATATATATATTTATACAAAATGCATACCAATACATTAAATATACATTTTAAATACACATCAAAATTTTCTTCATTTACAACAACATATGAGCACAACATTCTTTAGAAATTTAAAAGCAAATTTTATTTAGACTATAGTGTTCAAAAAATAATGAAATGTAGACTAATCTTTATATTTTAGTTTTTCAACTTAACATTAATCTCACTTTCATATTAACATAGAAACAATTCAAAGGTAAGGTTCAACATTGAATATAGATAAATCAATCTTGAAGAAAGTGTTTTCAGAGCTTTTGTGTTCATTTCATCAAAAGCAATTTAATTACAGTAATCTTCATTACAAAAAATACCAATGGCTCAACTTAGCACTACTTGATGTTAAGTACTAGGAATAGAAGTAAGTATTTTTTGGAACTTAAAAGAATATTCAATCATTTCTATTTACGTGTATTAAACATCTTTCATCGAGCTTGCGATAAAGTTGACAATTCAATTTATTAATTTTAGGGTACATATAAATTTTCTGACACGAAAATTATTTTCCTTAAATATAAAAAAACAGCTTTTATGTTTTAAGTATTGTAGAAATTCTTTTCAAAATGAAAATTCTTGTTCTACAATAATGAAGTATTTCAACTTCGGAAATTAACATTCATGAAGGCATGTTTCTTTTCTAGAATACGAATTTTTTTCTTTTTCCAATGAAGTATTTTTGGATGATAAATTACGACTTAGAAAAATATTTCTAGAATAAAAATTTATTAAAAAGTACCCGATTTTGAATTTGTTCTAATTTAAATAAGTGTTATAAAAAAAAAGGTCATAAAGCAGAGAAATTAAAAATGTACAAATAAGTTTCGGCTCACAATATTTTAGTCTCATTTCATTCTGGTTTTAATGAGAAATACTGTAGTAACCACTTTCTTAGTATAGGAGAGTGAAAACCCTTGTACAATATTTTATTTGATTTGCTTCAAACTAAAGCAGACATAGCAAAACATTACTAAGAAATCACTGATCATGAACTAGGTATTAAACAATCAAATGAAAAAAATTTTGAACATTTTTTTAACTTTTAAGAGAAAGAGAAATTTATTTGATTTATGTATCTGTTTTAGATTGATATCAAAGTATTAAAAAAGAATTTGAAATATGACAAATATAAAATACTTTTTCCGTCTTTTCAAAGAAATAAAAATTTATATGAATGCTGAAGCAGCATGACAGATGACAAATGACTTGTTCAATCTAAAAAAAAAAAAAAATATTTACAACTGTTTCAAACTACCAAAATCCTTCAGTGCTAAAACAGTTTTATCATTTTAAATGTTAAAGTACGAAGCTAAACCATGCCCACATATATTTTATTTATTTTTACACATTTGTGGAAAAATACACTTCATGTTATTTCTAAAAACAACATGTCATACCTTTCAACTACATGACACATTACTAAATAATATATGCATTATTGACACAAAAAATTAAGTAAAGAAAGCAAAATATTTTATTTAATTACAAAAAAAAATTTATAATAACAATGATTTAGAACATACCTCACTTTTAACCTCTCAAATGAAAACAGAAAATTAGAAACACAAGACAAGTATGAATATTTACACATCAATGTGCAATGGTATTATTAGAGAATAGAAATTATACAATATTTACAATACATATAATTAATGTAGGCTTACTTAGAGCCTGATTCAGAAAGCTAATATTATTCTAGTCAAATCAATCAAAAAAATAATGTATTCATATAAATATAACGCAATCTACATAATTTAATCATTCTAAATAGATATTAAACAAAAAAAATTTAACTTCAAGAAACTTTAATCAAACTGCACATAAATTAATTGATTTTAAATCGATTTGCTGAGACAAAGTACACTTAAAAGAATTATGTTTACTACAGAAAATTTAAACACCTAAAACACTTAAAATATTTTAAAATCAATACTTTAAAAAATTACTTAAGAACTTAAAACCAAAATTTTGCATTAAACTGAAAAATAAAACATTTGTTCACTTTAAATGAATTGCACTTATCTTACATCAAACCAAATTCATACCCAATACAATTTAAGATTACACATAAAAAATTAACTTTGAGAAAAAAAAGGGAGAAAGAAAATATATTTTACTTCTTTTTACATATATCAGTTGTTTCCTGGTGTGATCCAATGAAGTCTTGGGTGTAAGAATAATTTTAATTTGATTATTATCTGCTACACAATTTAAATTTTGACAGTTTATTTCTTCATTTGTTAAAACCTTTTTATGCATCAGAGTTATCTCTGAAACTGTAATGCATAAAAAGTTTTCAGCAGAAACTTATTATGTTTTCAGCATTTGATACAACTTACAACAACAAATAGGGGCACGCTAAATTCTGTTGCAATGGGTAATTTTCAAATAAGTTAGGCTTAGAAGTATTATCACCAAAAAAAATTCAGCCGATTTTGTAGCTAAATATCTAATGTGAGAGAAAATATATTGTGCATTACAAAGGAATTAAAAAAACAACACACAAGTATAAAAAGAAAAAAAAATTATGGCTAAACATGTTAACTAGAGTTCAATTAATTTCAGATTTTTTAAAAATTTATAAGTATAAAAATTCAAATTTTGTTTTGATTTTATATTTTAAAAAAGAATAGCTCTTTTTGTTACAGAATTTATTTTCCAAAAAAAAATACTTCAAAGGATGATTGATTTATAAATATATATATATATATATATATATACACACACACACAAATATACATACACACAATCAAATATACACACATACATATTTAGGGCAATTCTCTACAACTTACTGAACAATAAGATTTCAGCGACATGAACATATTTATAATCTCTCCATATATATTTTATTCACAGTGGAATGAATCAGGCAAAGAAAAAGCAGAATTAAAAGCAAAAAGTCAGCTTTCAATACTAATTTCGAATATCAATTTTAAAGGTCACCATCAACTAAGCTCTACATTAATAATAAATTTGCATTTTTATTATTTTAATTGCATTAAAAGTATTTCAGAATATTAAAAATACGATTAATTTTAATTAATACTTATGTTTAGATATCAATCCATTTTTCAATCATTACAGATACTGTTTTTAACTTTTTTCAATAATTAAAAAATAATGACACATCATTCTTAAAACCTGAAAATAAAAGAAACACAGCCTTAAAAAGTTTGGTGTATATGCAGTCGTTACCAAAATAATATCATTTTACATAATAAATATATTGTTATCAAGTTGCACAGTTTACATTTATATTAATTAACTATCTAAAACATGTTTTCAATGAAAAATATCACAGAAAAATTTGTTCATTTGATGCATATAGAAAATTCAAAGAAATACTACCTATGAAAGCTATTGAAAATTGACAAGTAGTTTATAAAAATTATCAGAATTTTCTGTTAAATACGGATCTATCAACATTATTATCAGTTTATATATCTGTCATAAATATATTAACATTATAATCAAATTAAAATGTTTAAGGAAAGAATGATAAAGAAAACCAAAATAATTTGTTCTTAACTACTATTTCTTAGCATAAATTCACTTTGACCCCTAAGACATCCCAATAGTTTAATTTTAGAATAATATATATTTTGTTAATAATTATACATTTAATGATTTTAAAATTAAATAAAAACAAATCAATCACTTGACTGAAACATGTTAAAATTATTCACATTTGATGTATTTTGGAAGAAATCAAATTTTTTTTTTGCATTATTGTTTTGTATAAGCGAAACAATGAAATGTAGCTATTCATATTTTATGCACTAACTCCAACAAACTGCTCTGATATGATGAAAAGCTCAATTTTAAAGTTCAAAAACTATTAAGCTAACTTAATTTAAAATCAAAATATATTTTTTTAACTATAAAGAAATAATTAACAAGTGTAACTTTTATTTTAAAAAACTTTATGATCTTGAAATATTTTTTTAATTAATATTAAAGAGAAAATTTCCTACTTGTAATTAAAATAACAAAATAATAACCAACATAATTTTTTTATAAACAGTTAAGAATCATGTACATAACTAAGCATCAAAGTAAGATATCTTTCGAAATTACTACACAATCTTGATATGTTTATGTAAATAATTAAGATTGTTCAAGTAAATAATTAAGATAATTAGGATGAGACTTCATACATAATTTGAAAACATTTGCAACTTAAAAAAGTCACATAATAATTAAAGATACATTACAGTAAATAAATATATTTGCAAGCAACGCCTAATTTGTCCCTCTATAATATAGTTATCACATGTGTATGTAGCAAAAATTACAAAAACTAACTAGTTGTAATAAACATATCTTGAGTAATATATTAAAACAGTCTAAAAAATACTGTATATCATATTAAAAAATACATATTTTGATGGTAAATACGAGAGATGTGATGTTTTACAAGCATATACCATCATTAATACTGTTAATATTTTACGCTAGAGAGTATATGGAAGAAATAGCATAGTGAACTGGAAGATAAATACTTCAAAGAATTCTTAGTCATCACATTTGCATTTCACAGTAAGAAACTTTAAAAATACAAGAACCTGAAATAAAAAAGTTATGAATTGCTAACTATAAATTAAATTTAAAAAATTACATAATTCTATAATAGCATAAATTTTAAGAAAACCAGGTATTACTTTGCATTTGAACTCAAGTTTAAAAAGATAAAACAGCTTAATAATTGAGTATATGTATGAGCAAGTAGTGGCTAAACTGTGACAAACTGAAACATTATTAACTAAAAAAAATTAAACTTTTAAAGAAAAACGGAAAAAACACAACAAAAAGAAAAAAGATTACAAGGGTGGTCCAAAATAAGAAGCTTTCAATTACTTGAAAAGAGTTACATCCCAAGGAAATTACATTTTTTAACTGTTTTGCACCCAATATACAAACAAAGCATATTTTAATTTGTGAAGCAACCCTTAAGATCACTAATGGAACTGCTTAATATCAGCATAAACTTGCTTAATTGATTTATAAAGCAAAATATTATTTTTAAATTGAAGCCAAACATACCAGAAAGCGTCACCACCTGTAACTTAAAATTTTTATACAGAACGAAGTCTTTTTTTAGATTTTGAGATAAAGAAATAATTAAAAAACTTTTAATGTTGCAAAGGAAAAAGATAGCATCAACTGTGATATTCCAGTGACACAGTAGAAAAGTGCATAAATTTGTTATATTCAAGTCCCGCATTAGCCAGAATTTTATTTTTATAGATTTTTTTCTTTTCTTTCCAATTTGTGGGTCATCTTGCTTACTATAGGAAATCTGAAATGCACAGTAAAAGTCTTTTACATTAATGAGAATTTCTATGATTTTGCAAGTAAAAAATTAAAAGATGAGATTATCCCAGAAGGAACATATAACCTTATAAACAGAAAACTTTGTTTACATGTCTAATATACAACCCTCAGATGTATATTTTTGAGAATAAATTATTCTAAAATCAAATGATATTAAGAACATATCTTTTTATAAAAAACTTTTATATAAATAACCTGTAATAAAAAATAAATTAAACTATTTCATTCAACAACAGAAATATGCAAAAAGAACTTGTTAAAATTATTTGTTACTTTTTTGTTTAACTAGTTTTCATAGATAATATTCAGAAATATTGATTTCATACACTTTTAAAAAATCCATTTATGATAAGAAAAATCCATATAACTTTCAAAATGCTATTTAAAATTTTATTTTTTATTTTAAACCCATAATTGATATAAATTTTCGACCAAAGAATTCAAAAATATCAAGAACTACTCAGTATAAACGATACAATAGATTGATGTTTTTCATTAGCATTAATAAAAAAGTAGCAAAAAAAAACAAGAAATACATAGAATAAAGAAAGTATATAATAAAAAATCCATAAATTAAAAACATTTAAAACAATTTAAGAAAAAACCTTAACAAGATAAAATAGAATGATTTTAAAATATATTTTAAATTCATTCAAAGACAAAAATAGAATGATTAAATAATAAGCAAAAATTCTGAATAGAAAATTAAAACATACCACTTAGGCATCAAATTTTTGGTACGGGTTTGATCCTTTTACTAGACCTAGATTTAAAAAAAAGATTAACCTAATGAGAAATTTGAAGATTAAAAAAAATCTACAAATATGCTGATCAAATAAAAACGTTTATTATGTGTACACTTTGAAAAAAATTAAAATATCAAAAAAATTCACAAAAATAAATACGAATACTTGAATCATAAAACTTAATGCTTTATTAATGAAATTTGGAAAAATGATTTTAAATAAATGTTTAAAGAAACATATTGGCTAAGATTTTTAAAATGTGAAATAATCAACCAATAAAAAAAAATTCAGAAAAAGGGAAATTATTCATATTCAAACTAGACAAAAACCATATAAATAAATTAAACTTTTTTCTTTCAAAAATATAGAGCGATCAGGCTTCACATTTGGACTACTCATTATTCTTTATATTAAAATTACAATAATTTGCAAATTTTGCAATTTTCATTAACTGGCAAGATGGATCTAGCCGGATGAATTAATATAACTGCTCTCTATATCTTATTTCAACTACTCTCTTGAAAGATCAGCTTCATTTCTACATAGCCTGTATGGGTCAACTTAGTCATGTCCTCATCAGGGATAATAATTGGAAAGGATTAGAATAAAATAACAGAATAAATTAAATAAGAATCATATAAAAATCACAATAGTATTTTATTGGAAATGAATAAGGTAAGCAAAAGATTTTATACCTTAAGAGAAAAAAATATATAAATGATGAAAATGACAATTATTAAAATTTAGTAGAAGTAGAGCTAGTTTTATTTATTTATATTAAGAAACAAAGAAAAACAACAGCAGCAACCCCCAATTGTTATTGTAATAATAAGACATGCCTAATGAAAGTTATCATAATAAAAATTCAGCAAAAAGTGGGGCAATGAATTCAAAAAAAATATAATAAAATTATGAACATAAAATTTCATGTAAAAATTCCATGGTCATGGGAGAAAAAAAAAGATATAGAAGCAATATCAACCATACCATATTTTTTACGGATTTCTTCAGTGCGTTCTGCCCTCTCTTGTCTCCTAAAAAGTACAAAAAAACTAATGAGCAATGTGGAAAAACATTATAAGCATTCAGCAATATTTCAGAGATTTCAAAAAAATTAAGAAAAATTTTCCCATAAGTGCTTTATCACTTAAAAATAAAACTGGAGTTATTAAAAATGATAAATTGAAACGTTTTGCTATTTTTTAACATAATTATTGTTCTTTTTTATTATTTTAAATAAATTTCCAGTGACAATCAATTGTATCAGTATTAGGTTGTAACTAATAAAGAAATATCAGTATTTAACAAACTCTTCCAAGCCCACACAAATACTTAAACTTGGTTAAATCCGAAATATTAATGAGAAGAGAACAAGTAAAATGAGAAATCATTAACAAAGTTTGTGAATCAATGAAAAGAGTTTTGAGTTTGTGACTGCTACCTGACCAGTAGGCATGTATTAGTGAAAAAGTTAAAGAATTTGTAGCTGCTTCCAGAGCAATAAGAATGTATGAGTAAAATTTAAAGATTTTAAGATCAGTGGAAGATTATCAATGCAGATCAGACAAAAGGCTGCAAGTTTGATGCTGCTGCCTAATTGGTTGCATCAGTATTACAAACAAAACACATGTAGCAAGATCTCCAGAAATAAATGAGTAAACAGTAAAGAATCACAAACACTTTAAAAGACAGTGGCTCAAAAGGTGATAATCCAAAGAAACAGCAAGCTTGTAATAGTTGAGGATAAGATTTCTGTCTTAAGCCTTTATTCCAGTCATTACAGGTTTAATGAAGGAAATACTGAGACATCGATTCAACTTCTGTGTACACAGGCTACTAGTATGGACACTTTTGAAAACTTAATCATACTCAAAATTCCTTTGAAATCACATACAAAAAGACTATCAACCCTCAAAGCTACAACTTACTCTGATCATAAGGTTTATTGTACTAGGTACAGAGAATAAGCATATTGCAGAATGAGGAAACACAAGAGCCTATTGTAGTAGGGCAGTTGCCCTAATTACCCTTTAGATGTAGAACAATAAATGTGCTTTACTACTTTTTTGCTTAGTGTTGTATCAATTTTTTAAACCCGAAAGTTTTACGAAGTTTTCAGTTCAGTTTTATGTAAAACAAGGGGTCAACTTATACACCAGTAATAAAATTAGACATTCATTGAACAGGAAATATTGATGCATCATAAACAATGAGATAGATATAAATAACTTTGTATCAAAATACCTTTAAAAATTACCCATTTAAAAAACTATTTTAATATGATATATGTAAATAATTTTACATTTTCTCTCATATTTTTTTTTCTAAAAAAGGCTTTTTTTCTTTTTTAGAAACAGTACATTAAATTGTGTTCATAAAAATTAAGAATAAAAAAAAGTTAAGATAATTAATTCAAGAGTATTTCAAAAAATATAACACAATGAAAACTTTTAAAACATACCAAAAAGCTACAAATTTAAAGATTCCAGATCACCATTTGTGTCAGATTCATTAACATTAACATTGTTGTCATAGGGATCCCTCTCTACAATGGATTTTACTTCGTCCTCATCTGCTGAGTCCCACAAAAAATTATCTTCAACTCCATCCAAGGAATTCAAGATTCCATATTTTTTAAAATATTTTACAACAACAATTGAAACCACATTTTTTCATGCATCTATTGTCATTTGACACATGACGTTTGACACATAGGAATAATAATAGACTTGCCAACAGAGGTTGACTTAAACACCCAACACACCAGAAATTTGCTATCTTGTAATAAAAAAATTGGAGGTCAACTTATACACCAAGATATAAAATAATTATTACATATTCAATTGTGAGAATTTAAAAAAAAAATTCAACATTAAAACTTGGATACTAATCAGAGAAGGATGAGAAGCATAAATATATTAATAAATTGATAAAATTACAAATGGCAGACAGTCTCCTAGTTAAAAACTGAAAATTGGAGAGAAAATTTAAATCAATCCTGGTCAGATTTTAACATGAGTAAAGAATTTGCATTGCATCATGCCACACAAAATAGCACTTGCTTGTTGCTCAATAAAACTATGGAGCACAGATTAGAAATTTTTTAAGTTATTACACAGTGAAAAGGTTTTAAAATAGCCCTTTCATTCAATTTACTTGAAAACTTTATTTAGACAAATCGCAAAGTTATGTATGTAAGGGAAGGAAAGTTTCACTTGCTTATATTTTCTGTTTATCTACATAGAATTAATCCTACTATGAATCCCCCAATAGCATAATAAAAATGAACTTAATAGGTGATGTTGCTATGCAAACAATTGAAAAGTTTATATACATACAATTGCTCATGTCTGGGTGCAAGTTCTAGACAAATGTACATTAAACACAAAATTCAATTATTCAAAAGGAAAAAAAAAAGAAAATACCCTTTCAACATTCAAAAACATGAAGTTTCTCAAGGAACTGTAAACTTTTCTACAATCAATAGGAGTTAGTGATGGTATTTCATGCCACGCGTATGTCAAATAATAACACAGATTTAATTCAAACATAAAATCAAACATTATTCTAATCAGCATAATTAAAAAAAAATTTCTATAAAGCTGTTTATAAACATTCTTTAGCTCATATTCAACACAGTGCAATTTATTTTTGAAAATTTTCGTAGATTTGGATTTAAAAAGCCCCCTCATTTAACACGCTAATTGTTAGTCAAACTAAATCCTATTCACAACTTCTGCAAGTTATAAAAAAAAGAATGAAGTAACAAAAAAAGTAAAACCAAGTTAACAAAACTATAGTTTTTAAACTTAAAGATGGTATAATGCTCAAAGAACGAAAAACTGATTCTATATTGGCATGACAAAAATTACAAAAACATAAAATTCAACAACATATACCAATATAAAGAAATTATATAATACCTTTCCATTTGTATTTGTTTACGCTCTTCTCGCTGGCGAGCCCATTTCAAATCAGCCTTAGATATTTTTAAGCCTTTTCTTCTACAGCAGCAAATGCAACAAAATATTGTAATAATTAAAAAGGCTACCAGAATCAAAATGCCAATTCCAATCAACATATACTGGAAATTCACTGCAAAAATAAATCAGATGAATAAAAGTAAAGAATTATAAGCATACTTTATAAACATGCATACTCTAAAGCAAGAAAGTATATGCACACTTTGAATTTGGGATACAGCCTTTTTGTGTATACACAATGAATTTCTGAAATTTTTTTAAGTTTTTTCAAGTAAGTGGGAAGGTCAGCTTAGATACAGACTGTGCAGCTAACAGAAAAGTATTGAAATGCAGACCAGTAATAACAGAGTAGTATAATTAGTTAGTACACAAAAATAATAATGTAAACAGATATGTGCCTCATTTATCTGTTTATAAGGATGCTGCATCAACGGCATATACAGCTAGTATAAGATGTTGTTAATGAATGATAATATATGATAATTGCGTACTTTGCTGGCCAGATAAAAAAAAAAAAGCTGAGTGTCTTGAACTTAGCTCGGTAAGGCTAATTATCCATTTTAGCTTCCTTGGTCGTTAGTTTCTTTTCCCACCATTCTCCTTTGTCAAAATCTGAGTTACGTATAAGTTCAAAAAATTCATTATCTGCCATTAGCTTGAAATTAAGAGGCTTGCTTCATTACTTTTCATATTTATAGAATTAGAACTTATATTCTCTTTACATACAAAATTGTACTCTTTCTTTCGTTTATAAAGTTACTTTTTTTTCACTTTTGAACATGACTTACATAAGGATGGGATTATTTTTACCCTTGGCTAACACACATGAAATTATGATTAATAAATCTTATCCATGAATTATAATTTACCCATGCAGTGATTCGCTAGACTTTTGATTAGTATAGGTCATAAGGACCCAGGCTCAGGAGTACAGAAAAGTTCCCCAGAATGCAGTTTTTTCATTTGAAATTTACCCCAAAATTATGGTGTTTTATTCAGTTACATTATCTTTTACAATATGTTTTAGAAAGAAAAGTTTTTATATTGTTATAATCTTTCTATAATTTTTTAACAAAGAAAAACATTTATTTGATTTCACACAATTCTTGGCTAAACTAGCATTCATGTTAAAAATAGTAGAAATCAAAATATATTGAAATAGTAATAATTTATAAAACTAAATTTAAAGCCCCATTCATGAATTTAAGGAATTCAAATAATTGAATAAACAATTTGATATATAAGTTACTTGTGTTACATTTGACAAAAAAAGAAAATATTCTTCTTAGGCAGTATGTTGATAATAGCAAAAGTAATTCTAAAATGTGTTAAAATTAACTTTAAAAATATATATTTTTTAATATTTAAATGATGACTTTTTCATCATTAATCAGCTTTATTTGTCCAAATACATTTTTAATTTAACTACAAGATTTAACAATAGTTCTAAAGTTAAATAGTCTAATTTGTTTTGCTTAAAACAGAAAGCACAGAAACATTCTCACATTGTTTAAAATAAATGCATATTTATCATCCATAACTGACAACATTTTTTTTTTCCTATGCATGCTATCAATGACCTTAAATGTTTTACACATTTTTAAATAGGATGGTGATGAAAACCTAGTAAAACTATATATTTCAGCTTACATGTCTGTTTGAGAACTCCTCTAAAAGGTTTTAGGGTGAGGAGTGAGTCCAATTTCCCACCTTTTATTACAATTTCTTTAAAATTGGTCACCTTACTTAAAATTTTTTATCCTTTTGCAGATTTTTAGCACTAAAGGTTTTGCTTCTTTAATTTTTTTTCATGTGGGTTTACACTTTGCCATCATGTTAGAATACTTTATAGCAGCAAAGGCTAACACAGAATCTTGCTGAATATGTGATATTGGTAGAAATGAATGAGTAACTGAAAATCTATCTTTTGAGTCAGTTGAGTACACATAAAGTTAAAGAGGAAAAAAACTTAAATTAAGTATGTAAATATTTTCTTTTTGTGCAAAATATTTTCACACTATTTTTTATTTGAGTTGATAGGTATTTTCAGACTTTTTGCTTCTGTCCCCCTCTCATGCTTGTATATTTCCAAGAGAGGCAATTCTAGAGATTAAAAAGTTTTGAATGCTGGAAAAAATTGTCAAAGCAGTTCTTAGTCTCCCACATAACAATGTGGATATAGAGTAAATATTTTCAGTTTGAAACTGGCCTTTAAGTGAAGATGAAACTGCAATAACAGAATGATATTTAAATGCAGTTATGACCATAAAAAAATTTTAAAAGTACTTTAACTTTCTTTATCCTGTGCCAATGATTGATTAATAGATTAAATATGGATTACAGCTCACCAAAATTATGCAGCCTAATTGGAAGAATGCTAATAGAAGATGAGATAATAGAGATACTAGAAAAGAATAAGTGAGGCAGAAAAACAGGTAAGAGACCTGGAAGAGGAATTACAAAAAATAAAAAAATTAAAAAAAGGCAATTTTTGATGGAAGGTATTGAATTGAAGAAACAGAAATACAATGAATTCAAAGAAACGTCATGAAAATGCTTCAGATCAATGCCTCCGAAAATGCGATTTGAAAAAAATGAAGCAAGCTTATGGCATGCTAATGGATGTCAAGACTATAAAATCTGAAGAAAAAACAAAGACTTAAGAATTGAATATAGTTGTAAAGAGTCTGGAACTCATTACTTAGAAAACAAAAATCAGCAGTCATTACATCTTTTCTCTAAAAAACCAAAGACAGAATAATAATAAAAATTGGGCAACACTTTTTTTTTTGTTAGACAGTTTCAGCTTTTTATAATGATTTATTTTTTATTTAGTTCATTTCATGTAATTAGAATTTCATTCCATTTAATAAACACCTCATGAAACAGTCTGAACAGCCCGATTGTGTCGAACATAAATTCTGAAACATGAATTTATCTGAAAACTTTTAGAAACTCAATGGTTAGATAGATTTGCCTGTGAATTAAAATTTCATTACCTATGGCAGCTCTTTTAAAACTAATTTTTTGTTCATAAATATTTCCATTAAATTAAATGAAAAATATTGCATAATACACCATTTTTATACATTAAAACAATGTTCATAAAATTTAAAGGGGGAAAGAAAAAGATGTTTTGTATTGAATAATTATTTTCCTTTTCAACACAGTGATTCCACTAGATTCATGACCCAACACTTTCAATTTCTGAGCCATTTTCTAGTAAAATCAGATCCCTATTTAAAATATAAATCTTTACTTTAAAGATATACATTAAAAAATCAAATATTTTATGATTAGGAAAAAATGTGATTATAAATTTATTCAATAAAGATAAGAACTTTGCAATATTCACCAAAGAATAAAAACTTAATTTATTTATTAATTCAGCTCAAAATTATTTTAATTTTATCTTCTGTTATAAACACAGAAACACTTCTGTTCAAACTTTGACCTGCATAAATCTTCTAGTAAGCTATTTTTCTAATTTTTCGTGATGGAAAATTACTTGTCCCCCTAATGTGATGGAGAATTACTTGTCCCCCTAATTTACTTCGGTTTTCTACTGGGTCTTTATAATCAGTCCACTGTTGGACCAAAAACTGTACGGATAACCATGGCAATAACTACCAAAAAATTGATTGAGAAACAATTCTGAGCACCCTGTCTCTCATCAGAAGCTATCTAAATATTCTAAATAACTACCTTTTAGACATCACTACAACAGAATAAATAAAATAATTTATGTCAAAGTATTATTCTAATAAAATCCATTGAAAAAATTTAGACAAAGACAAAATTCAGAAGTGGCATGTAAAACTATCAATTAACATTTCCTAAGATTTTCAATCATATTTCACCAAATTTCTAATAACTATCCCTATTATTTTTTATACATATTGTCTTGCTTCAGAAATTGAAATAGGAATATCTTAGGAGCAGTTGTGTAGTTGTTATAACATTTAGAAACGGAGCAATTGTTACTCATAGTCTGAAACACAGGAGAATATTTTGGAATTACAGTCAAGTAAAAGTAATTTCTTTAGATAAACATAAAAGAATTTTACACATTACTTTTAGTATAATAAGAACAAGCTGGAAGAATGATCATAAGTAAATTGCACCACATAAAGCACTCTGCTTACACATTTCTTATTATTACGACTGTAAAAAATTTTTGCCAATATGTGTCGGTTTTGAAAATTAAATTTGGTGTAAAGATTAAGTACATAATTTATAAGAAAGTATTCAAAAAAGTACACAAGATAAAAGTACAAATAATGAAAAAAAATATAAGTAGGTTAATGCTTATGAAACTGAAGATATTACCCTGGTTTATTACTTAAAATAAGCTTCTGAATTTGATATTTGTCAAAATAGTTAGTGAAAAGCATTTAACAAGCTTAATTAAATACGCAATTTTTCACAGACAGAGCTGAAAGAGTTTTATTTATTTATATATATATATATACATATACATACATATATATATATATATATATATATATATATATATATACATATACATACATATATATATATATATATATATATATATATATATATATATATATATATATATATATATATATATATATATATATATATATATATATATATATATAAACACACACATATATATATATATACATATATATATATATACATACAAATATATATACACATATATATATATACATATATATATATACATATATATATATATATACATATATATATATACATATATATATACATATATATATATACATATATATACATATATATATATATATACATATATATATATACATATATATAAATACATATATATATATATATATATATATATATATATATATATACAGTGAAACCTCGATTTTACGTCCCCCGAATTTACGTTTTCCCCGCATTTTACGTTTTTTTCATCAGGACCCAGTTTTTCCGTATACCTCCAATGTTAATTTTACCCGGATTGTAAGTTTTTAATTTACGGAATTTCCCGCATTTTACGTTTTTTGTAGAAAGAAAAAAAAGAAAAAAATGTTTTAATAAGCAATATTTTTTCTATGTTTGTTTTTTTAAAGCTCATCCACGTTGTTGAAAGTAAATCTATGAAAGCAGAAACGCAATCCACAGACTACTGTTTTCTAGAACTTTAGTCCTCTCTCCCCCTTCCTTTGTTGAACACCTGCTGCCTGTCTCGGACAAGGCAGCGGGCGAAGAAACAAAGTACAGAAACAACACATTTCATTGGTGCAGGAATGAGACAGATAGGAGAAGAGACACTCCAGTTACCAATCAGATGTAGGGACTTATTTTCTTCCTTGGAAAGCAAAGGGGATCTTTACGTTTCTACAGCATTTCAGACTCTGTTGTTGTTTAGCACAAGGTGGTCGCATTTCAAACCCTTTCATACGAAAATGGTGAGCAAAAAACGCAAAAACTTTTCTGTTGCTGAGAAAGCCGAAATTGTTAAGCAGTTTAATGAATTTCATGGAACAAAAGTAGCATTCGCTTAGTTGCAAGGAATTCCCGTAACAATCCTGCAATCCATACTACAGAAAAAAGAATGCATTGATAAAAACTTTGAAAAAGTTAGTGAAAAAAATGCCAAGAAACGGAGAACAATGAAAAAATCCCCGTACGACGAGATGGAAGGGATTTTAGTAAAATTGTTTAAAGAGGCTCGTGACGCTAATGTACCTGTAAATGGCACCATATTAAGAGAAAAAGCTCTAGAAATCGCCGATCGACTTGGTTTAAAAGACTTTACAGCTTCCAATGGCTGGATTGACCGGATGAAAAAAAGACATAATCTTGTGTATAGATCGCTCTCCGGAGAATCATCAAGCGTGGATGAAGCTACAATAGAAGAATGGAAGAAAAATTTACCAAATTTGACCAAAGGATACAAGCCAAAGGACGTATTCAATGCGGACGAGACCGGACTTTTCTTTAACCTTCTGCCGGATAAAAGTTACGTTTCTAAGGGAGATTCCTGCCATGGAGGGAAGATGTCAAAATTGCGTCTAACGGTTTTACTATGACTTATTAATTCTGATGGAAGTGAGAAGGTGACTCCACTCGTTGTTGGAAAATCACGCAAACCACGATGCTTTAAAAACGTGAAAAGTTTCCCAACAAATTACGAAGCAAACAAAAAAGCGTGGATAACAAAAGCCCTTTTCGAAGACTTTTTGCAGAAACTGAATAAAAAGATGAAATTTCAGAACCGCAAAATAATTTTGTTCATCGATCAATGCAGTGCACATCAGGATTTGCAGCTATCTAGTGTGCGTGTTGAGTTTTTTCATGCAAACTGTACAAGCAAATTACAGCCTTGTGATCTCGGCATTATTCGATCATTTAAGGTTTTTTACAGAAAGCAACTTGTCCGGAAAGCTGTAGCTGAACTAGAGAACGGAAACCTAAATGACGCCTGCAAACTAAAGTTAAGTGTTTTGGAGGCTATGCATTTTATTTCTGCTGCTTGGAGAAGCGTTACACAAAAGTGCATTTCCTACTGTTTTGAAGAAAGCGGAATCGTAGCTTCTAATGAACCGTTAACAGATGCAGGATTAGATAGACTAGACTCGGAGAATGACAATGAAACAGTTAGCTATGACTTTGACGAGTACATCCGAGAAAACTTAGCAACATGCGAAGCTGAGAGAACCACTGCTCCATCCGTGGACGATGTTATGGACTTTTCATCCGCCGATGAAGATGAACAAGAAGAAACAGAAGCACAGCCCGTTCCTTCTTTCAACACAGCATTGAGAAGTTTGCTAATAGTGAAAGACTATTTTCTATCATACAAAGACCAGGAAAAAAATTTGCAAAAGATTTCAGTCCTGGAAGATGAGGCATTTACTTTGAACTCAATGTCTAAAAAACAATCTACTATTACGCACTATTTTGCACCTAAATTACATGATTATTAACAAAAATTGTAAAAGTGATCTTGAACTGGTATGTTTTTTTCTTTAAATACTAATATTCTTTTCGTAAAATATAGATTTTAATAGTACCTTTTGAAAGAGTCATCTTTACTACCTTTAGTTTGTTTTATTTTCCCATTATTATTATATGATTTTTTGCTATCTAAGTCAGGGTTGGCAGGTTTTTGACACGTGACAGTTTTTGACAGTTTAAACCATGGTTTAAACCGTCACGTCAAAAACCTCACTGTCAAAAATTTCGAAAATGTCAAAAACCTATATTCATATGTGAAATTTAATTAATACATAAAATTTATATATTTTTTATAAAGGATAGTGTTTCTAAATATGTTCTAGAAAAAATAAATTTAAAATTTTGAAGAAACACTTATATTTTGAATAGTAACCAAAATCTTGTACTTTTGAAAGCTCACATCTTTTGTAATATTATGTATTCATTTTCATGTGTTATTGAAAATCTGCAGTGATATTATTAAGAATTTATTTATAATCAAATTTAGTGTATAGTATAGATTATACTAAAAATTAGATATTTTTAAAGATAAACATTAGCAGTTTTGTACATTAGACATCTTTTAAAGAAAAATCTTTTTAATATTCTTTTAAATCTTCTTAATAATCTTTTTAACATAAGACAATACAAATTTAAGTGCTTTCTGTTAAATACACAGAGTAGTTAGTGTCGATTTACAGTATATTCAGCCTATTCATTTACTATGCTGAAAATTTAGTTTATCCAAATACTTGTGAATTTCATTTTGCTGAATACTATATACATAGTTTTGTTGAATATCCAAATATTCAGCTGTTGAATAATTACTTCTTGCTTTCAAGATATGCATTATTTGTATTCTAAATACAAGTGGGGGAAAAAATTAAGAGGTAAAATTTGTTTTAAAATGATAAGTGTAATAATCATAAATAAATATAATAAACAATATGAATTATATTTATCATTATTCCCAAATATAACTACTTTTAAATTCAAATTAACATACTGGATAATAAAGATATTCGGTATAACATTAAAATTTTTTTTCATACACTTGTATCAAGTTTGTATTTATACAACATAACTTGTAAGTTCCTTATAAATATTAGTTATATGTTCTTTATAGGCCAAAAATGCATAGTAATAAACTTTTAATTTTCTTAAGTATCAAAAAAAAAAAATTTTTTTTTTCAAAATATAAATTTTTAAACAAATTTTGTGCAAAATTTTTTTGCACATGCATTTGAATATAAATTTCTGAGATTTTAAATCTGTTATTTTACCTTAATTTTATATAAAAAATATTTTAAAACCTGCTGATTACCTATAGTATAATTAAATTTCAATTTAATGCATGGCAACTGTTGGTAGTTTTGAAGTTTATATATTTTCTTGGCAAACTTTAGTTTTTGACATTTTCGACGGGTTTTTGACGGTTTAAACCAGTATTATACCCTTGTCATGTCAAAAACCACTTTTTGACGTCAAAAACCCAACCCTGATCTAAGTATTTCCCGTATTTTATGTTTTCCCGGATTTTACGTTTTTTTTACCCTGTCCCCTGAGAAACGTAAAATCGGGGTTTCACTGTATATATATATATATATATACACATAAATATATATATACATATACACACACATATATATATATATATATATATATATATATATATATACACATATATAGTAAGCCTATCTACTATATAAATGAAAGTCTGGCAATTGTATAAATTAGAATCTATGCAAGTTATGCAATCAATCAATAAATATTTCACTTGAAAGATGAAGATCAATTTCTTTAAGAATTAATAATATTTGCTTTATAAACCATTCCTCGTACAGGGTAAAAAAGAAATTAATCAAAGTATTTTTTCCCAAGAAATTTCACGACCGCAAACTCTCCTCTCCTCCTTACAAGTTCAGAGATTTTTCATTTTTCATTTTTTTCAGTTTTAAAATACATTTCAAAAGAAAAGCTTTAATTTGTTTCATTATATGTCTTACTTTTATAACCTAAAATTATTAACAATTCCTGAACTCTTGTGTAAACTAGCGTTCTTAAACATCAAATAAGTCAGAAATTCAATTCTTATACTAGCTTTAACAACTTGTAGAAAATAAAAATAAAATTAATATTAAAAAATTAACAAATATTATATTTACCTCTGCATGTTAAATAGTGGATTTCTTTTAAACTACATTCATCACCAGTAAAAGCATCTGTTATCTTTCTTCGACATATATTATCGGTTCCACAATAAAAACACTGAAAAGTATAATAAATTACGAAATTGTAATGAAACAAATTTTAAAAAAAAGTTATTAAACGCTTAAGATAATTTAAGATACCTGTAAAAATTTCCCTAAACACACACTGAAAGTTTACATCAAATAAAGAATTACTTTAACTAAAGATCAAAGTATGCAGTTCAAAGTTAAGAAGTAAGTAAAAAATTCGAATATGATGCTCATAACAAATAAAATTTAACTTTGCATACCTAGTCAATGACGGTCTAATACCTTTCAACAGTATCCATGTCAATTACAAACTTTAGTTAACATTAATTATTTGTTTATAAGTTATTTTACTCTGATATTTTTTGTAAATTAAAAAACACAAACAAAAAAATTTTAGCATTACAGAACAAATCTTTAAATACATTTACATTTTTTGCCAATTTTTCATTCATGCATAGTGTCTTTTTTTAGGGTTGTTCTAAAAATGCACTGTAAGCTTGCATAAAATATTTTTTTTAAAAAATTTTAAAACCAGTCACTTTTTTCGATTTAATAAAAACACTTGTCCCGGAAGGTTAAAGATCTGTCACATTATCCAAGGAGCACCATGTGATCCAAGGTACAATAATTAACTGTTTTAAGTTGTCTCGTTAGCATATCAACTGTAAGTAGAGCCCTAGTCATTGGTAAGTCTTCAAATTGGAAGAGCTTACCAGCTTGGTCCTTGTATAGTATCATATTACTAAGTCTTCATGTTTATCTATATGAGCTTAAAGCCTAGCTGAGAAGAATCAAATTCATAAATTTTATGAAAGACAGTAACATGTAGCCATCTGGTGTATAATATAACTTTTTTAATTTTTCAGCTTAATTTGAATATAGGTTCCATAATGTCAAAAAGAAAAAGTTAAGATTGTTTAATTACTTAGCAATAAATTTATCTTCTTCAGCAGATAAAATAAATTTAACAAAAAATTTTTTTCTTGGAATTTCACCTATTGTTTTTGGCCTTATATTTAAAAATTTTATAGATTTTCCAACTTCTTCTATTAAAAAATGTATATTATATTTTTCTTTCTTAATAATTCATACCTTAGCCTGAGTGATTAATTATGCACTTTTACTCAATATAATTCATTAATTTAACAGTATCAGTAAACTTATCTCAGTGCAGTAACTTTGTAATTTTTTAAAAGCAACAGGAATCAATACCCAATTCAGTTGTACTTACTCCTGGTATATAATTAAATAACGTTGCAAAATAAAAAGGTATCAGAAAAATTTCCCTAACATTAGAGTAGCCATTTTATCAATTATTCTGCATCATGTATGCAATACAAAAGAAACAGTAACAATTGTATGACATAGTTTTCTAATCCTACTTCAGAAAATAATTTCCAAGATATTAAGTTTGTAAAATTTATTAAAAGTGCAAAATACAAAACGTGCGAAAGCTACATCATTTTTAATATCTCTTACCCCCGTATTCACCGTTGACTCTGACCTAGCGCGTAACTCCCAGTTCCGAAACCCCCGGTTTGGGAACTTTGACCGACGGTTCAAAAGCGATTCCACCATTATTTTTTGACCATCGGTTTCTTAACTGCGGGTTACTTGACCGGCAGTTACAGGCGGTAGATTGCATCCCGGCGGTAGATTTATAGCCGTATTAACAGCGTTTGTTTTCAATTTTCGTTGCTATTTTTTAAAAAAAATTTATATTAAAAGAAGAAAAAAAGATTGCATCGAGTAATTAAATTTGAATCTCTCTTTTACTGGTCAAATAAAAAATATGTTTAGTTTCGTTATTCTAACTGACCTGTATTGATGAGCAAAAGGATCCGAGCTTTATTATTATGAATTTAGATATTTTATTATTATGGATATCATAAAGCCGCAAGCAACCATAGAAATGTAACTGAAATTCAATTAAAAATATTTTTATTTCACACAATTATTTAATACTTTTATTTTACTATATAATCAAGGGGATTATGCTAACATTATTATCATCCTTATCCGCATATTTTTAATCTTTTTTTCTTCTTCCCCTTCATAACATATTATCGATAACTTAAACCATTGAGAAGAATTTTTGTTCTTAAATTTTAAATGAAATTGTATATAATAAACTTAGTACAGATAAGCATAAATCAACACATTCATATTATTCAGAAGTTATAAATGACTACTATTGTGCTGCCATCTGCTGATGATAAGAGAGAATTGACGTCGGTGATATGGTGAATAAGATAAAAAAAATTTTAAAGGAAAATGTCATAATCGGAACAAATATTCCAAAATTTAAAAAAAATTATGCCTTTAAAAATTTAATTATTTAGATAATTGTACATGGAAATATATCAGTTGTATAAATGCCCCATATATCCTAAAGTAGTCAGGCTATATATTAAAAGTTATAACTAAAGACGGGCATTTTAATTTCGTATAGTTTTAATCAATAAATCTCTTCCAAATGATCCTATTTTTTCGAAATATTCAGCACATTATTTTATGCTCATAAAGTTCTAAATTTCCTGATTTGCAAAGTTATTTGATGCAAATTATTGTGTAGTTAAAATGTTACCTCGGATCAAAATTTACATTGATTAAGTAATATTTATTTCAGCATAATTTCTAATATATATTTAAAATAATGTATATGTTTTTAAATTTAATTAATAGCTTTATTTTATGGATTAAAAAAAATTTTAAATTCTTTTCGTTATTTTCATATCTAAATATTGCACATTATTTTGGAAATTCAACTCTAAACTATTTTTATTTTTGGGCAAGATCTATCATCTCGATAGATATTATCGAAATCTAAAAACATTTAATGAATTATATTCCTTTTTAAATTTTATATTTCTTTCAAGTATCGATTGTTTTCTTTCTTTTAAAAAAATAAGTAAAAGGTAGTTTAATTATTTACAATCTTCTTACTCACACTATTGATTTGAATTATTTAATCCGCAATCTTTATTATTCACGACTTTTTTTTTCGAGTGAAAAATTATTTAAGTGCTGCAACGACTGCTAATAATAATTTGAGAAATATATATAGTATCTTCTGTAGAAGATATTAACTCAAGAAAATTTAATTTTCATTTTATTAATAAGCATTTATTTGATATAAATTAATTATAGTTACATCCAGTAAAAAAATGATCTTATTAAACATAAAAAAAGCAACCGAACATCAAAATAAAGTGTTATTTAATTTTCATTTTATTAATATATTTTAATTTTATTAATATTATGGTATGCTATATTTTTTTGAAGGCAGGGCAAAGATATAAATTAATTATAGTTGCATCAAGTGAAAAAATTGACCTCATTGAACATAAGCAACCGAACATCAAAAGTGTTATTTTTGAAAACATAAATAAATAAAAAATCTCCTTCTTCATATCCGCGTTTGCTCAAACAGGAGAAATCTGCAGGTTAAAAATACAAAAAAAGAATCGAAATTCAAAACAATTAAAATTATCAAACGAAAAAGAGCAGAAATATAAAAAATACCGACGAAGAAAACGAAGTCTATGAACAAACACTCGTTTACTGCGCATGTGCGGTTACTCTAACCGGGAATATTTTCAGGTTAAAGTTGCTTAACTCTGGGTTAGAGTAACTCGCAGTTACGTACACGGTGAAATGAAATTTTGGACTCTGACCTGGAGTTGCTCTCATAAAACCTGTTTTGAACTCTGACTGAGGGTTAGGGTCAATGGTGAATACGGGCGTTAGTCAACATTTGGTTCAAATCTTAATGAAATTCAGCAATGTCAGAGCATTGGTTGTCTAAAATTCATACCTACAAAATATTCACATTTTGTTTTGCTGCTTAGTTTTGCTTTTGTGGAAAGTTAGAAGTATTATACAGTAATAAGTTTCTTTTAATGAACAGTTAAATAGCCAAAATCAAAACATGCAATAAACACAGTCTACAGTAATTCACGTTAGAAATGCTCATCCTTCAAAAAAATTTCACCACAATACAAATGTTTCTCTCCCAATTTTAGTTACATAGTTTATAAAATTCTATAAAAGAAACATACGAACTTTTAACCATTAAAAGCATTTCAGCAGCAACATCATTCCAAAATTTATTTTTTGAAAGTGAAGTTATTTAATGACAGAGATCATTTATACATACATATAGCAATGAAAAACTAAGCACAAACCATAACCATAAAAGCATGAAATTTGATTTTTTTTATATATATACATAATAAGCTTAGCACAGAAAGTAGATACAATAAGAAAAACAAAAAAACATTACCTCAGAGTAAGCTACACATGCTTTACAGTCATTGTTATGGTTTTCACAAGCTGAAAAATTTAAAGTCAGTTAATAATCTTCAACAATAAACATAGTTTATATAGAGCATATACGATGTACTGCAAAAACAGTTAACTAAGATATTGGCAATAATTATTTTTATTACTAAAATTTTTTATAAATCCTACTTTTAAATATCCTTTTAATAAATTAAATTACTTGTTGGTCTGAAAATTAAAGATTTACATAGGTATACATAGATAACTTTAATAAACTTGTTTTAGGATTGCTGAAGTTAAACACATTAATTAAAATTGCACTGAATAGTCGTTTCAGCTGAATACTGAATAATTGACCAGCTAACTATTTCAATGCTGAATACTAACTATTGCTTATTCAGCTATAGATACATTCATTTTCAAAAATATTATATTTCCATGAAAATTCTTTCAAACATTTTTTTTTTAAAAATATGATAAAACAGATTTAAGCAAAAGTAAAACTCCGGTCACATTTAAGAGTTATTCATTATATTAAATTAAATTACTGATATTTAAACAATATAGGACTTTTCAGTTCAGCAGAATTTAATATATAAACAGGACTTTGATTTACAATTTTGCCTATTCACAAATGCCAAATTTCCTAATAAAGCTTCAACCATCATTTATTTCTTCAAAATTAAACTTAAATCTTACATAAAAAACAACATAATGACTTTATCGGTTAGTTAAACAATTATTTTGCTGAACACTCTCAAAAAGATCCATAAGAAGTCAAATGAAGTTAGTAATCAAACACAACAATAATCGATTTTCGTAGAATAATCCAATCTGACTAACAGTTCTTGATTATTGGTGGCCAAAAGGTCCAGTGACACTAAAATTTGAATAGGACAATCATGAAATAATTAACAGTGCTTCTCCCAGACCAGTAACTGATCACTGTTGATTGCATAAGTCTAATTTGGTTTTACATTTTGCTGATCACAAAATAGCATACTTCATCATAATTGTGACAATTTTGCATTTTCTGTAATATTGTTGTCTGTACAAGTATTGCATATTCTGTAATTTACTTTAATAACATTTTGTTTTAACATTTAATATTTATATATTGATCTAATCATGTCAGATTTAACCCCAATCTTTAAACACATTGATAAGATTTCGATTAACATTTGCATTTTTAATTAGTTTTCAAAAATTTAAATACAGTCAATGCTCAATATAAGGATCCTTGTAGTCTAAACAAAAATGGATATTATTACACGAAGTTGCTATGTCGTGAGTGCATAAAATTATACCAAATATTTATTCACAACTCATAAAGACTGTATTGCTTTGACAAAGACATTATTCGTCAATCAACATCTTTCCAAAAGTTTGATTTCTACTCTAAGGATATGGCATTATGCTGGTTAACAAACAGCCATTTTACTGGACTATATATATTCAGAGAACAGTGTCAAGGTACAAATACAATCAAGAAGAATAAATAGTTTTCAATGAAGAAAAATATAATTGACGAATTTATTGAACCCTTTGTAAAAAAAAAAAAAAAAAAAAAAAAAAAAGGTTACAAATGCATACTGATTACTCCGATTTCTACATGAGGATGCAATGCACACTTTCTAATTATCCACAGAAAAGTAAACAATGCTTCATCATCTTTAGGATTACAGAGTATGATCTAGAATCCTGGATACTTATGCTGTCCACTTATTCATTATAAATAGAAAAAAAATGCAAGACTTAACTACTGAGTTTTTATCTTGGAATTAAAAATATTAACAAAATTTCTGTCAGAATATCAAAATGGGGGGAAGTTAAGACATTCTTATAGACGGTAAAATAACATTGCGTATTTTGAACAGTTAACTAGAATTCACAAGCTGGTCGTTATAATGAAAGAATTGTTGTAATAGTGGGGTGTACTCAGCCTAAACTGTCCTAGTTAGGTTGTTAACGCCACACTAGAGCTACACAAATGGACTACGATTTAAATATTGTATTTATCATAATAATTGAGTTTATTAATTTATTTTTGAAAAGGCTAATAGACAGGTGAATGAACTAATAAAAAATTTTCACGGACAAGTGAAACGTTTTTATTAGTCATCTCTGGTACTTTACACCACTGATTAAAATTCTTGCCCCTGGACTAGTGTAGTAGAATATTTCTGTGTTAAAAATGACACACTTACTAATATTGCTCGCTATTGTTGTTGTAGACGGAAATGGTTCTTCTGTGACAGAAGTAGCGTTTACTTCAGGTTCAGTCGTTTCACCATAAGCAAAGGATGCAAGAAGGCAAATGTTACAAATAAGAGAGAAAATTTGAGGATACTTATTCATTTTGAAAATATGTTATGTATCTGGAAAAAAAATTATGAAATGTCTAGGCCAAACACTGTTCTCAATGTGCTCCACTTTCGCAAGAAACAAAACAAAAACAGAACACAAATAAAAACAAAATATGCAATGCAATCATATGATTGTTTAAGCAGTTGCATTCACTTCCGTACAACGATTATTTCCAGCATTAAAAGTAGGCGAGTGACGACGATCACTGAAATTGGCGATCGAAATGGGCTGCAGGTGGCGTAAAGCAGAACTCTCTACCTATGGCAACACTTCTCATGCTTTCCCCCTTGGCTTAGTGGTGGCCAAGCTTTCCCCATTAGCGTGGCATGCGCAAAGGAAGTACGCTAGTTTCTCTCTTGATTTTCATATAGATTAAAATCTTTTACGTTGGAAAGATATATGGAACTGAAAACTTCATTAAACATAGATCTAAAGAAAAGCATCATGGAAATGTTAAAAAATATTTTTATTAAATAAAAGGAAATATATAAAGAAAATAGAAAATATCGTAGAGCATTCCTGTATAACTGAAAAGAGGAGGAGAGGGAAGGGAGAAGGGCCAAAAGCATTAAATTGGTCTCTCCTGGGCATATTCGAACATTGCGATTGCTAATATTCAGACTAGAAAAACTTTCCAAATCAGACTCTCTATCTCATGAAGAATTTTTTATTATTTACGACATTTATTATTGTTATTAACGGTTCCGCAGTGGACTGATAGTTAAGACACGGTTCCCAGCAGATCACCGAAGTCAAGCATCATTGGCTGCGGTCAGTGTGCGGGTGGGTGACCACTTGGATCAGTCTGAGTAGGACCGAGGGTGTGCGGTATTGGTCCTCGTTAAACTGTTCTACCGTAAAGTGCCCGACTTCGCGTGCAGGTCATCGGGCTACCGAAGCGGGGGTCCAATCCCCTCTGCAGAGGATCAAAATTGTGATGGAATGTCTTCGGATCATCCTCAGGGATGTTTCCCAAACCGTCGCCAATAGCCCATTGTGCAGTTCTAGTGCGACGTAAATGAACTACAACAACCATCTCTGTAATGATCGGAAGTACGTAAATTGGCAGCAAAGAAAACAGAACGGGGAATCAATTATATCTATTGGGGAATAACCAGAGACGACATACTTACGTCACATCTCGCTTTACAGGGAGGCAGTAATTCTCACTATAAGTGAAAAAGTCACATTTGCGAATTCGGAGATGCGGACGAGAACCTGATTGGCGAGTTTTACTTGAATGAATACATTTCACCAATCAAATTCAAGGTCGCATCTCCGAATTCGCATACGCGATTTATCTCATACAGAGTGAGCAGTCCATTTCGCGGGGGGGAAATATTTCACCAATCAGCAGGTGAACATGCAGGCTAGCGGCTTTTTGCATACGCTCAACAGTGAATTAGTCACACCAATTGGGGCCTCTCCGCCCAATCAGTACAGTCCGCTACGTAGCTAGTTCGAATCCCGCCTAAATGTATATTTTTTCAATCCGGAAAATTTTTTGATTTTTTAAAAAGTTTAATGGGCATTATTTTGCTGTAATCATGAATATGTCGTTAAATAATTTATCTTTTCAAGCTGCTTTATGGCTCAAGGATGTAAAGAAGTACATGTCTACTTTAATTTTTATTTGATTCATAAAATATCCTTTTCTATTGGAAATTAATTGAAATGCGTTTCTTTAAAGTTTGGAAAACTTTTATTGCTTAAAAATATTTTATTTGAAAACACTTTTACAATTTAGAGGTGGTGCATGTAAAAATGCTATATCCGATCTTTCAGCTATGAAATATTAAATTATAGCCATACATACGAAACTCACAATGCAGGGCATCATTCCCGGAAATTTTAGTCAGAATAAATTTATTCGAAGATTATTCATATGTAAATTTTGTCGTTATTTATCTTTCATTATGCAAATTTTTGAATAATAATAATTGATGAAAAATTCATGCATCTTTAATAATTTTTTAAATAACGGGTGCAAAAGGCAAATGTTACGTCATTTTAAATGAAAATTGCTCACCAATTACAAATGTAATTAATTGCAGACATTAATTATTGTACATAGTAATCAATTAATTGTTATCTTGATTACAAGCAATCTAAATCTTTAATCATTTTAGCGAATGGCCGAATCAGTGAATTAGTTTATTAATGCATAAAGCTGTTTATAAAACCACTAAATTGCGCTGAGACAGTTGACAATTTTGCTTAAATAATTAACAAAATGGCGACACATTAAATACAAAATATCTTTAAAATATTATTTAAATAAGTACAAGTATAAACTGAAAAATATCACACAAACACCGTAAACTATGTTAATTGAATTAAACGAAATCAAACCCACGTAATCAAATCGAATGAAAATTCAATAATCGAGTTTGAAAAATACAAAATTTGCAAACTTTTCAAATACGCGTTATGCAATGTAGATTACATTGCGCTTTATCTTTTAAACGAGTTATATTTTTTTTTGGGGGGGGGGATTTATGCTTTCCATACTGAAAACACATTTCAGTTTAGTACTAGGAGTTATATTTACTTGTATATCTTAATTATTAGTATAGTTTGTTTATAAATTTTAAAATGAAACTCACTCTCAATTTAAAAAGAGCTTTATTATTGTTTATTTAACACTATTATAGCTTGTTTTTTTCCAATGTAGGTATACTAATTTAACTTTTTCTATCAAAAGCCGTAGTAGTATTTTATTTACGTCTTACTACAGTTGCAAAATGGGCTATTGGTAACGGTCTGGGAAACATCCAGTTTCATTCACTGCAGGAATCAACAGGGCTAAAGAGAATACAAGGGCTAGTTCACTCCGCTCTTAGAGCTGAAGCTACGATTTCCCTCCTCATGACGACACTGTGTCCACAGATCTCGGAGATCGCAAGCAAAGATATGATAACTTTGCATCTTTCTCTTTGTAAAAATAAGTTAGACTTCTTCTGGTTATTAGCCTTCAAACTTTACGTAATTAACACATTATTTCCGTTCATAAACATAGTTCAAAAAAAACTTTCTTGGTTATTATATTAAAAAAATACCATTGTAAACTTATAAAAATGTTTTGCTAGTTGGTGAAAATGACACGATAAATACTTTATTTTAAAAAGTTCAGTTTTAACTTTAACTATTAAGAAAAATGAAAGCATATATCGACACTTTTTTTATCTACATATTCTTTTATAAAGATAAGTTAAATTTAGAATCCCTGATTTTAAAATATGTCGTTAATCGCAATTTGTTCATACTTAATCATTAGGAAACATCAACCTTAAACGCTAATTACTGAAACAAAATAATAATTTAGGTTCATTATGACATTAGAAATTTTACAATTGCTTATAGACATTTAAATTTACGATGATATAATTTATAGATAGTTAAATTGAAGAGAATATAATTTTTAAAAAAAATCATAAATATTTAGAATAACTACATTAAAAAATATGTTATGAAATTAGGAGAATTTCAACTATATACTATATATTTTATTTATACTTTTTACTTACATTTTAATTTTCTTTGACTTTATCTATTTTTTAATTCTTTTCACCTGCCTTTCTTTATGAAGTAACGAGGCGGTTTCTATTTAGATAATGAATTTTTATAAAAGTTCTTTACGACAGAATAAACGTATTGCTGTTTTATATTAACTGTGTCATTTCGGAATCCATTCTTTACATAGTTGTTCATTTACTTTAGGGAACACGCGAAAATACTTTTTCCTTTTGTTTTTATATCAGAATTTTTGCAAGTTGCAATCGCGCAAACTGGCATTTCGATAATAGTTTTAAATTCTTGTAAATTCACTGCAAAAACTGAGGAAAGTCATTATAGAAAATAACAAATGTCTTAGAATATCTCGCAAAAAGAAATGATCCAATATTAGTTAGAGCTAGTAAGGCCAAACGCTCCGTTCTTGAAGTAAAAGTGCGAGCTTTGCGCCAAAGTGACGTCACTAGAGTGACGTCGCAGGATCGGCGTGGCGAGAGATACTTCAAAGGAGTGAACCAGCCCTTCTAATCTCTTTAGCCCAGAGGAATCAAAGGATCTCCTAATAAGTCTTTCATGTAGAAATACTGCAGCAGGTAACCTGGATTAAGATTGCCTCATTTTCTACTACAGAATAATGTTAAAAAGCTTTCACATACAGATCTAGAAGATAGTAATCTTTTTACTGATATGAGGATATTTTTTTTTAATCAAATAATTACTCATGTTCAGAATTCTGAACCAAATTTTGATGTAGAAGTTGTTGACTGCTGCTTACTTGTGGGAACATACTAACTTTTTGGTCACATGAGTAATGTCATCGTCAGTCACCTATTCTTCATTTCCAGTTTAACTAATAATTGCTGCATCATCTTTTTGGGAATATGAAGAAAACAGTTGTTTATTCCAGACTTTGGAAATTAAACAGCAGAATGTCTTTGAAACAAACAAATTTCATTTAGCATAGATTTCAAAACATCATCATTCACATAAAATAATTCCATGTACAGTCCGCAAAAAAAAAAAAGATATCACCCTGAATAACTTTCGTTCTAATGATCACGAACTACGATCTAAGTGTCCATCTTAATTGTTCCTGGGGGTGACCTCGAATATGCTAATTAATTAGTGCTAACTATTAATTAAGTTACGAAATCAGACACAAAAACGTACTTTCTCCGAATAAACATATATTTTTTTTTACATATTTGGATTTTTAACCTTCAAAATATAGGGGGTAGCCGCAATCTAGGAAATATGGTCCCCATAGTTTGGTCAGGAGAGCGATCCAAAGTTCGTACCCCTTAATGTTAATTTTACGTTTCTAGTCATATTTTTAAAACTAATAAAGCAATTCAAAGAAAATTTCCCCCAGTCATAAAACTTATTTACCCAAAGATAATTTCATGAAAAAAATAATTTTTAATAATTGTTAATAAATTTATATCATTTAATTAAATTGAGGATGAAAAATTTTTGAATTATAAGGTATGAATTTTTTTATACCATATTAATCTACATATTTTTCAATTGAAAAATCCAAAGTTTCAACTGTTTTTATTTATTAGAAGCTGATGTGTAGAGAAGATTAAAATGTGATAAACGTGCGAGGAACTTGACTTCGCGCACGTAGCGTAAAATTTCATTCATATTTTTTTCGCTAATAATCGTTTGCTAATCTTTTCATTTTTATTTTTTTTAAGCTATAAAATACGATGTTTCCTTTTTAGACGTCTAAAAATCTATTTGCAATTTAGTAAAGAAATTTGAATAAAACATTTCATTGAATAAAAAACATTTTATTCAGCGAATGTGGAGTTTTATAAAAGCATGCTTCTTATAGAATATGATTATACAACAGATTGTGCTTCTTTAATGTGATTATTTTTTTTTCCCTCAATAACTGATACAATTTCAATAATATACATATGTATGAATAAATTTGGAATAAAATATTCATCAATTTCTTGGATATATATTTCATAAATATTAATAAAAATAACATTTTTAAGCATCTTTCTCAACATCTTATAGGGTAAACTAACTAGTGAAGGAATACTTAAGCTTAGCTTGCCTTTAAAAAAAATCATAAAAATTTCAAATTTTGTAATTTCAGCTAAATGATGGTGCCGACATATTTGTTATTAAATGCAAATTATGTAAAAAAAAATTAGATAACTTACATTATATTGTTTCAAGCTTTTGGTGGTTTAAATAATAAGTAGTAAGATAACCAAGTGAAGGAACAGTTCTTACATTGAATAAACAGTGAATGAACACTTAATTTTGAGAATGTTTGATGCTCGTTAGGAATCCTTAGGCCACACAGATGTCTGTCGCCCTGTAGATACCTGAATTGACGGATGTTAACACAGGCGGGCATTAGGAAAAAAAAATCTTTTAAGTTTTCGTGCCCCCATTTCAGTATCTTAAGGGCTTTACGAGCTCTGTTTAAAAAGAAAGTATTATATCAGATATGTATATTTAAGAAAACAAAAATAATCAGAGTAGCAGTATTTGATGGTAAATGTAGCTTATCGTAATTGAAGAATATGCTGTGCGACATTTTATTATGAATTTGCGAACGTAAGATTCAGAATGTATCGAAACATGAGGATACTATTTGCTAATCGTCTTTATCCAAAGAAAACCATGTAACGTAAATATCTAGCATAATGAAGCGATTTTTTAAACAATGAATACTACAATATGCAACATATTATTTCAATATCTTATTCTTAAACGTAACATATTTCAATGTTTTTAAAATGCCACTAAACATTCAGCAATTCCTTGAGTTATAGAAAAAAGAAATATCGCAAATTATAGAAAACCTTGTGAACGTGCATTAGAATTACTATACAATCTACATTTTATTTTTCAAGCACTTTTTTTTTTCTTCAAACTTTAATGCCTTATGTTAATTTGATTTTAGTATGAAATCGTCGAATAAACATTCGCGATCGCAACACTCGAATACGCCATCTGGGGAGAGACCGGTTTCATGCCTTTAGCCCTTCTCCCTTCCCTCTCCTCCTCTTTTCAGTTGTATAGGAATGTACTACGATATTTTCCCTTTTCTTAATATTTCTCCTTTTTACTTAATAAGAATATTTTTTAAAATTTCCATAATAGTTTTCTTTAGAACTATGTTTAATGTAGTTTTCAGTTCCATATAGTTTTTCAAGTTAAGAGATTTCAATCTATATGAAAATCAAGAGAGAAACTAACGTGCTTCCTTCCCCTATGACTTTCCACACGCTAATGGGGAAAGCATGTGAAGTGTTGCCATAGGAAAAGAGTTCTGCTCTACGCCACCTGCAGCCCATTTCGATCGCCAATAGCAAAAATAACATAATCTAAATAATAGCAGATAAAAAGTTCATGTATTTAAATTTTAAAAACTTAGAAAATCATAAATAATTTGTAAATCGATTCAAATTTTCTTTTCAAAGAAGATTAAAATAATTTTTTTGTTTTTTGAACATAAATCAACTTAAAAATTGTCTACTGCCTAGAAACTTCGAAATGTTTTCTATTAACTATTAATTAAATCTCGCTGAGCAATCACAAAACATTATTTCAATTTTTTTACAATCAGAGATTGGTTGCGTGGCAACCTAGTAAAATTAAGCACTCCTCTTTTGAATTAGTCAATGGGTTATCTTAAAATATTTATTTGCGCAGGCGACTTTTTTTGGCGGTTTTCTGGACTATCGCCAAATATATAAACCTTTATTGCGGCCCAATTTACCACCCAATTTTTTTAAAATTTTGTCTACCCCCCCTAATTCAAGTGTCTAGATTCCAAATATGTAAAAAAAATTATATGTTTATTCAGAAAAAGTACGTTTTTGTGTCTGATTTCGTAACTTAATTAATAGTTAGCACTAATTAATTAGCATATTTGAGGTCACCCCCAGGAACCATTAAGATTGATACTTAGTTCGTGAAAATCCGATCATTAGAACGAAAGTTATTCAGGGTGATATCTTTTTTTTTTTTGCGGACTGTACTGAAATTTTGTGAGCATTCATTCTTCAAATATATATTTAACAAAAAGTGATTTAAAAAATAATGAACTATCATATAGCAAAAGAAGCATAACACTATACAGTAAGTGTAAGATACCTACTGTATAGTGTTATGCTAAGGCCCCAAACCAGGCCTTATTGAATCGGGGGAAGATAAATTTATGTGAAAAAATGAAAACTGGAAGAGTTGAGACTTCATAGAAGGAGTTTCAAATGTTAGCAGCATTTTTATACTTTTGATCAATACTATTAAACAAAGCAAGTGAAAACAGATTTTTCATTAGAAGCATTTATTTCAAATGAGAATACAGTAATTAAATTACAATTATATCAGTTTTTTTTTCATGTTTTTATTTATTTTTTCATATGATATGTAAAATAAACTTTTCATGATTTATGTAAAAGTTTTATTTTGAAATCGGGAACATAGGAACAATAAAATTTAAAGGCTTTGCAAAATCTCATTTTATCTGTTTTTTCTAATTTTAGTAATACAATTCCTTTTGTAAAATGTTGTTTAAAAAGGATTTATATTCTGTATTATTTTCTTATAAGTTTCTTTTTTATGATATGTTTAATTTTCTTTCATTCCTTATTAATTATATGTCCCATTTTCTAGATAAATGCATAAATAAAAATAAAACTTTATAAGTATGCAGCATGGAGTTATATACAATTTCAAATAGCTTTAATCTCAAACACAATGCTCAAAAAAACATAAAAATAAGATATGTTGGAATTTTTGTGGACAGATATTTAATAAAAAAGTATCAGATTCATGCAATGGATAACTGGTCAAATTTTCATTTTGTGACGAAGTTACAACGATAATACCTGAGCTTCGACCCAGCTCGTTGATATTTTTCGCATAAAAGCTAGTCTTTCGCACTAAATATAAACAAAGACCTGTTCTGAAGCATGCAAAGTGGTTCTCCCTTCCTCATAAATACACAAAGCAAATATTGTTACGTTGAATACCTTTCCCTGCTTCAGAGATCCCCTCACTTATGAGGCCAACAAACAGTTAAATCTAAACAGTTAGGAGTACCCATTCACACCCATTTGTACCCAATATTGAAAAAGTTTACAATTACCAAACTCTATCATGCATTGAGTAGGTTGTCACAACGCAAAATACACATCTGGCAAACCTAGTAATACTTAACCTATTATAAGCGCACTTTTAGTGACTTTTCAAAAATGAAATTTTTGGCTTACAAACATTCTCGTTGCAGGTTAGTGAAAAATAGATAAATTTCAATGATTTCAGCAGGTCATCAAAATTATACAAATTTGGTGCAGATTTAGTGTCACAATTGTCGTAGAAATAATTTATTTACTTTGCACTAGAGCTGCACAATGGGTTATTGGCGACAGTCTGGGAAATATCCCTGAGGATGATTTGAAGACATGCCAGCACAATTTTGATCATCTGCAGAAGGGATGGCACCCCTGCTTTGGTACCTGGACAACCTGTGAGGAAAATCGAGCACTTATGATAAACAGTTAAATGGAGACCAATACCTCACACCCTCAATCCCTTCGCAGGCTGATGAAAATGACCACAGCTAGTGATGTGTGACTTAGGTGATCTGCCAATAATGGTGTCTTAATGATCCATCTACTGCGGGACCTTGCAATAATTTGGTATTACCTTTGTCAGTTTAGATCCGGCAATGAGTTTCGAGCTTTTAATGAAGTATGTTTAATTTGATTGTGGGATGCAGTGCAGTGAATGTATATTATAGTGTATGCATAATAATTGAGAATCGATGAAAAACATTTTTAATTTAAGAAATCTGTAGGTAAAGTGAATAATTTGGAAATCTTATATTACTTTTTCAATTTATACAAAAACATACATAATTTTTTTAATAAACGAAATTTTTATACTTCAATACATTTATCGCGCAGTATGTTCAGCTAACTTGTCAAACTAGGTTAAAACTTAATGTGAATAAAAAAAAAAGTTTCTTTATGATAACTTAATGAAAACTATACAATGATAAAAATGCACGAAGAATGCAATTAAATATGTTATAACATGATAAGTAAAAAATTATGATTGTGACATTAATCAAAATTAAAACATAATGAAATAATGTTTGATGATGATAACAAGTTCTGATATAAAAGGCAATACTGCTGGGCTCAAAACAACAAGAAGAAGAAAACTTTTGACATATGCATGGTAAATGAAACCATATAAGAGTAATATTCCAACAATGTGACAAAATAAAGCTAGCAATTGTTAAGAAATATACAAAAACAACTAATAGTATATTTATTGTATAGCATGAAAACTGCTGTGCAATCCTCATTGTTTGAGAATCACACCAGAAATATGAATTGTTCCAATTTAGCAAGGTATTTGAACAATTACACGCCTTCTGCGTAACAGGTAACTATTGGTTGACTCACGACCAAATTATTTTTCAAATAAGCAGCTTAAGGTACACCTCACTACCTAAGCAGTAATTCTTCTTAAGCAAGCATTTAATGCGTAAAAAAAAAAAACATGCTCCTGAAAATAAGCCCATATGTTTAAAAAAATAACAAATTTTTGTAATTTTTTTAAGTTACATAAGTAGAGGTAAACTAGCTTTATAATAGCTCTGATTTTACGAGATATCGAATTTAAAGAATAAATCGGAAATATTTGGTTGCTACAGAGTCTATTAAAGCATAGCTTGCTTTTGACAAGCAAACCTCGGCTTTAGCAAACAGTATTTATACAATTCATAAAATTTTTACTTCATTCCACTTCTCCTGTTCAGTCTTATTGGAAATATACATTTTTAATGTCAACGATTTATTTCAGGATATGAGTCTTGTCTGAAAAACAATAACACAGCAAAGAATTTGACCATTCAAGGCAAATTAATTACTTTTTTTGGACTGTACAGAAATAAAAAATAAATAAAACTCTTTTTTGATTATTTTGACATAATTCACGAGTAAGAAACTCAACATCGGTCTAATTTAAAATACACTTTTTAAAAGAAATATTGACACATGTAAATTATTGGATATCGCTGAATAAGCAATTCACTCTCCCACACAAATTTAAACAGTAATTTTTTTCAATATTTTCTCCATCTGCTGAGAGAGCAATTTTCCAAACTTAGCACCCAGTATGTCATTAAAAATGGTCTCAAATAGGATCTGTCCCATTTTTTTATTTGTGCAATTTAAATCAAGGTGAAAAATTGTATTCAAAAATTTATTACAAAATAAATATACAATGTTACAAATAAAAATTAAATAAAATATTTTACAATATAGGAAATATTAACAATCTCTCGAATTTCTGTTTATTTTCAAAACCTTTATAACAGTCTTCCTTAGTCCATTTTCAACCAGATTAGTCTGGAATTTCTTCATCGAGTTTTGAGATGATGTAGTAATCGAACTTTGTACAAAAAAAAGAAAACTCCTAAAGCAAGACAAGTGGAATGCGCACTTGCATTCCAATTCGTAGAATACTTCTCCCTCTCTTTTCATGTTCCAGTGCAATTTTCAAATTGGCACTTGCAAGTGAATAGACACATCCACGTCAATTGGAGAGAAAAAATTATTTTGTAAGAACCACACATTCTGGGTATATCACATATCTCGTAAAAATTTATAAAGTCTTTTTTTTAAATAAGGCACGATAAAACTTGGCTGTAAAAGAATACCTCTTAGAGTAAGAAGAGAAAAAAAGAAAGAATAAGAGTCTCTATATGATGAAATCATACGAAAGTTTGCTGTGTTAATAGGTAAAAAGCCAGTCACAATCCGATAGAGGGCCAGTTGCTTTTTACAATGTACCCCGACTTTTTTTTTTAACATATATTTGCTCTGTTCCAGTGGTCTATGCATTTTATGGCATAAATTTGTATCTAAGAGATTCCTTTTATCATACAATTCTTCAACAGCCCCACCATCCATTGTACACAATTGTTGAACTGCAAAGGTCCTGGTTTCCATTTCTGTATAAGCAAATTGGATGTGCTACCGTATTTGTGCCAGCAGCCATAAATGATGTGCCATTTGATATTAATACAACATAAGCGCTGCACTCCACAATCTTTTTATATAGGTTTTTTATCTTTATATCTATTACTGATGCTCGAAATCTGAAGAACATTGACTTGCACTATTGAATGTCAACAATCACAGTCACTTGGTGAATGTCCGAAATATTTATTACGTCCAATTTGACATTAATATATTTGTTAATATTTTAATAAATATTCGATATTTAGTATTCAATTAGGTAAAACATCAGTGCTCAGAATACCAAGCAAATGTGTACAGTGCCACTTGATCTTAAAAAAAAAAACATTAGTGTATGAAATACGGGGCAAGTGTAATTATCAAATCAGATCTAGCATATATTCCAGATATTTACCTAAGTTAATATATGATTGTTTTAGATTCGCCAATAAAAGTAGACAACCATCAATTTCGGTCAAGCAGCCCTGCGCTTACTAAGAAAATCCACTTCAGCTTGTTATTGCATCCTAACCCCTGTTCTTATTAGATCGTTCTGTGATCTGAACTTGTTACGCTCGCCCTTTACACTTCTTTCCCTGAGTATCCACCACTCACTTTTGACCGTATTACATTAACACAATCACAATATTTTTTATTTAAAATTCCATCAAAAATTTTGTATAAAAATAATAAAATAATTAAAATTTGCATAAATTAATGAAAATGTAATAGAATAAAAATAAATGATGAAAATAACTTTAGTAATATATTGATTTGATTTTACTGTTAATAATGTAATTTCCAAAAAAATGTAATATATATAATATATGGATTTACGCTGTTTTAAATCAGGGACTCTGATCTGCTTGGTATCACTAGCAAACTTCTGGAACTGCTTACGTTCATTCAGTCTTGTTCACTTCAGATATCGCTTGAAGATCAGAGAAAGCTTCATTTGCTCTTTTCAACATGGTCTTGTTTACTATCATAGATTTAATATTTTTTAACTTCATTCTAATCATATTAGAGGCTACAGCTCCTGCTAAATAACGTTTATAAACCCGCAAAACTGTGCAGTTTTTTTTTCAGATGGATGATTTGCAATTTTAGAGATAAAGATTATATATATATATATATATAATGTAAAATTTTTAAGCTTTGTGCATTTTACTATGGAAAATTTAATATAGTGTCCCCTCCCCTTAATGCAAAAAATTCTAGATGTGCCAATGCAATGGTATTATCACGGTGGAACAGACACTTTTCGAGATCTTCCTATTATTAATAACAGAAAAATAAGTAATTTAATTTTTATATTTAAAACAGTGGGCCCCACAAAGTATATTATGCTAATGCTTCTTTTTTCTTAAAATAAAATTTGAAACTCATATGAATAAAGATACCACACTATTAAAATTATGCGGAGGATATTTGCATAAATAAACTTTTACTAACTTCTAATTACCTTTTCTTAAAATAACATTTCTCAAACATGCAGACATTTAAACTCTTTAACTTTTATTAAATTTGATTTTAAATTTAATAGCATGGATTAAAATAATGTTGTTGCTTCTAATGCGACTAAAAATTTTTAATACTTTTATAATTTTTTAATCAGTCTTTGGAGGAGCTAGAGAGAAACTATATCTTTGGAATTACATTAAAAAGCAGAGAAAAACAATTCATTAAAAAAAAAAATTAATGAAAAAAATTCGATATATCTCAGAAGTTGCTTTTGCTGTATACAAGATGTTTTAGTTTATTCAGTAAGTTTCAGTTAGCAAATTGAATGAGTTAGAGAGTTTCTGACAGTAAAATTATTGTTTAGAAAAAAAGCCATTTGAAGTTAACAAAAGCTTATTTCATTTATACACATGGCATTACAAAATTTGCTCATCTTTCCCATTTGTATAAATTTCAACCCATAACTTTTTAACATTTTCACCCTGTGGCAGAATTTTTTCTGACTTTCTGCAACAAACCTAATTAGAACCAATATCTTTCTGCAAGATATTTTTATCGTTATAAATGTATGTGTAATGAATTTATAATAATAGATGAAATTCGTGTTTATAAAATAAGTCTACATGCATAGAATAAAACTGTGTAGATTTTTTTTCTTAATTTCATAATATAAGTTTACATTTCTTAATAAGTTTAAATTGTTTAAGTATAAATTTGTATAATCTTCGATAATAACGGAAAGTTATAAATGTATAGATCTGCAGACAAAAATGCTTACTAGAGCATAAATAAAGATTACCCAGAACCTGTAATAAGATAGAACTTATAGAAATAGCTAAGAATGGACAAAAAGATTAAATTTATAAAACAAGATAACTGAATTTGAAGTATCAGTTTAAAACAGTATGATTTAATGTTTCACTATAGTAGTTATATCAGGTACAGAAACAAATCAGGTAAAAAAATTAATATTGAAGTTGAGTAATCAAAATAATAAAATAGTATTGACTATAACCGAATTCTAAAAGCAAAAAAATTAAAGCAATGTTTGTTTCAATTTTTTCTACATCTAATTAATTTTATCTAATTAATTAGATTCGATTAATATTGTACTGACTTATTGAAAGATTTTTTTTTTTAAAAAAAGGAGGTAAATAAAACTTTTTTCGTGATCAGATTAAGTTCAGAACGAAAAAAATACACAGCGCTTGTGATTTCGCACTGTATTGTGTAAATATATAGCACTGATTCCACACGAAGTATGCAGAAGCAGTTTCCGACTCAATATGCTCAAGTCTATTCAACATCCCGAAACGAAATAGTCTTTATCAGTACTGAAACATCGGTATTAGAGCCATATTCATTGGATGCGATTTTTTTTCGCATGCGTATGGAAACCTGTTTGAAAGTGACCAGTAAATATTTTTCACCAATCTGGTTTTCATTCGCATGCTAAAAAATCGTAGATTGTGAAATATCTTTCAGGCTTTATTTCATTTATCGTTAGATTGCGTTTTTTTTTTTATCGACGATTTAATTCAAAGCATATAGGCATTTTTAGATGTTGTCGACTTCCATCTTATTTCTTTTTCGGAATGCCGCCTTGATAAATCAGTTTTCAAATTTGTTTTAACTATTGTGGCTTCACAATTGCAACAAATAACCTTTTCGCTAGACATGATTTTTTTTAAAAAAGAATCTTTTTACGCATGAAATTTTCCACATAAGTGCAAAAAATATAAAATGCTCTGTTCTCATAAAAAAACACAAAGCAAATTACTGCGCCAGCGATAGAGGCCGAAGTTGGCAAATTTCCAAAAATAGCTTAATAAAGGGGAAAAAAATTCTCCCCTTTTTATCCAGTAACTGTTTGTGTTGGAGATTAACGGAGAATTACGAGCGCTTTCTCCTTCCGCGGTACGCTAGAAAAAAAATTATTTAAAACAATTCTGTAAGAAAAAAATTTTGCAGAACCATTATTGCTTCTGCAGAAATTTTTTGTTTCTGAAGAAAATGTTTTTTTTTTTTGTTGGTAAAACAGCTTCTGTTTCTGCAGAATTTATTTTGAGAACTTTTGTTTGTGGCAAACCAAAAATTTTTATTTCCCAAATAAAAAAAATCTTTCTGCAAGAACTCAGTCGCTTTCTGCGACAATGTCGCTGTGTCGCCGTGTTTCTGCCACGGGGCATTTTCAATGCAGATACGGTCAAACTATGTAAAAATAAAAAAAAACTGCAGTTCCTCAGAAAGTTCTAATTAACAAAAATTTAACACTTTTAATAATATGAATAAAAATTTAAGATTAAATACTTTTTGATTGAAACAATAAAAATAAAACAAACAAAAAATAAAAAGCATAAAATTTGAAGCATTATTAAGATACACTGACCAAAAATAATGGAAGAGGCACTTTCAGTTTTAAATATTTTTTTAAAATTTCTAATTCAAAAAAATTTGTTAAAAACTGTGCAAGATGAGTATTAAAAGTAGCTCTTGCACTGCACATCTGGGGGGAAAAGTTAAAAGAAAACTGAATTGGGTATGCATAAAATCAGTCTTCATTTCAATATTTATACAGATCCAGTGTTCACACATTATCTCTATTAAAGACAAATACGATATGTGAAATAGTCAAGTCATTAGTTCTATTTGAAGTTGTGACAATATGCTGCAGTAACAGGAACTCAGTGACTTTGAAAGGGGTATGATAATTTGTTGTCACATTAGTGGCAAGCATATTGGCAAAATTGCGGAAAACTACAGGAGTTGGGATAGGAAATGTGCACGTTGGTCATCCCTGTAAACTTAGTGAAAGAGATCGGCATGTCCTGAAGCAGGGAAGTTCACGAAACCACTCCACGTTATCAACAAGCAAATTCAATATAACACCATCCAACAAAGCTGCTAGACTTGCTTGGGGCATACAACACTGAACGGTAGATTACTGGAAAACTTTTTATGGAGCGATGAGTTTTGCAATATGCTCAACCAGTCAACTGAAATAATTTGGATATGGCGAAGCGCCAAGTGAACCTCTCTTACTTGCATGTATTATTCCAACTGTCAAGTTGGGTGGCGGTGATGTACTTATTTGGAGGATATTTTCATGGTATGGTCTCGGACCTTTACATGTTGCTTCTGGCAGACTGAATGCAGAGGTCTACAGGAATATTCTGGACAATCAGATCCTACCTTCACCCTGGCAATTTTACGGAAATGGGGAAAGTTACTTCCGAGACAACAATGCTTTGTGCCTTGTCACAGCCTCTATCAAGGAGTGGCATCCCGATATATATATGTGAAATGTATTTCTCTGGTCTGTTCGGAATCTTGAATTAAGCCTTAAAGAACATTTGTCGGACGAATTCGATTGCTGTTGACAAGACAAAGAATTGCATCCAAAATTTACAGCCTAGCTGGTCACATTCTTGCAGCAGGAATAGATGCAAATACCTTAAGCTATATATCAAAATCTTGCAACACACATGCTTAGAAGAGTTAATAGTGTCATTGCAGCACATAGAAGACTAACTCTTTACTAAATTACATTATATTTCAAATGGTTTCTTTCCTTATACAATCACATCTCACGACTATAGCTTCCAGTTATTATAGGGAATTAGCAATACTACAAAGTGAAATACGTGGAAAACCCCTGATCAGTTTAAGCTTTCTTTTAAATGGTACAAAAACTACTTAAAAAATTGCTTGGAAATTTTTAAATTAATAACATATTCAAATCAAGCCTTTTTTCTTAGTTTCCAAATACAATTAACTACAAAATCACGAAAAAAAGTTTTTCAAATACTTTTTGCACAGGTGCAGTATGATAGAACAACTGTAAATACTCAAATGTTATGTAGTTTTAAGAAGAAAAAAATTTCAAAACAATAATTTTGTAATCAATTTCAAATTGTACCAAAAATTTTGTTTAATTCTATTCAATATTTTTAAAGTTACAGCAAAATAAGTATGACAATAAAATTAGTTTTTTTTTCCATAAAAATGTCAACATATCCATAAATATTTAAGCTACCTTTACAGAATTCACGACAAGTTATTGCAATTAACAACCAAAGTAATCGATACAAGTTACAAACTTATTGCATGATTTTCTGGCATAGGGTGTTCAAAAATCCTTGTTTTGTTTCATAATCTATTGTGGGTCCCCTGGGTTCCTCACACCTCCGAAAACTTTAAACCTTTTTGCTAACTATGAAAAATCGCATGCACTAAACTCTAGAGTTACAAAAATTTTAAGTATTCCTCTAAGTATTTATAGTGAAATTTTTAAAAAAATGTCAAACTGAAAGTGTGTCCTCCATAATTGTAGGGTAGTGTGTATCAAGTATCAAGTAGTGTGGTGTGTATCAAGCATCATATCAAGTATTTTGGTATAATCAAAAATTAATTAATGGTTGAGAAGTCTGGAAAAAAAAATTTGCCTGGAAAGAAAAGAAATTGAAGCAAAAATAAAGGATACACAATTGTTGCTGAGCTTTTACAAAGAGAGAAAATCCAGCAAAAAATGAAATTAGTTCCATGACTAGAAACACAACACAAGGAACAAATGCTTTGTATAATCTAGATATAAGAAGAGCATTCTATTAAAATAAATTCAATGAATACTTGCTTAAATAATACATGGTTATTTAACAATAATGCTTAGTTCTAACTGGCATTATACTAAATATATATACAGAAGGACCAGTACATAACGTGTTACTTAGGAAGTAGAGAAATGCTTGATAAATCCAAATTTAGTAAAAAAACATTTCAAATAAACAATGTATGTGAATTCCTCCCAGATTCTTTAGAAGACATAAAGATATTCTATCTCACTCATTAAATCCGAAAACTTATTGAAAGTGAGCTCGTTATAAGTGGGTTCTACTGTATATATTTCCTTTGTACTTCAGAATTACCTGTTTTGTGTTAATATCTGCTCATCTTCAATATGACGAACAGTTAATTTACCATTTTCTTCTACTAAGCGAAGAGGCAAAACAATCTTAGTTATTTCCTCCTACAATTAAAGAAAAGTCAACAAAGATAATTAAAGAGTACTTGAAAAGTTATTTTTATACATAAAAAAAAAACATATCTTTAGCATTAGAGTATAAGTATAAATTATTTTTAAGTTTGAATTAAGAGAGAAAATTTTTCATAGTATATATTTCCATAAATGGTAAAGTTTGTAAATTCAAATTTTACGTTTAAATAATGTTAAATGCAAATCAATTAATGGCTAAGGATTTATAGTCAAGATTTAACAAAAAACATACACTACATCACATATCTCTTAAAGATATTGCAGCATATCAACAGAAAGCATGCTACATACACACCAGACTCAGATAAAAGGAAAAATTTTCAGCAATCACAAAATCTCAATTAAATAAATTTCTGCAAGCAATTTAGTGACTAGTTGAAACTTTTTCCTTGCCATCTACTGTTGCTAAAAATTTGTTCAAAAATAACTTTTAAAGGTATTTGAATTATAAAAACTATACAGATATATATACACTATATACATATCAGCATAGATTTAGAAGGGATGAAGATATAAAAAGAGTTATAGATATACCCTGTTTTCTTTTATGCTTTACGTGTTTTGCATGTGTTAATATGCAATACTTTCATATTTAGGCATACATGTAATGGGTTTTTATATAGGAGATTTTTTATATACTTCCTATTTGTATTTAATTTTAACTTATTGCATTACAATGTCAACCAATTGATACACGAATGCAAACAAGTGCAAAACGGTTTCAGCCGTGAAAAAACAAAGCTGTATAGTAGCACTAGATAATTAAGAATTTACATAGAATCTTATAGTGTGTCTAATAATTTGGGCAGGGACTATATATATATATATATATATATATACAGTAGGGAACCGATTATCCGGAACGATAGGGACCATTGCTATTCCGGATAACTGATTTGTCCGGTTATCTGAATCGCTACAAAAAGGCGTTTTTTTATTGTTAAACCCAACTAAAAAAAAATTGTTTTTTTTTGGAAATAATCTTAAAAAGAACAAACGATTAAGTAATACACTAATGATTATTACTAAAATGATGGTAAGGTAAACATCTTTCAAAAAAGAACGAAAAATCCTAAAATCTCATGAGGAAAAAAAAAATTATTTTTTTTTAAATGGCGGGAAAACTAATAGAATTTCATTCCGGTTTTTTGGTTTCAGGATAACAGGTTCTGTACTGTATACTGTACATATATATATATATATAAATATATATATACTGTAGGGAACTGATTTTTCCGGTTTTCTGAATCGCTACAAAAAGCAGTTTTTTTATTGTCAAACTCAACTAAAAAAAAATATATTTGGAAATAATCTTAAAAAGAAAAAATGATGAAGTAATGCACTAATGATTGTTTCCAAAATGATGGTAAGGTAAACATCTTTCAAAAAAGAAAGAAAAATCTTGAAATCTTATAAGGAAAAAAAATTTCTTTTTAAAAAAAATGGCGGGAAAATTTATGGAATTTCGTTCCGGTTTTTTGGTTTTCTGATTTCCGGATAACGGGTTCTGTACTGTATATATATATATATAAAAGAATCACTTTAATTTTTCTATACTCAAATAATCTTGCTTTTTCGCACTTTTCGTTTTGCAATATATTTTATCACTGAAAAATACTATTAAATAAAAAAAACAAATACTCAAAAATAATAATCAAAAAAATTATATAAAATTACTTTCTGCAAATCACTAGGAAATGAATTTTATAAATGGGGAAAAAAATAATTTTCATTAACCTTATTAGTTCCAGAGATATAACAAATGTTCCTAAAAAGTAAAAAAAACTTTAAAATTAGTTTGGTTGGAGAGTAAAATACTAGTAACCAATAAATCTTGGAACATGCTACTGCTTTGAGAAGATAAGGGACAGTAAGTTTTAGAGACTTAATATTATTTTTTTGCTTTAGACATCGTTAGAAATAAAAATGCATCAAAAGTTTTTTCTTTGTATACATTAATAAAAATTGAGTACCAAAATGTAATTTCACTACAAATTTAATTTACTTACGTAATAAAATTTTTATATCTTCTTAAATTATGTAACTATCAATGACAAAATTTGAATAACATTGGTCAAGTTTTTCCATTTCGAAAAGCCTCAAGAAAACAGTCTACAAACATTTTTTAATATTTAACAGCAACAAATACTACAGAATATTATTTCTTCAATCTACGTAGTTTTCTTGTCTTTGCAAAAAGTATAGTGATCGTTGAATGACACTTGCTTTAACTTCTTTGAAATCACTGGCAGACTGGTGAATTAGAACTTGCCTACATTAATAGAACATTTCTAATATAGGACATATTTTCTTGATAAAGGACAGTTTTGTAGAGACATTAAAAAACATTATCTTTTTCCCAATCTGAATCTTAACAACAATAACAATGGGCTTGATTATACACAATAAAAAAATAATTAGTTACATGAATCAGCTCTTTTGCAAAATACCTCTACATCATAGGATCCTATAAAATCATGAAAAAATAAAATCACTTTTCATTAATCTGGAGCTTTAAAATTAATTGTAGAGTAGCTTTATTTATTTTGAAAAATATAAGTATATAACAATGACTATAAATTTCAAATCACAAAAACTAAAGGCATCAATGCTTCAAAGGGAATTTGAAAAGAAAAACAGAAGAAAAAAAATCAAGAAAAGGCACTTTAATTTACAATACCACATTTTATATAAGGATAGTTTTAACAATAAAAATTCAATTTTTAAAAAATAATGAAATTTTAACTAATGAATCTGGTAGGCAAAACTGTCGACCAATTGCATTCAGTCAGTCTCTTTTTTAACTTCACTGCCACCAAAAATCTTTTAAATGTTCAATTAAACCTGAAAATTTAAATTTTCAGTTTGTTGCCAGTAGCTGGTAGACTTTAACAACTTAGTAGCCACTTTTTACTCAAACTTAAAAAGTCAGTGACCAATACCGATAGGTCTCTTCCATTTAATAGGTATTTTTCATTTAATATCCAATATTTTTCCTGCTTGGATTAAATTAAAAAAAAAATTCATATTAGAAATAATCAACAGTTATAAAAAGTTAATTCAAAAATAAAAATATGTTACATAATTTATTAAACATACTGACTTAAAAAAAACTTCATGTAAAAATAGTTTGGGACGCAATACATTTAATGTACACATTAGAACTTTGAAATGCATTAATTGTTAAAAAACTCTTCCACACGAATCTTTCCATCACTAATTGCTGGATTCTGAAGGATCAAAATTTTGAATGGAGACTGACATTTTAATGAAAATTCTGCTTTCCAGTATCTTTCTATGTTAATGTACTTTTATCGATTAACGAGTTTAAAAAAAAAAAAAAACATGGGAAAAAGTGACCAGTTGTTTATTTAAACCGCCACTTCTTTTTTACTCTCCACATGGCGAGTGGTTATTTTCAGATCTAGTTCAAGTAACTAAATGGTTCTTTAGTTACTTTAATTCATAAGTTATCATAAATTTATGAAGAGCTTCTCAGGAAAGGAAAAAAAAAGTGATCAAGCAAAGGTGGACCTGAAAAAAGATAGCTATTCTGATGCATAATCGCAAAATTTTATAGAAATTAAATAGTTGTAAATATAAATAAAAACAAAAAAAAAACAAGAAGAAAATTACGAGTTGATGTTATTTACACACTCCTTTCGTTAGTTCTTTAAAAAACATGATTAAAAGAAAATTAGGTTTATAATACCCTTAATTAAACAAGAGTAACAATTGTTACAGTTTTTACAATACTTTTTCAACTCTGACACTCTTTTCATGAGATAACTTCTTTTGCCAACGATTTTGTCCCTTTTTTTTTGTTTGTTGAAACCAGCTTACGCATTCTTGTAATTTTTACATTTTATCTTTGAAATTTCAATCTCGAAAGACATGCATGAAGTGACGCCTAGTCCAAAGAATCTAAGTTAAATAGTTGTAAGGCCGATTATTACGAAAACAATTAACTACTCTGGTTCAATGAAACAATTACAGTAAAACTTGTGTTAGTTGAGCACTTCACGTGCATTGTTTTAGTGGCCAACGTAGACAAGTGGTCAACTTATAGAAGGGGTGGGACATTGTTTACTTTTTCGTTTCCTACATGTTGCTATACATTTAAATTTTTTTTTTACTTGACTTAAAAATTTGATTTAGCAAATGGCCAAATGAATATCTCAAGAAATGTGTTTAAACCTAAACGAACTTCAATTTGTTACACAGAAATAATTTTAATATTTAACTAACTTTTTAAAAAAAATTATTTTGTTAGTTATGCATGTGAAGTGTTTAATAAAAATAATTTCTTAAAATATCAGAACACGAAAACATTGAAAACTTTAACAAAACAAAATTTTAATACTTCAAAATTTATTCTGTTATTACTACACATATAAGCCTATTTGCTCACTATTGCAACTGGAAGAGCAACTTTTCAACTAACACACCTGTTTTCAAAGAATGAATGAACGAAATGGTCAAAAGCTGACTCCCTACAGTTTCCCCAGATGGTCAACTCACAAAAGGGTTTAGATTAGCTTTTTACACTATTTCACCGAACAAGTGAAATATTAACATACATTGCAAAATGACAGAAAATTTTCTGAATTTTTTTTTTCTGGTCAACTTATGAGGGTTTTAGAATAGAATTTCATAATACTCCTAGACAAAATTAACTTATTTCAGTGGTCAACATACAAGATAGACAGGTGGTCAAGTTACAAAGGTTTTGCTTCTTTATTATGTAGGAAAATTTCCGTTCTTGATAATTGAGGTCAACTTATTCAGATGTAAAACTTACAAGTGTGGTCAACTTGGCAGGTTTCACTGTATAAATAAATCATTAATATTCTTGTTTTTTTATTACGAAATATTAGGAGAAATTTGTATACATAATTTCTTCAAAACGTGTGTTAAAACTATGATTATAAGTTATTTAAGAAGAAGAAAGTCAAATGGAGTAAAAGAACAATTTTTGAGATGATGATTCTGAAAATAGCACGTTTTTCAAATCTTTTTACAATTTTTTATTTTAGTAGTTGTTTAACAAAACAAGGCATATCGAACATTTTCCTGATATAGCAATATTTTTTTGAACTGTGCAAAAGTTGAGAAATCATACAAACAACTTTTAAAGCAAATATTTTTAACTTTTTAAGACAAAAGGGTAACTTAAAAGGGTTAGCGCACAAGATTTTCTTTGAATGTTTAATTAAAATTGCATGCCCATAGTTTCTTGTTCATTTAAAAAACAAAACAATCTGTTAAATTTTTCCCCTGTGCGCACATACGCATTTACTTTTCATTACTCGAATAAATAAGAAGCAATAAAAAAAATAAAATTAATAATTTATCTTCATTTTTCGTAAACAATAGTATTTTTAGTAAATAGTCAGCTGTTCTGCTTCGAATGATATTGTGTGTGATCAGTAGAATATTTTTAATTTCTTAACAAGATTTAATTCTCAGATAGCTGGCAATAATTCTAAGTTTTCTTTCAATAAGAACTTATCAATAATTTAAAAAGTAATTTTATTTTAAAGAAAAACATAAATTAAAGTACTTAAACGATTGATTAGTATATTATTGGAAAAAAATATACATAATAGAATTTTAAAAAAATTGCATTAAAATTCAATAAAAAAGTTAGAAAAATAATTTTGCGAAACACGCACAGACAGGTAATTTACAAATTTATTTTAAGATTAAGGCGATATATAAGATGTAAAGAAGTTTTAAAAAACTCTACTCTAAACTCAGCTGCACGACAGCCCATGGAGGGCCAAGGCCTACTGTGCCCATCTCAGTTTTCTGGACCTAGGGCTCTGGGGTGCAGGAGCAGATGTTCCGGTCAGGTGGTCAGCCGAACGCGGAACCCCCAGTGTTTAGTTCCCAATCATGCTTGGTACTTATTTATCGACCCACTGAAGGGATGAAAGGCTGAGTCAGCCTTGCCCGGCCCGAGGAACGACAGCGCGAAGCGCTACCGCTCAGCCACCGGGCGAAGTTTTAAGATGATTAAAAATGTTGACTACGCATTCGTATTAATAATTATAAAATATATATTCAAGAAATTGATAAATATATTATTCCAAATCTATGCATACGTATGTATATTATTGAAATTGTATCAGTTATTGAAAAAGAAAATCGAAAATTAAAAAATAATCACATTAAGTAAGCACAATCAGGTGCATAATCATATTCTATCAGAAGCACGCCTTTATAAAACTAGACATTCGTTGAATAAAGTGTTTTTTATTCAAAATGTTTTATTTATAATTTCTTTACTAAATTACAAATAAATTATTAAATGACTAAAAAGAAACATCGTATTTTATAGTTTGAAAGAAATAAAAATAAAAAGATTAGCAAACGATTATTAGCGAAAAAAATATGAATGAAATTTTACACTACGCGCGAGAAGTCAAGTTCCTCGCAAGTTTATCACATTTTAATATTAATCGCCCCATTTAATCATTTTTTTAGTGTCGCCAAATTATTTTTTCAAAAATAATTAATTTTAATTTTTTTCAGCTTCTAATAAATAAAAACAGTTGAAACTTTAGATTTTTCTATTGAAAAATATGTAGATTATTATGGTATAAAAAAATTCATACCTTATAATTCAAAATTTTTTCATCCTCAATTTAATTAAATAATAAAAAATAATTAATAATTATTAAAAATTATTTTTTTCATGAAATTATCTTTGGGTAAATGAGTTTTATGAGTGGGAGCAATTTTCTTCAAATTGCTTTATTAGTTCTGAAAATATGACTAAAAACGTAAAAAGTGAAATTAACATTAACGGGTACGAACTTTGGATCGCTCTCCTGACCAAACTATGGGGACCATATTTCCCAGATTGCGGCTACCCCCTATATTTTGAGGCTTAGAAATCCAAATATGTAAAAAAAAATACATGTTTATTCAGAGAAAGTACGTTTTTGTGTCTGATTTCGTAACTTAATTAATAGTTAGCACTAATTAATTAGCATATTTGAGGTCACCCACGGGAACCATTAAGATCGACACTTAGATCGTGAAAATCCGATCATTAGAACAAAAGTTATTCAGGGTGATATCTTATTTTTTTTCCGACTGTACCCTAATCCTCCAATAATAATAACCATGACAAGCTGGTTAGAGTGAAATTTGTCATCAATTCAGTAATAATTTATGGTAACAAATATTTAAAAAAAAACTAATTATCAAAACAAAGTTTCAAGTGTAAGGAAGAATATACAGTATCAGTAGAAAATATCAAGTTAACTTATTCACAATGAAATGAGTGCATTTTATTTACTCTTTCATGCTAAAAATAAATTACACAGTCTGAAGTTCAAACATAGATGAACAAAGCCAAGCCTTCAGTAACACTTAAGGGGCTAAATTGAGGCTAATTGTTGACTTGGCAATCTATGCTTAGCAACACCAAAGTTCTTGGCTAACATATTTGACAACATAGGTATTCTAAAATGTTCCCATTGATAATATCCTGTTAATGTTTAATTTCTAGAACAAATAACACAAGTGGAAGTAAATATTTTTACATATGTATAAAATAGATTATTTAAAAATCAAAGTGTAAAGTAAAATTTTGCTACTTCAAAAATCTTACAAAATATGAAATAAAATACGGATATTTCAGTTTGAAGAAGGGTCAGAAATGAATTCTGTTCTAGGGCCGTGAAATCTGTATTCTCATTGATGAAAAAGCCTAGGGTAGACATAATTTTTAGCAGACAAAAATGTTTCCAAAGATATTCAACAAAAACTAAACAATAAAGTGTTTTAAAAATCAATATTATTGCATCAGTTAATGCATCTGAATAGAAAACAAACATGAAATGATTCAGAAGTTTAGAGTCTCATTTCTCCCTCAAATTTAATTTACAGGACATATTTTTATTTTGTAGATAATATGTTCTAAAATAATGTTTCTTAAAAGCATTATAAACTTAAGATGTTATTCAGTGACTACTTGTTACAGAAACTTAGTGCAATAAGTTTCGAAGAGTGAATATTTTTAATCAGTAATAAGATAAAAATATTGAAATAAATAACTTAAATAACAACTTACAATGTGTCCAATGAAATAATACACTATCATTATATGAAGAGTTATAGCAAATAACCTCAAATGATTTAAAAAATACATTATTGATAACTTAAAATCAGTTAATTTTTTTAATTATATTAGACTAGATCTTTCATTAAAAGTTTTTCTTACTCATAAAATTTACATCTTAAAATAAGCAGAACGAAAAAGAGCGGTTTCAACAAAATCAGAGATATATTATGCAAGACGAATCGCTCACGCCAATATTGTTCTGAGGTAATGCCCCGTTACTACACCCCGTTAGTGGCGCTAGTAGTAGGAACAGGCTGAAATTTCGCAGAAACTTTCCATCTTAACATAGCAATCCTCGCACTGCTTAATTTCTTCATATAAAAAATAAGTATATAATACTTGAATTGAATATTCTAATGTATATATTACGAATAGTGTACGTACTTCAGTGAACTGATCACAAAGACATGGTTCCCAACCCAATAGAACACCGAATTCAAGCATTACTGACTAACGACCACTTTCATCAGCCTGTGTTGAGACCGAAAATGCGAGGTATTCGTCCTCGTTAAACCTTTCTACCGTTAAGGGCTCAACTTCGAGTGCAGGTCATCAGGCTGCCACAGCGAAGGAGCCATCTCTCCTGCCCAGGATAAACTTGTGATGGCATGTCTTCGGATCATCACCAGGGATGTTTCCCAGATCGTCGCCGATTGCCCATGGTGCTGCACCAGTGCGACGTAAATTAAGTACTTACCTATCAACGAATAGTGTGTATTTTCTAAAAATTCCATATAAATTTTTTTTCTGACAGTAAAATGAATTTAAAAACGAGTCTGGAAACCTAGAGGTCGAGGGTTCGATTCTCAGCTGTGAAACGGGAGCATTTATTTCGCATTCTCTTTTAAAGCATATTTTAAACTTATAATTAAAGTATTAACTATACATTTTAGATTTATTGATTTACTTAATTTTTTAAGTAAAATAAAACACTGATGAGTAAATAAAACTGATATTATTAATCACAAATAATTTATTTCGATATGAGAACAAAATCATATAAAAATGAAAAAAAATCGCATTCACCTAGCGTGCACTTATGAAACTTCGTGATAAACATAAAAGCTGAAGCAGATAGAATACTTATAAAGTTAAAACCCGCTCTTCGCTAAGCAGCCAGTAACCAACATGAGTGAAGACCACTGCTGTGACCAATTTCTCCGTGGACCCCATAATTGATAGAATTGGTTCACTTTTTCCTGTGCAAGGTGTAAAGTGAGAAGCTTGGTGGCTAAGGAGATAGAGCCCTCTCCTACCAATGAAGTTATCCATGTTCGAAACCCAACAACGGTTGATCCATACAAATTCTGCTCTCGGTTCGCAGCGAACACAGTGCTGATGTAAAAATATTCTTAGCGGTAGACGGATCATTGTTCAGATCCCCTTGCTGTTGGATTAACCTTGAGAGGGTTAGTTCCGGTGCTCAAATGCGAGTTAGCTCCATCAAAAGGTTCACCACGAAGGCTATTATGTCTCAATGCTTTATCCAGGAGTTCATTTGTCTTCTGGTTTGGGTTCAAAATTACAGCTATGAAGTTGAACATTTATAGTTGGAAACCCAAAATTGGGTCGGATTCCCAACCCCGGTTGTTCTGCAGTGGACTGATCGATAAGACACGGTTCAAAGCAGAACATCGAAGTCAAGCATCACTGACAGCTGTCAGTGTGCAGGTGGGTGACCACTTGGATCATTCATTCTTGGATCATTAGTCCTCGTTAAACTGTTGTACCGTAAAGAGCTCGACTTCGCAGGCAGGTCGTTGGGCTACCGAAGCGGGGGTGCAATCCCCTGTGCAGAGGATCAAAATTATGATGGCATGTCCTCAGATCATATTCAGGGATGCTTCCCAGACCATCGCCAATAGCCCATTGTGCAGCTCTAGTGCTACGTAAATGAACTACAACAACAACAACTTCAATCCCGGTAATAAAATAAAATATGCAAAGAGAATTAAACGTTCCTGTTGCAGTATTTATATGTTGGTTTAATGAGACTTAGACAAGCCAAAATTACCAGCCATTAGCATTGATAATTAAGTAAAGAAAGAGCGCCTTTCGTTTGACACGAGAGCACAACTAGAGTGAAAGTGCGACTTAGCTCAAAACAGTTCCTCTGCCCCCCTACTCAAGAAGTTAGCCCCACTGCTTCGTAGACCACTTTCTCAAGAGTAAGGAAGTTTTCTCCAGATCCCTGCAACAACGGCTTATTGACCGACCTCAGGGCTTTCGATCCCACAGATTTTACGAGCACGCATATTGCATGCCCTCAGCGGGTTTGAGGTTTCGAGGATCAAGACCCGGCACCTCCACTCCAAATTCCGAAGCTTTTACCACTGGGCAACCGTTGCCGTATATTTTGCAGAAATGATTTTACCACATATAATGTTGTTGTTGTTAATTTACGTCACACTAGAGCTGCACAATGGGCGGTCTGGGAAACATCTCTGAGGATGATCCGAAGACATGCCATCACAATTTTGATCCTCTGTAGAAGGGATGGCACCCCCACTATGGTAGCCCGACGACCTGCACGCGAAGTCGAGCACTTTACGGTAGAACAGTTTAACGAAGACCAATACCGCACACCCTCGGTCCCTACGCAGACTAATCCAAGTGGTCACCCACCCGCACACTGACCGCAGCCAGTGATGTTTGACTTCGGTGATCTGCTAGGAACCGTGTCTTCACGATCAGTCCACTGCGGGACATAGTATATATATATATATATATATATATATATATATATATGTGTGTGTGTGTGTGTGTGTCTGTGTGTGTGTCTGTGTTTATAAGTATACAATAAACATTTGCCATATAAAATTAAAGAATTAATATTTAAATTGTGTAAGACAATTAGTTGTGAAATAATGAGTGTTAAAATACAAGTAGTAGTAGTTCATTTACGTCGCACTAGAGCTGCACAATGGGCTATTGGCGACGGTGAAGCATCGTTGAGGATGATCCGAAGACATGCCATCACAATTTTGATCCTTTGTAGAGGGGATGGCACCCCCGCTTTGGTAGCCCGACTGCCTGCACGCGAAGTCGAGCACTATACGGTAGCACAGTTTAACGAGGACCAATACCGCGCACCCTCGGTCCCTACGCAGAATTAAAATACGAATAACTTAAATTAGTATTGGCGCACTATAGCTATAATATATAATTTTCACGGAAGGAGAGTTGTTGTTGTTGTTCATTTACGTAGCACTAGAGCTGCACAATGGGCTATTAGCGACGGTCTGGGAAACATCCCTGAGGATGATCCGAAGACATGCCATCACAATTTTGATCCTCTGCAGAGGGGATGGCACCCCCGCTTCGGTAGCCCGACGACCTGCTCGCGAAGTCGAGCACTTTACGGTAGAACAGTTTAACGAGGACCAATACCGCACACCCTCGGTCCCTACGCAGACTGATCCAAGAGGTCACCCACCCGCACACTGACCATAGCCAGTGATGCTTGACTTCGGTGATCTGCTGGGAACCGTGTCTTAACGATCAGTCCACTGCGGGACGGACCGCAGAAGGTGAGAGAAAAACATTTATGAATGTGATATATTATTGATACAATTTTAAAACATTTACATGGTAGCGAAATTAGATAGCGGGTATATAAGCAAGCTTTGGTCCCCAAAATCCTTAATTATTTATGCAACTTCTATAATATATAGCTAGTACTCAAGTTATGTTTATTTCGGTTTCACCCTTTTCAAGAAATTGCTTTTATTGTAGATTGGGTGTTTTGCTTATTGAATGACTTATCTTGGACCTCGTATAATTGATTTTGTTTATTCTAAAGCTATCCAGACATTATAGTTTTTTTTTTCGAATATAATACTGCGAACTGCGATGTTCTTTCACAAATCAAGAGCCTAAAAGCATGAATCAAAAGCAAGAGATGACCGTTCAAATTGTTTAGCATTTTTAAGCAATATGGTTAGTGTTAAGCTCGATATAACGAGTATATTGCGATTAATCCGCTATATATATATATATATATATATATATATACACGCATGACATTTTTTTTAAAATTCTGGTATAGATTCGGAAAAGCGAAAAATGAACATTGTTTTCTTCTTAAAATTGTAATCCATTATTTTAATAAAACAATGCGTGCATGACCACTGGGTAAGATTTTATATATACATGTATATAACCAGCTTTAAACAAAAAGCACAATTCTGAGTTTACGACTATCAATGTTCAACTCCGTAGCCTTGTACTTTTGAACCCAATCTAGAAGACAGGGAAACTCCTGGAAAAAGCATTAGACAAACTAACTTTCATGGAGGACTTTTTGATGGAAGTAACCCGCATTTGTGTTGTATGAAAGGGAAAACCACGAAAACCACCCATGGTTACCTTGAGGGCAAGGGGGCTTTAACCCATGATCCATCTAGCACTGAAAATATACAGCGTAGCAATTGTAAACGGAGCCATTGGCTCAATTGTGAAAAAAAGACTTTTTTTCTCTTCTTAAATTATTGAAGAGTGTAGTTATAATGTTGTAGAGAAACGCTTTTCTTCTTTTTAAATTACAATATTTCTATTAGAGAATTACAAAATCTATATTAATCCTAAATGTTGATTTGGAAAACATGCGAACAAGATAAATTACAATAAATTCATTCAAAGTTAATTAAAGAAATCGTTAGTTTAACTAATGGTAATATCACCTCAAGTATTCTAGAATCAATGTTTATTACAGGTAATATTTTTAATGAGCATAATATTTTACGGCAAGGAAATATTCAAGCATAAACATAATCTTTTTTATTTGTACTTAGCAGTCGCAAACAATTTTATAAACTCTTCAAAACCAGTTGTTTTTGCAGTTTCTTTTTTGATATACACTATATTGTTGTAATTTGCATTCAATATGTCGTTATTTTGCTAAAAATTATTTTATAAATGAAGAATTTTTGTCGTCGACTGTCGTAAAACAATTTATAGGTATATTTTTCATATAGGTATAATTTTATTATTAAATATTTTTATGCATTTATAAACTCATTCATTTCCTCCGATTATTCACTAAAATGTCCTTCAATGATTCACCCATCAACAAATTCATTGCTGACTCGTATTAATTTACCTACTTACTGATGTATGGTTGGTATCCTTTCATTCCTTATTCTTACTTTATTCACTCGCTGTATCTAAAATTGCTCATGATGACAGTTTTCATGACAAAGTGTACTCGTAATAAATTGTTTATGAAATATATTGTATTAAAAATAACAGTTTAAAATAAATTAAAAATGATCTGGTATAAAACAAATTATTAAAAGATGTAGACGTGTCCTTATTAGTATTTCCTCAATGTACTTTTTTGACTTTGTTTTTTTGTGTATCATTGAATTTTCATCTTTATTTCAATATTTGATTACATTTTCTTTAGTTTATCCATTATGGGGTCTTCGAGCACAGACAGTTTTTGGTTTAACCACTGTCCACAGAAAGGTTCTAGTGTGTCAGCAAACAGTGTGTCCCCTGATGAAGTGCTGTTTTTGCTAGCATACAAATCTTTAGAATATCGTTTTTGCTTTCTAACTTTTTATTTAAAGCATGGACAATCGTCATAGTCTTTAGAGAAAGGCTAGATATTTTCTACTCAGACTAATATTGGTACATAAAACAATTTTGAAAAATAGATAAAAAGCTACGCTGAATACAACAATAATAAACGTTTAGATAAATCAGCTTAATGAAGAAGTTGTATAGAAAAAGTTGTGAAGAAGTTGTTTAGTCAAAAATTCTTGTTTTCTTTCATAATTTATTGTAGGTCTCTCAAACCTCTGAAAGCTTTAAATTTTATTGCTATGAAAAATCGCACGAACGAAACATCTCTAAAGTTACAAAATAATCATTTAAGTATTTCCTGAGAAATTTAAAAAATTGTCAAAAACTGAAAGTATCTCTACCATTATTGTAGGGTAGTGTATGTTTCTCGTTGTTAACTTAAAGTTCACTAAGATCTTGGTAATTATCTTGGAAATTCACCATTTGGTCTTGTTTCTAAATGGTCCCAATTTCTCAAAAAACCCTCCAATATTTGGTTGGAAAACATAAATTTAAATTAGATTATGAGATAAAATAGAAGTATTTTCTAAATAAAATATTAAGAATTGTATCAACAAATTCACATTATATTAAGAGTACGTTTGACACACAGGCCTAATTGACACAAAATTTGAGCTCATGGTTTTTCTCCAAAGTCACTCCTCCCCTTGTTTTTCCCTGCATTCTCCTTTTAAGAATATTGATTTATTTGTTAGATGGTTTCCTGAACCGTAAATCTCTACAGAAAAAAGCTTCATTGGAAAATATGTAACTCATTCTATTCAACGTCAAACAAGTGGTTTTTCTGTTGCACACTTTCTTTCTATCTTTAGTAAATCTTTTGCTTAGAGAACTTAAACTATAAAAAAATAACCTAATAATGTATAATTAATAAAAAATAATCTATAAATATATTTTAAAAGCAAACATTACTTTGAAAAAGAAGGAAATAAATAATTTACAGAAAATTAGATCAGGGTCTCGTTTGACACACAGGCCTAATTGACACAAAATTTGAGCTCATGGTTTTTCTCCAAAGTCACTCCTCCCCTTGTTTTTCCCTGCATTCTCCTTTTAAGAATATTGATTTATTTGTTAGATGGTTTCCTGAACCGTAAATCTCTACAGAAAAAAGCTTCATTGGAAAATATGTAACTCATTCTATTCAACGTCAAACAAGTGGTTTTTCTGTTGCACACTTTCTTTCTATCTTTAGTAAATCTTTTGCTTAGAGAACTTAAACTATAAAAAAATAACCTAATAATGCATAATTAATAAAAAATAATCTATAAATATATTTTAAAAGCAAACATTACTTTGAAAAAGGAAATAAATAATTTACAGAAAATTAGATCAGGGTCTCGTTTGGCCCCCCCCCCCCCGCTTACCTGGTGCTTGGGGCGATCTCTTGCCTTGCTCACTCTGATTATAAAGAGTTCAACATAGTGGCTCAAGTTATCTCGAACAATGGTACTTTTTTTTTTAAATTTCTGAAGTAGGACATAAATAAAAATTATTTTAGAGGGAATCTGCATGCAGATGAAGGTAAGATCATAAAGACAAAGGTTCTGATAATGGTAAAAAAGGTATAAAATCAAAAGGTTTTATTAGTAAAGGTTTTGATCTGTAATAGAATGTCATGCAGTGGAATGAGTGAGTTGTTTAGAAAGTTGTTTGAATGAATTCACAAAATGTTGTTTAGATCTTTAATTTATGATAATTTTAATGATTAAAGCAGAAAATAAAAAAACCCCTTAAATTATAGTTATTGAGTAGTAGATCAAGCACTTAATTTAGGTGTTATTTTGTCCCTTAAAAATTCTTTTCAATAAGGTCAAATTTAATATTTTTGAAAACAAACAGTTTTCTTTTTTTTTTTTTTATAAAATATCAATCATATTCCATCTAAACAGCACATATAGACATCTAAACAGCGATGAGCAAAATATAATCAGAAACAAAAAAAGTAATTCCTCAAAGCTTATGGTTTTAGTTCCATTTACCAAGGTAAGGCCAGTTCATAGCAATAAAATTTTTGAAAACCAACCAGTCACATTCATCAAAAATCTCACATATTGTCAAAGGTAAGTAAAAGTTTCAAACAAAATCATTTTAACTACTCTCATTACTGAACACAATTTGAAAAAATTTACTAAATTTCCTTCAAACTTCTTAATTCTATGTAGGGGTGCCAAACTATACTAAAAACTGCTGATGGCATAAGTAAAAATACTGATTATATGGAAATGTCCTACAAAATAAATGTAGTATAAAAGCACAAATATTTCACACGAAAAAATAATAAAACCATTAAATTAATGTCTTTTAAGATTTCAATATTTAACCAATGTTTATGTTTGAAAGAGAGAAACTTTCAAATGTCACAAAAAATCATCTCTTTATTCAAAACAGATATGATATTTACAAGAGGTATGAATATTTGGTAAAAGCAACAATAACATGCCAATATATTTCTTGAATACAGTTTAAAAAATCGCTATTACACAACGATGACAACATACGAAAGCTAAAAATAAAGGTACACACAATTTCAACAATACATTTTGGAAATTGTAAAAAAAAATGTTATAAAATCAATAAAAAACAATTTTCGCTAAAAGCTTGATTTGAATAATAAAAAAAAAAAAAACCAATTCTAAACCTTAATGTAATATACCCAGCTACCAAACATTAATCTAAGAAACAGTTTACCAATATTTTTTAGAGGAATAAAAAATGGATCTAAGTAAAAACTTTTACAATATTCAGTTGTGTAGTTGTAAGTTTTATAAGAAAGGCTGCATAATTGACCCGCTAAAGTTTATCTCGCAATGTGCATACTGTAGACTAATTAAATTTGTAGTACCTCTTAAATTAAAAATGCTACTATTTTACATTATTATAAAAAAATATCAATAGTATATTCAAACAAAATGTTAAAATATATTATCTCTGATTCCAAGAGGCTGTAGCCCGTCAAGTTGTACACAAATCTTTTAAGCAACAATCATATTTAAAAGTTATTTGGCAAATTTTCACATTACAAAACTATTAATAAAAATATGTGTTTCAAATAAAATAAAGTTATTTACTTTTTAACCCTCTGATTCTATGCTCCACAATTTCTATAGGATACATAAATGGAATAAATTTGCTTATTCTGGGGTATGTGTTGACAAATGTTTGTTACCTTAAAGTATTCAGCTATTTCAAAGTTTAGCTACCAGTAATGCATTTTGCATATTGATTTTAGGCTTATAACCAGGTTTTAATCTACAGATGGTGTTAGTTGTTTGCTAAATTCAATCTAGCATTTGTGTTAAATTCACAAACTCATATTCAGGAAACAGTTTGAATAAAATAAATCTGCTATTTCGGAAGCATATATTATACTAATTTAAACTAAATTTTTAAATTTAGTTTAACCAAACCTTTATCGTTTTTAACTATTTAAAAATTTGAGACTTTAAACATTGTTTCTGTGTATTCCAGTTAGTATAATAAAATGTTTTTAGTAAAATGTTCTCATTTAATTTTAAATACTTATATAATTGCTTTCTATTTTAGTTTTATTATCATTCCTAACTTGAACATTCAATTTATAAAAAACAATAATCAAATTGTATGTGAGAAGTTTTTAACATGGTTGTCAAAGTAGAGGGTGAGGTTTGAAAGAACTTAGACAAGTTTTTTAACTGATTCTGTTAACTTTTTTTTCAGTCACTTTATTTCAGGTAATTTTGAATTTACTTGTTGTAACTTCCAGTTGACGTGTAGGCTGACATGACAAGAAGAATAAAAATCAGCATTTTCACCTATCTTGCTTTTAGGTGAGCATTTTTGGAAGAAGACAACTACATGGTCTGACCAAAAGTTCAGTCTTTTAATGATTGTTTCTTTACATCAAGCTATCACTTGTGTATTCTTGACTCACATGAAACAAAATATGTTAATTTTTTTATTTTGGTGATTGTAGGTACTAATTTTATGGTAATTAGTTTGTTATACTTAGCAATGATGATCTCAGAAAAAACTAGACTAATCAACTACAGGTATCCTGATTGGTTCAAACAGAATTGGTGAATGCAGATTTAGGGCATTTTGTTTGTCCACATCCAATGAATGATATTGACGATGCTCAAGATCAGAATAATTTAGTGAACAATTTTTTAAGTTAGTTTTTATTGTATAAGCTGAAACCTAGTGATAAACAAGGGGTTGTGAATAAAATAACAGACATAATAACCAAAGAAAAGTCTGATATAAAATCATTTATAGTTTCATGACGCAAGTATTTAAGATTCTACATTGATACTCTTAAGTCATAAAACATGCTTACACAAAAATAACAAAAGCTTGATTTTATTGCATTAGTAGGGACAAAAATTGAGATATTTTAACAAAAATAAAAATAATTAATGTTAAGACAATTTTTAAAAAATAATTGTTAATAAAAAGCATATTTATTGACTATTTTTAATAATAATAATAAGAAAACTATATTTTTCCCTTCATCTTTCAATAGATAATATAGTTGAGCAATTAAAACCAACATGATGATAAATTTCTCTAATAATAAATAAAAATTATCTTTCATCAGCTATATACCATTAAAAGTGTGTTTCATTAATCTTCTAACATACACCTAGATCCGAAACACTAATAGACTAATTCAGAATCTAATGTTGCCACAATGAGTAAAAATTAACTGAGCAAGGAAGAGCATATATAAGAATAAAAACTATAATGAAGATTTTCTGAAAATGAAATAAAATGTAAACCTTTTTAGTAGCTTTTTGAAAAAGTTATGACCAATGTGCAAAAATTAGGTTGCATGTTTGAGGGCTAAATTTCCCCAGAGACTTTAGCATACACTTATTTAAGAGATATATAATTTTAACATTGCATTATTCATTCATCATAATGAAGGCACATTATGGATTAAGCATGAATAGAAATTATTGATACAAAAAAATTATTAAGTACAGTTTGATTAATTATCACAGTCCAGAAATATATTATTGACAAGTACACAATTTGAAAAATATAAGTGTGATTTTGAGAAATAAAGTAAAAATATCTTAGATTCTAAATATTCCTTTGTTTAAAATGGGAATAACAATATTTTACATGAATAGGCAAAAATCATGATCTCTCACACTTAAGCTGATATCATAGCTACCAATTCTTTTGGTTGGTTCTTTTGGTTCCTAGAATATTTTATTTTTATAGTTAGAGGTAGAAAAACTAATGCACTGATATTTAATGATTTAATTTCAAATGATTTCAGCCATCATTATATATAAATAGTTTAAACACATAGAATATATTAAAAACTAGGTAATAATCTACTACCATTAGAAAAACCATTCCTCAAAATGCGCAAAGGTTGGCAGCTATGCATTATTATGAATACGAACCATGATAACCTCACTTCTAAGCATGGACGGTAAAAATCGAAATGGCAACACCTATTGAAAACCAATTATTAAACTAAATTCCGTGGCATGATAGCGTGTGGCCATTTCTTAACCTTGGATACTCTGGGTGCAGGAGCAGTTGTTCAGGTTAGGAGGTTAGTCAAATGTGGAACCCCCATTGTTTAATCCCCAAGCATACTGGGTACTCATTTTATCAATCCACTGAAGGAATAAAAGGCTGAGTCAACCTTGTCTGGCCCCAAGGATAGAACCCAGGACTTGTGGCACAAGAGAGTGAAGTGCCACAACTCAATTACCAGGTATCAAATCTAATCACACATAATAAAAATATTTTTAGGTTACTTATCCATAATGAATGGATATATGTTTTGGAATTCAAATTTATTGAATGACTTGCACATGTATTAAGACTTTTCTAACAGGCAAGAAATAATCTATAGCTAACTCATGAAAATACTTTAATTAAATTTTGAGTTAATGATTTTGCATTTATAATTTGCTTTCTTTACAAAACATTAGACGTACCTAAATTTGCAATACTTTAAGACATACAACAACAGTTTTAAAGAAATAAAATTGAATATAATACCAAAAAATAAATTCAACTCCATGGTGAGTTAAAACTGAAATTAACTTTCAAAATAATTAAACAATGCTTTATATCTATTTATTGTTTGGTAGATAAATCTCAATACAATATCATTGTTTATCTATTGAGCAAATCTTAGATATGGAGCAAATGTTTAAGCGTATTTTTATTGTTTAATTTTATGTATATTATCATACATATAATAGAATTTAATATTAGGTAACTTCTGAGAAAAATTAAGTAGAATATTTTAACAAGATTATGATGTGATCAATTCTAAGGTTACGAAAATTGATACACTATTTACTTCCACTTTTAACGAAACTACATAAAACAGCATTTAAAATGTAAAATTTTTGATGTCTACTAAGCTAATCAATTAATTTAAATAGTACGTATTTTAATTAATTTAAATAGTATTAATTTAAATAATATAGTAATTAATAAGTATGAATAAATATCTAATGGAAAAATTTCCAAAATTGTTAGATTTTGATTCTTATTAAACTGATCTGAACAGGAAACTTTAAAGGTACAATGTTTTAACAAAGTCCACTTTAGACACTATTATCATACACATTCAATAATTCTAAACTTAACTATTTTGTTTTGTCAACAATGTATTAATTATGTAAAGCACTCATACTATTTTGTTCAAGTGGATGTACTTGATCCATAATCACTGTATCTTGCTGTGATTATAGACTGGAATTACAATGTACCTCCACACAAAAGACAATCAATACTTATATCTGCATTAAACTTCAATAGAGTAGAGTTCCCAAATTTGATCTTTTGGTGACATATCTTGTCACAAGGTCACGAAAAAAATCTAAGAAATATTTACTTTCCTCCCTGCATATTTCTTTGGTAAAGATAACACGAATAACTTATTTATTTCGTAAGAATGAATATTTTCCAAAACAAAAATTTTTATATCCTTTAAAAATGTTGTTTAAACTGGTATTGATAAGACACAATGGCATAAAGCACAGCATGATCTTGTAAGCATTTCTTGCTTAAAAGCAGCATGGTGGCATTGTAAACAAGTCCACTGAAGACTTGGATTTAGAATTGGTCTTCCAGAGGCAACACATATTGGAAAATTAATACTACAACTAGGGCATGATGTATACCTATGAAAAAAAAATGCAAGTAATGTATTTAAATAATTAAGAAAATTCAAATATCATAAAAAAATATGTATATACATCTTAAAATGCAAACTGAAGATTCAAATGACACAACAGTAAAACTTTTTTTTAAATTTGAAATCAATCAACAAACAAAACTTTTTTTCTTAAATTTGAAATCAAACAATAAACAAAACTACATTTTTAATTTTTTTTATACATTAGAATAATTGACGTTAATTATCGCTAACAATGTCAGTCAGCCCAATTACTGTTTACTTTGGAAGTTTAATGCTTTTTGGAAATCACAGGTATAGTTGGTGTACTAATAAATATGTTATGTATTCTAAAAATGTGTTTTGATAACACTTTAGGCATCTATTATAAAATAGTTATAAGTTATTTTGATTGTTGTTGGTATGAGTTATTTGATTAATCACTTGTACAATCCTAAAACTTAAATTTTTTTTTTAAACTTACATTAAGAAATAATAGTAAAAGGTTTTTATTTATGAATACACCTAATAAAACCTTAACTTATTATAAAAACTTATCAAATTTTGAAAGTTAACAAATAGAAAATTCAAATGAGTGGAGAAATCCCTTTGAAGAATTATTAATTTTTGTCTAAGCCATAATAGTTTATGAATATTTATTATACAGACAGTTTCAAATAGTCAATAAGCAAAACAATAATAGAGTCCATTTATTTTGAAAAAAATAAAGACATTTTATACCATAAAATCTCAAGAGGAAATGACACAATAAAAGCTAAAAAATAAGAATTATTGCATTTTTGATAGTTTATCCTTTTAAGATTAATGTATCAAAATAATGAATTGACTTTTGCAAAAGTGAAAAAGTTACAACAAAACATGTAAAACCCGACGCAGGACATGGTGTGACATGTATAATCATGTGAACTTGTACACTCAGTTGATTAATGGTTTTGCTTACTTCTATCAAACCATTTTAGTAAAATACTATTATTTTAACTATTTCATTGAAATAGTTTGTTTAAATTAGGTATGTAAGAAAGATAGTTAATGGCACTTTCAATATAATTAGTTGAAATTGCAACCTATTTAGCTGTAATAATTTTTAATGGAGGTTGCAAAGGGTTATTGACAGAACGATTAAAAATAAATGTATGCCCAGCAACCAAAGAATATGCTTGAAATCAAGATGGCCACAGAATTTTGGTTGCTAATCTAAAAACATATGAGGCGTCACATAAGAGTAGACTGACAAGAAAAGGGGCTAGACTAACATTTGAGAATACAGAAAATGGAGAAGCACCTTATGGATCTGGTATTAATGCCTTATAATTAGTTTCAAAATTCTATATATTTATATGGATAATTGATCCCCAAACTTTAAATGCAATGTACTCAAAACTATGTTTCTCTAACTAGCTATAACTCTAAATAGTAAAACTTTAAACCAATTTATTTCAAATTTTGACATAATGTTCACAATAAATATAGTTTTTGTTGCATGAAAATATTTTTTTAATTTGGTTGTTTGGTTTTGAGTAATCCATGAAAATGTAACTTGTTTTATGTAATTTATTTCCTTTTTGTGAAAAAAAAAATCTTTTAACATTTTTATGCTCTTTACTTTTTATCTTTAATTTTAACTCTATGTGGAAAAAACTACATTCATGTAGTTTAAAAGAACTTGAACTACATCAAATTTGGATGATTTTTTTCAATTTTTGAATACAGGAAGTAATGGACAATTCAAAAAATAAGGTATAAACATTGTATTATATAAGTGTTAATTCTTTAAATTTCTGTATTTGTAACATTATAAAATGAACATTAAAATATGTACAATAAGGGGAAAAATTATTAAATTAATCCCAATTGTAAAAAAATTTATTAAAATATCCATTTTTTAAAAGTTTCTACTGCGTTGTTCCCTCTTAAGAGATCATCTTTAATTTTATTAGAAATAAATATGATGGCGCGGTTATAGAGAAAATGTAATAAAGCCAAAAATTTTAGAAAGTTATTTATATATTTATAAATGATCCAAATAATATTATTTAATTATTATATTAATACATAAACTGATTTTAATAATTATACTTTTTCCAGTATTATGAATGTGTCTTCATTTGTTTTTCAATATAAACATATTAAATGTTTCTCCCTGGATATAATAGTTAGAAATTTTTAGCAATTGCTTAAGACTTCTTTGTAAGTATCTAAAATTATAAGAGCATTCATTATTATTCATCTATAATTAAGAGAGTAATATTACCAATCAGGAATGCTTTCACCACATCCTCTGCAATGCACAACATTGTTTCTACTGTCTTTTGGAGGGTGTCTATAGAGAAACAATAATTGATATAAATTCTTATAGAAATATAATAGCATATTTTTTTTGAGAATTTACATACTTCACAAAAATTTCAGCTGCTAAACTTTCATATTTTGATTTCTCTTCGGGAGTTAAACTTTCAAGAGATTCTAGACGCATAAAAGCAGATGAACAAGTAGCAAAAGCTCGATTAGCACAGCTTGATAATGCTGTAAGAAGAAAGAAATTGAAAATGAATTTAATTAATTCATAAACTTGATATACTGAACTTAATATTTTAAATATTTAAGAAATTTAAAGCATATGTAACAGCAGTTTGAAACTTTATCCCAAGAAATACTTGACATGTAAATGAAAAACTCTCAAAAATTATTAGTGAGGAAATTAGTTCTCTTAGAAATGTGTTTGGAAATATCAAGCTATTTATGAATTCATATAGAACAGAAACATTATTGGATAATTGCAAAAGTAACTTTGGTTATTTTGAGTTACTTTTTAATAATACTCAAAAACTTTTTGACAGTAAAGAGATTATTTAAAGCTAAATAAGCTGACAATACATAATAAATACATAAGATTTACTAATATTAATTACAAGAATCTTGAAATTAGAATATGAAAGCATGTTTAAAACTTAAATAATACTAGTTTATAACAATGTTTTACTAAAATTTTTATTTAAGTAGCAGAGTCAATATTTTTTTGAGATTTATTCTGAAAATTCTTGTGCTAAGCAAAAATAATTGCATTTCAATGATTAAATAAAATTAAAAAAACTCTCGAAAAGTGTAACATTTCTCTCATAATTTAATATAAAATTAGTTTTTTTTAAATAATGTAATTTACATGTCTAATGCAGTTTCAAATTAATAAAAACTGAAATTACCTCAGCAACACAATATTATGTATATAAACAATAGTATGTATAAAATTTATTTATAAACTACAAAAATGGCCTCAGTAACTTTGTACAGTATATAGGAGCTAAACTATTAGATTTATTTATAATTATTACTATTAAAGACAGCATTATATTCTAAAACATACTTTTTTCAAACAAATTACAAAAATAAGATCGGTTGCCTAAGATATTTTGAATGAAAGTATAAGGTTAAAATATATGAAAAAAAGCTTCTTTTTTTTTACCTAAAAGAGAGTAGATGTCTTCAGGATTTAAAATATCATCATATTCTCGAAGGTGCAAAGCTGTTTTCATAGCTGCATCCATATAACCTAATAGTATTTAAAACCTATTATTTCTAATATTAATAGTATTAAAAACTTAACAGAAATAATAAGAATATGAAGATTTTTAATTTTTTTTTATAGAATATATATATATTTCTAATCATGTTAACAATTTAAAAGAGGTGTCACTCAGGAAAAGGACATACTGGCTGAAAAATAAGAGATTTTCTAGTTGTCAATCAAGTATACAATCGTTTACTCATAAAAGGTTACTGGGGATTTTTAAAATTTTCTAAAATGTGAGGTGTTTGCCTTGCAGTAGAGTTTATAAGCGAAGGTTTCACTTTAAAATCAAAGAATATGTATGTATACTTAAATTATACGTGATTTTCAGCTTCTCAATGCTTAAATCCAAAACTAAAACTTTGTTCCAGTTCTTATAGAATAAAAACTCTCCTTGACTTCTAAGATACTTTGCAATAAATTTAGAAGGGTAATTTAAATTTAATAAGAATTCTTTGTTATATCTAACATATAAATAGAGAGAATTAAAAATAATAAAGAACGATTAACTTGTCTAAAGCAAGAATGTTCTTTGCTATCACTATCTCTTATAATTTTTCTAAAGAAAAGAACGGAAGAAGAAAAAGTTGCAAGCAGAAAAGAAAACAAGAACAAGTAAAAATTAAAGATGAAACAAAGAAGAAAAGCTTTTTCTACTCTTATTTATGAAAAATATAAAACAGTTTTCCTTTATTTAAATTTGATACAGAAAGGACACTTAATGCTGATTTTTTCTAGTTATTATTTTATTTGTCTGCAAAGTACCAGTGATGGTATGGTAATGAGTCTCATTTCAAGAAACTTTAAAAATATGTGTAAATTAGAACACCATAAGTTACAATTAGGTTTATTTCTTCCATTAAAATGACAAGATTTTATTTTAATATTATATTTTGTAAGTTTATCGTTTCTTTCTGGCTTCTTTATTGGACTTAGTATAACAATCTGTTTTTTCACCTTATGGGTAAAGCTAAAGTAGGATTGTATGAAACTCAAATTAGATGTTGTAAACACAGATGTTTTGTACATAACTTTATTAAATTTAATACTAATTAGATTTCCGTTCTTCGTACAGGGTAAAAAAAATCAATAAATCAAAACTTTTAAATTATGTTCTAAGCTGAAAAACATATAACAACTCATTAAATAAAGCTGAAATGATTCCAATTTTATTTATGTATTATTTGTTTATCTTTTCTGTGCATTTACACCATTAGATAGAGCAAAACACATATTTAGTAGCTCATCCTATCAAAATAAGGTTTAAATAGTATCAATTGGCATGATACTGTTTTGCTCGAGGTCAACTCATGATACCCAAAATTTACATAAACCAACTTTTGCCGGTGCACATTCAAAGTGGCACGAAAATTCTTTCCTCAGTATCTAATATAAAACTGAACAATATTGATGCAGTTTTAATCGGCACTAAATATACTAACATAATAAATTGTTCCTATATTAATATATTTGCTGCCTATTAAAACTATACCAATTAGCACATTCTCTTTGAGTAGCCACAATAGCTTTCCCTTTTTTTAAAATTCCTTTTAAAATTGACTAAGAAATTTTAAAATGATCAGCTAAAGCTTTTTTAGTGGTTGATGGATTTCTTAATGACATTAGCTTTAAAAAGTAAACTTAATTTCGTTTCTTTTGCCGTTTCATTGAGAGACAAATCTTAAATAAGGTAGAAATTTTAGTTTGTTATGGCTGAACAGTTCCTCACTAAAAACTAGAGTTTTATAGGATGGAGAGAAACAACACATGATAAATTTTTAAAGAAAGTGTATAGAAAGTCTTTGACGTCATAATATGCTACACAATAGGTTATTTGATTGTTATAGTCACTAAACACACACAGAGTCACTAAACACACACAGACCACCTCCTTTTAATTCCCTAAGATGCCTATCTTACTGCAAAAAAGTGATCATGGCCTTGTTCATCTTTCATATTCCAGGTATCCCTTGTTTAGTTTTTTCTAAGAAAATAAAATTCGATTTCTTTTCTATTTAAAGGAGAAAAAAAATTAAATGTGTGAATAGCATGTAATAATGCATGTAAAAATTAAAACTTCAGTGTAAAATTGAAATATTTTAAGAGTGACACATAAACGAATGATAATTATCATTATTTTCCTACATAATGCCCAAGGACCCCTTAAAATCAGCATATAAATGAAAAGGCGCATAAAAGAGGTGGCACATAAGTGAAAGATCACTGTACATATTTTATTTATTGCATACTATATATAAGTGAAGTATAATTTAAATCACGTTTTCAAAAAATCAATTTAAGTGCACAAAACCCAGGGATAATATTTGAAGAAAAAGAGCAAACACAATTGATATTTGATGGTTGATTATACACAATTGATTAAAAATATAACAAAATATGTAGTTAAATTCTCAATTCTGCATCCTAATGATAAGTTTCATTATCAATAATGAAGCTTTTTGCTAAATTTAAAATAATAATAAAGGTACCTTTTTTAAACTGATAAAGTTACAATAAAGCATTTTTTCAAGAATCTTATTACCTTGATACAAATGTTTTTGAGCAAGCATATAAAAATGATAAGCTTTGGCTCCTCTCCAAGGATCATCAATAAGACAAGGTGCAACATTTTGGAGAGCTACTTCTTCTTCAAGACTGATGCCTAAATCAGTTATCTATAATAGAAATATATCAAAAAATATATGATGATTGTAAAATATTGATTTCCAAAATTATGGAAATACTTCTATACTGACACATTTTTTTACATTTCTCAAGAAATACTTAAGGAATTATTTTATATCTTAAGAAGTGTTTAGATCATGCGATTTCTCATACATATAACTAGAGTTTAAAGGAGCAGCAATAAGCTTGTAAGTTGTATAAATTAATTTGGTTATTCGATGCAATAACTGCAAAAAAATTTGTAAACTTGGTTTAAATATTTATGAACATATGAACATTTATGACAAAAACTAATTTTTCCTTAAGTTTTCGAACTATAATTACAAAAAATATCATAAAATTAAACTAAATTTCTGGAGTAATTTTTAATTAATAACAAAAGTATCATTGCAAAATTTAAAAAACAAAATCATTATAAATTACAAAAGATGTGAGTACTAAAGTAGTCCCCTCACAATACACATGCGTGGGACACATTAAAATCTTTTTTAAATAATTTCGTTGCACATCATATTTGATAACTTATGAAAAGAAGCTGATTTGAATATCTAGAAAGTGGAAAAAGTTATAGCAATTTTCTAAGTAGCTCATGTACATTTTTAAGGAAAACTCTAAATGATATGGGGTTTTCCACAAATACAAATTTCATCTTGTATCACATCATAAAATTTAAAACAATTGATAATACCCTAAAATGATTATCCGCACAGCAGAATGTGATAGTATAAAGAAATAAAATTTGAAATAAAACATACTTTATTAGGGGTTGATCCTATATAATGCAGATATCATTTTTAATAAATCTTGTTCAATGGCACAAAATAAAACTTACGGAAAACCCTTTACCATTCACAGCTTTTTTTCCAAATTTACAAAAACTACATAAAAAATTGCTAGAACTTTTTATATTTTCAAGATATTCAAATCCGATTTTTTCATAAGTTACCAAATACAATTCAAAACAAAATTTTGAAAAAACAAATTAAAAATGATTTCCTTGCATGCACAGTATGAAAAGAATACTTTAAATGGTTATACCAAGTGCAGTTTTTAATTGATTTTTTCAAATTATAAAATATTTTTGTTGTTAATAAAAAATTACTTTAAAAATTTTATTAAATTTTATTGAATATTTCTGCAGTTGTAGTAGGAAAGTAAGGCCAATAAAGTTAGTTACAAAGTTATAGTTTTTTTTATGTAAAAATCTCTATGAATTATCTAAGCTTGGTTTACAAACTTTTGTGCAGTTATTGCATATGATGATCAAAGTAATTTATTCAAGTTACAAGCTTGTTGCTATATTTTTTTGGCAAAGGGTGTTCAGAAAACATTGTTTTTCTCTTGCAATTTATTGCTGGTCAATCAAACTTAGCAGGAAGCGTTTTATACTCACATCATTTCGGTCAAAATTGGATACTTTTCTATTAGACTTATATTCTTCAATAAGAATTGCAATTAAAACATAAATTTTCCGTAAGAGTAGAGGATCAGAGAATTTTGGTGGTAATTCCTTCACAAACTGTAAAATAAAAAAATATATATTAAAAAAATATTTACAATGAAATGATTGACATAAATACTATTGTTTTACATTAAAAAAATAAATTTAAGTAATCTAAACAAGCTATATTTTAAGTATATAAAAAGACTGTAGATAATTCTTACTTTGAAAAGCATGAGAGACGCATGTAGGAATTTACAGGCTTTTTTATATAGCTCAACAACAGTAAAAATTGATTTTTCCTGCTTCAGATACACAGCATATTGAGACAAAAGGGAGTCAACGTCTTTGATGTCATATTTTTGAGCTAATGCAATTGCCATTTTCCATTGATTTAGTGTAGTACAACATTCAATAGCAGCATTTATTTTATTACACTATAAAACAAACAAAAATTTCATTGTTTTTTTATGCTGTGGAAGATTATCAGGGTAAAAAGGTAATTCCCTCCCAAAAGTAATTCATTTTTGCTCCAATAAATATAAATTCAATAACATTTATAATTCTGTGTGCAGAAAAAATACAACACAACAACAACTACAAAAATTTTGTAATTTAAGAAAATATTTTTCCTAATGGCAGCAAAGGTAATATATTAATATTTAAAAAAATTAGAATTTGAATAGTTTTGTGAATCTCAACTTACAAGAATTTAAACGATTATATATAAAAGGTCAAAACAACAAATAGTCATGCTTTTAATTTTTGATTAAAGTCATATAAAAATTCTGTGTTTTAAAAATTTATATATATATATATATATATATATATATATATATATATATATATATATATATATATATATATATATATATATATATATATATATATATATATAGGAAACATGGAGAAAATTAAAAAAATTTATGAAAAAAGAGAAAAAAAAATTATTAAAAAAAAATTTATAAAATCCTGGAAAAAAAAAGATTTAATCTCTTCATCAGCTCACACAATTATATCTGCAAAAAGGAGTGCTTTCTAATATTGTATCAATATAGACAAAGCAAAATATATCAATAAAATAGCGTGAGGAGCACTCAAAAGAAAAAAAATTGAAACAAGATAGAATAACCAGGAATTGAATCATTTTAGAGAACATAATATTAACAGTGTCAAAATTAATATTTTAGATATAGTAGAAGCTTTAGATTTAAGACTACAAAAAGAAAATCACTACATGCTTTAATACAAAACAATTTTGCCGTATGGGCAAAACAATACCTTCCAACATACACAGATTAACTTTAATAACTCCTCAACTTATTTACTTTTTCATATTAAAGAAACTCTCTTAAAAGTGACAAATTAAAATTGATGTATACACACATCCACATTCCTACCACTTACTATAATGATTATATAGATATAATCTCTCAATGAATTAATAATTTTGCAGTTGCATAACTTCTAACAACTGCTTGAATTAAAAAAATATCAAACAAAGTTACAGTGAAAATGGAGAACAGATCTGCAATATCTTGATCCATTATAAAGTTTATTATCAAAATAATTTGAAGAAAAAATATTTATTAAATTGTTTCAATTACAACTTCTTTTCATGTTGTCATGCATGAGAGGGCATATTAATATGATTAAAACTATTTTACATAAAACTAGATTAATTATGCATTATATTTTATAAAAGTGTTTAGAAGTATTTACAATTTAAGATATTTTCATTGAAAAGAACTATTTTATTTTTTTAATAAAAAGCTGAATTTAAAAAAAAAAAATTGGGCATACATTCATTTGAATTATCTCAAGAAACTAATACAAAAATAGCTAGCATATAAATAATCAAAATAAAAAGATACCTTAATGTATGAAGAGACTGCTTGCTCACACATACCAACAGATGCAAACATCGAACCTAGTTCCTAACAATAAAAACATTATTTTGATTATGAACTTTTCCTTAAACCATAATGAGGAACTAAAATATTTTAGGTCTGTACAGTTCTTTAAGTCAAAAAAATTAAATACGCTTTAGTAGAATTAAAATTAACAAATATTTAAGCACTTGATATTCTTAAAAAAAACATTTTCAAGATAATATAAACTTCTATAATAGTCACCTACAAAGAATTTCAAAACTTACTGGTAACAATGCATGATTTTCTGGTAAATCATTTAATAATTTTTCAAGTCCTGAATAGTCTTCAAGCATATACTGGCATTCTGCAATTCTGTCTTCATTGTGAGCCTTTTCATAATAGTTTAATGCCTCAGACCTAAATCAAAATGAAATAAGTAAAACTTCATTTTTACTTTTAATTTCTTCTTAATAAAGATTTAAATAATTCAAGATAAAATTATTTTAATACATATATGTAGTGATTTGTGAAATAAGAGAGAAAAAAAAGACAACAATTAATTTAAGAATTAAGCGAAATTTAATAAAGAAGGAAAATAAGTATAACAGCTACATCGATAGCAGAGAGCTGCCTACACGCAGCGTTGCAGAACAAAGACTGACGACTAAAAGTATATAGATCTAAAAAAAAGAATAAGTCAAATGAATATTTCGGGACTTTTCCGTCCAGACACTATGGCTCCATGGATTCTGAGATTTTGCCCTTGTAGACAGACTAGCACCTTTCAGTGAGAAAGTTGATGGTTTTGAGGATGAAGTTCTATAATATCTACTTCATTTTGGCCATCCTGAGGTGAAAATGTCTGCATTTTTTTCTATTATCTAAGAAACAGTTACCTGCAAAATAGAAAAACGAGAAAGCAAAGTATGGAAAATAAATGTTTTTTTTTTTAAATTTACTGACCATGGTTTCATGTGGTCAGCTGTAGATGAAGAGTCACTTGGTCCTTCATGATTCCCGACTTTTAATACATCGTATCTACCGTTCTCCTTTACTTTTTTATTTAGTTGCGACCGAAGAACTGTGGTCTTAATTTAAAACCAGATCCAAACTGACTTCTCTGGATTGCAACTAAGTCTCCTACTTGATATTCATTGGCTTTCTTCTTTCTTTTATTGTATTGCCTGCGGTTCTCTTCTTGGATCTTCCAGACATTCTTTTTAGCTTCTTCTTGGATGTTCTCTCTCTCTTGGATAAAGGATTTTATGTTCTCTTCTACCAATATTTTCAGAATTTTTAAGCCCTTTTTTTGTTCATATTTTTATTTCTGTTAGCAGTTCAAATGGTGTTCTTTGAGTGCTCCAAGAAACTGTAGAATTAATGGTACACTGCACAGCTGGAACAAATTTTTATCTAAGGGAATATAATTTTTAGGAATCTGGTTCAAAAACCCTTCTCTTTTTCCCTGCCTTCCTATTTATTAATATGCATTCAACATAGTTACTTACACAGTAATAAAAAGCGTGTTTAAGAATAAAATTTTGAAATTTCTTATAATTCCTTTATGGTACACAAAATACAAGGAAAATTAAAAAGAGAAAAGTAAAATTGAGTTCAATTAAATTTATTAATTCAAGAATGACATTAAAGAGTGACAAGAGTCATTTTTCTGATGTTGTTGCCCCTGCTTGCTTCTCAAAATAAATGAATATCATATAGTTTTAAAAAATATAAACAATTTTAAGCTATTGTTTTAATAATTTCTTATCATGAAATTAGGTAAGTAACAACTAGAAATGTGCTCTATTATTATTGCAAGGTTTGAAATATCTAGACAATATAAAAATCTAAATGCTATTGAACTTAAAGGACAACATTTGCAGAACTTTTTGGGAATGATTCATTTAAAAATCAATAACTATAAAAGATATGATAGAACTTAAAAAAACGTTTTTCATATGAACAAAAAAAAAAAAAAAAAAAAACATAAGAAAAAATGAATATGTATTCTTATTCTTATTGCAAAATAATGTTTATTTTTAACTAAAATGTAAGAGCTAGATTTTTTCCAATCAAAGAAACCTAAAATTTCTTACAGAAAAAGAACAGAAAGTATGCGCCAAATAATTTGGGCTAAACACGAGGAATGATTGTATCCCTAACAATAATACACCAATCATTGAGCAAAATATGTAATTTCACATGGTGATACAATATCTTTATATCATGCCTAATCTTTTCATTGCCAACATCTCCTTCTGTTGTTCTCTATCCCTTTTATTTAATCAACACATTAATAACACAAATAATTTTTTTCCTAAATTATGGTTTTTGCACAAGATAGTCTGCAAACAGGAAAATGCATACATGAATAGTTAGAATGTATGAATTTTATAAATTTTGGAACCTTATAAGGAAAATGACACACAATATAAAATTGCAAAATACAAAATTCTAAATTTTTCTCAACTTCCTACACGAAAAATATTTCCTTTACATTTTACAGTAGTTCTAGGAACAATATTCATGATAGAACAGTGCAAAGGGTTTTTACTAAAAATTTCAAAAATTGTTTAAACAGTTAAAAAAATATCTTCTCACACTTGAACAAGATGAAAAATAAAAGATATATGGAAAATTTATAAACTTAAGTATTTTCTTTAAAATTGTGAAACTAAAGATTCACTTCCTATCTTATACAATTTTAAGAAAAATACTTAAGTAAGATTAATTATTATGAGATATTCAAACATTTACATGCAGGGTACATTTGATTGTTAATTTAGGAAAGATATTTATGCAGCTGAAACTGAAAATATATATTCATTAAAAAAATAATGATTAGTTTAATCAAGTAAAAGTAGCATGAACATTGAAATTTAAATATTTATCACAATTTTATGGGTAAAAAGAGATAATAAAATAACCAAAGAATAGAAATACAATTTTAGAGTTGCAATTAAAAGACAAAAAAATAGTTATAAAACTGCACATTTGATTAACATTTAATCTCATGCATATGATCTGACTGCATATGATCTGAACTGCATATGATCTGAATTCATAAGAAAAAAAAAGACACTATTATCATTTATGATAATTGCTAAAAATAATACTAAATTGAAAACCCAAACTATTTCGAGTCAAAAATTCATACCACTGCAACAGAAAAGTTTAAAATGAAATAATATTAAGAAAGTGGGTTTTCATGTTACATCGCAGATTAAACTTTCTAATTATTTATAAGCAATCAAATTTTTTTATTGCTTATATATTTAAAATTTTTAAAACATGCTTTTACAGTGGACTAACAGAGAAAAAATTTCATTTTTGTCATATATAAAATGAAAAATTAAGGGTGAATAACTTTAAAAAAATGTGGAGAAATTTTATTAGATGTTTATTGAAGTTTAATGTAAGAAGCTAAATTTAAGTAAAACTGGATAAAATTATGTCCGCAGGAATAGTTAATGAAAATCAAGATTAATATGTGAGATTAGGTGAAATAGTATCCGATTTTCATACAGAATATCTAGATAGTTAAATGTTATAAACAAAATAATAACACTACACATTATTATAATAAGTTTAAAGTAGTTGCCCAAACAGAATGAAAAGAAAAATGCATTGATAAGGAAATTTATTAAAGAATTCATTAGCTCTATTTTTATAAGAATTGTGGTTTACTTTCTCTTTATATTGAAACTGCATTTCTTATTATTTTTGGTCACTATAATAGCACAATTGAAGTTAACTATGGGGGGGAGGGACAATTATTTTAAGAAAATGTCCCACAAAGAGATATAATGTAAGAAAAAAATTAATAACATAGGTTTTTTTCAGTGAAATGTTTTTCCTAATTTTAATAGTTGATAAATCTATTTATTCTTTGTTTAATTTTATAGCGAAGAAGACAGTTTTTCTATTTTCAACCAAAAGTATGCAATCTTTAATTTCATATAAAATATTTGTTGTTTTTTCTAACTTATATTACAAGAATTGTATACTTGTCTAACTTATATTAAAGAAATAAGTACAAAATATTTAATAGTTCTAAGTAGTAAAAATGTATGTTTTTGAAAATATTTGTAAACCTATCATTCAAGACATAAAAACTTATTTAAGACATAAAAACTTATTTAAGACATATAATTTTTAAAAATGTATTTATTTTAAACTTTTTCTGTTACTGTTCAGGAAATGTTTTTTAAATAAAATTTTACTTCACTATACAGAAAAGTAAAATTTTATATGCGGTAAAAAAACTAACTTTTTCAAATAGTTACTGTATATGTTACCATTGTTGTCTGTCAAAATAGTAATCAGCAACACCATTCCAAGCTTCTTCCATTTCTGTCACTTCTAAAAGATCCCCTTTTAACAGCTCAAATACTCTAAACCAATTTCCCAAAAGACGATGCAAATCAATAGCAGATATTCTAAATTTAAAAAAAACCCCAACAAATTAACATAATATTTTAATATGTTCTTTTAATAAAATTGTTATGCAACCTTTTATGAATAATTAGAAATGCATACAAAAACAAATTAGAAGTGTACCAATAACATTGACCTCAATAAATAAAGAGTCATATGAGTTTAAAACTAACTTCTTATTCCTACTAAAGCTTGCTTTTTAATAAGATTATATAGAAAGCCTAAATTGTATAGCAAACATCAAGAATAGTGTGCAAAATCTCTTGGTTAATAAAGACAATATTCAAGCTTTAAAAACAAATAAAAATTGAGTAACTGATCTTATACAGTAAGCCTTGAACCTAAATTATACAACAGTTTCAATAAATATATAAAAGCATCAGCTAATTGCATTAAAACAGTAAAATTTCTTTACTAAATAAACAGTTCAGAATAAAAATTTATAAACACTAAATTAAGAAAAAAAATATATAGTAAATTTTAAACAGTAAGTTTTTGAAATTTTAGATTAATCACAAACATATATTCTGTTAAACTACATTTATCATTAATATAAATTATGAGTTAAAAGAAATAATATATCTTAAGCAGATAAGTGATAAATTAAAAAAACTTAACTTACTGAAATAAAGGGGTAAAACTCATAATATTTTATTGTTTGTATTATTGAGGCCAAAATATGAATTCGTTATAAAAAGGGAAAGACTTATTAAGAGTCACTCTAGAGCTAGTTGTTATAGCGCAGCGGTAGCAATATTTTCTTTTTATTTTATATTTTTTAATGTTTATATTTAAAGTATCTTAAATGCATGCCACAGTTAATTATTTCTAATTTAATACAAAAGCTAGAGACTATTTTTATACTTCAATTTTTTTAAAAAATTAGGCTTTAAACCAAGACAGTCACTCAAGCAGCATAATATATAAATGCAAATATTTCCTTAAATAAAAAAACTACACAGAAAATTATAAAAAAAGAATTAAAATTATTATAAGATTGTGATTTTAAGAGCCTTAATTTTTACCACATGTGAGAAACACGTCTCCCTAGAAAACAATTTATGGATACCTGAAGATACCCATTTAGTTAGGAACCTATACTTTGATAACAGTGCCTTTATCTCATAAATGGAAATCAATAGCATTTATAAAAACAAAAAAGTTAAATAGTGAGATTTAATGTAGTTAGCTAAATAGAATTATTTTACTTACACTCTGTCAGTTGATAAATATATGCGGTCAACTTCATCAAAGTTACCAAAATAAGCTTGTACTTCAGCTTTTTTGATCGTATCATTCTACCGAGAAGATAAAAACAAAAATAACAGTTGCATAAAATATTATGGCAGTTTTACAAAGAATATTGAGTAATTAATTAAAAAAATTAATGAAAATAATTATTTTCCATTTAAAAACTATACTTTTTTGAAAAAAAAAATGTAATAAATTTAACCATATTTGATAATACTAAATATTTAAATAAAAAAAGGGAATAAAAAATGGAAAAGAAAACAGTTCTATAAAAATAGAGAACAATAGTGTTTATTACATACATTTATACCGGAAACATTTTTGACAAATTGAATTCCTTGATAGTCTTTACACCTCACAAAAGCAGATTCTGCAGTTGTAAAATCCATTTTAAGTAAAGCTCCTTCAGCAAGTAAGCGCCTAAAGATAAAAATTAAAACATTGACTTTCAGAAAAAAGCAAAAAAGGCATCTTTTCTATTATTAATGAGTAATGGAACTAAAAAAGATGCAAAATAATTGACAATATCTGTAATAAATTTATAATAATGGAGATTTTTTGTACAATCTTGAATACAGTTCAAATAAATTTGCATTTCAAAAAGACAGCAAAAATTTGAAATTCCCTAAATGCAATAAACTTCATTAAATTATAATCAAATCAAATTAAAATTTAAAAAAAAGAATTATAACTAAATACAGACCAAGATTTACAAGTAAATTGTACCGATATATTCAAATGGAATTTCACAAATTGAACTATTGAATGAATAGTACAAAATAATTGAATAATACAAGATTATAAGTCTCTCTATAAAGCATGACAAACTGTTACCATAATCTAGGATGAGGATTCTCTTCAATGAATTGAGCAGCATCCTTCAATCCAACATTGCTAATTAGATTCCTTGTATCTCTAAGTGACTAGAAAAGGAAAATAAAATAACATAAAAGCTTCATAAAGATGACCAATGTTTTTCTTTTATAACAGACGCAAATCAAATATCCTAAACAAATTTAATGGGGGATTTAAAATAACACAGTAAAAAGTAGAATGCAATAATCTACAAAAAAAAAACTGGAAGATTTTATGTAGACATAATAGATAGTGTGAAAATAATGCTACTAAATATAAGTAACATTATTATTTATAAGTTTATCTGTTGAAAAGATCGATTTAAAAATTTAAATACTTGACTTATAAAACTTGCTTTTTTCTCTTCAGGAAAAATAATTATAAGCAGAGGTCTACAAAAGTGCAAAATTGTTAGGACCTATTTAGTTATGAAACGGAACAGTTATTAATGTTAATGTTTTTATAAAATATTGGGTGTTAACTACGATTCATTAGGTGTCACAGTGAACTGGCATCTAGGATATGTAGACTCTTTGGTCATAAACCAATTTACTAAAAATGGCATATTACTTGTAGTATCTATTTTCAAGTAACTTTTTGTTCATGCCTATTTACAAAATTTTTGAAAACAAAAGCAACGAAACATTTCAGAATATAGTAATAGAGATCTCATACACAAATATAAAACATTTTATATAGAACATCATATAAAACTTTTATGCATTCAAAATACATATTATGTATACTTTTTTACATATGAGCATAAAAATATGATCACACAACTTCATTAAATCTACAAATAAACTTAAAAATTTCATTGTAAATTTTTAATTAATAAGAATTTTGAATAAAATATACAACTAAACCATTTATAAGTATACAATAAGGTATTGTAACATTTACTTCTTTAACCTATGTTATGCTTATTCAGTATATTGCTTTACATTTTTCCTTATTTAATTGCATACATTTCTTTCGTTATTTATAGTGCCCTTTTTAATGTGGTGCTGCTGTTCGTAAAAATGATTATAAGCAATGAAAATTTTTGCTGTTATATTTTCAAGGTTTTTGATAAGTTGAATTACGAAATTACAAGTATACAGATACTAAAATTTGGTATAATATAATTCAATAAAATGTTCCAGCTTTTTATAGAGCTATGAAAAATTAATGTATAATTTAGAATAACTTACTTTAACATCATTCTTAAAAAAATATACATCCTCTGGTTCATCAGGATTTTGCATTAAATCTGTTAAAAGCACTGCTTTTACCTCTAAATCTTTAAATTCACACATATAGCCCAAGCATGTCATGGGCTCCTGAAAATAGTTAATTTGTAATATTATTTTGAAAATGATGAAATAGATTTTCATAAGAATTTTGAATCACAGCTGTATTAAACTATGCCAAGTCATTTATGTTAATAAAAATAGAGATATACCATCTGTAGCTTTTGTTTCAATAAAAAAAATATCTAGGTATTTTATGCTTCAATGAACTTTTACAAGATAGCGTAATATCAGACGAGAATTTCATAATCGAAGATGAAAAGTTCTTACTAAAAACTAAGTTAAATATTATTATAAATATACAGGCCAAATCATAAACAGAATGACAGCTATTTAGTTATAAAAAAAGAGTTTAACACATCTACACATGGGTCACACATCATTGCCTTATGTAAATTGCCAAAGTGATTATTATTTCACATCACAAGGGCACAGATATAAACGAAGCTAGTGGAAATTAAATGGTGCATTATTTTATTTCCCTGACTAGAAATAAGCATACACTATTTTAGAAAAATAAACTATTTTAAAAATTACAAATGATTTGTTACAAAAAATATTGAAAAGTGCATTAATAATATGCTAGTTCATCAATAATTCCCAGCTTTTCAGATAATAAATTTTTTAGAGGATTCTTTTTTTAAAATTTTAAAAATTTGCATGTTAATTTTATTACTTTTTACTTCTTTCAACTATCTGATTTTACTACTGATCAACTATCTTTTTAAAGATCAAGCTTTGTTATAACAGACATTATTTTCGTAAAGTAGCAAGCAATAACCATTAAAACTTAGAATGCCTCACAAACATGAGCTATATCTATCAAAACAGTTTATGACATATTAGGTATCAGATAGACCTGGGTTAATTTCATGCCCGTTAAGGGATACATATGCAAGATTGAAGTAACCAATGGAAAAGTTAACAAGTATGCTATGCAATGTAGATAAAACATTAAAGTTCACATTTTTGGAAAACATAAATGAGATGGAAAAAGAAATTAACATAAAAGAAATGTTTTTGTTTCTGTAATGAAATAACTTTCAATTTAGAAAGAGAGTAATTAAAAATAATAGTAGGAAAAATAAGTGACGTTTTCAAAATAGCTCCTAGCCAACAAATGTTTTATATGAAGAATTAAAAGCAAAAAAGATAATGTGTATTAATTGAAATTAAGCATGAAAAACTTCTATATATAATCTTACATTACAATTAGAAGAAAAAGCTTACTTCAGGTTCTGTTCCTCGATAAATGTACATTCTCATTTTATCCATAATTGCACACATTTGTCCATCATCCTGTGAAAAAAAGAATAAAGTAAAATAATTCTTTGTATTATTCATTTATGGATTATAAGAAACCACTGATTCAAAAAATAAAAATATTTTACATTCTTATTTTAAATATTACTATACATTAAAATTTCTTCATATACTTCAGAGCACAAATTTGTTTCTCATCTTTCAAAGCTAAAGATGGAGAATGTTTTGTTACATCTTTTTTACTCTCAATATCATAAGCTTTCTTCTATAATTATTAAAGCCACTGGAATAAACTTACTTCTGATAAAAGCTTTAAAAATATAGAAGCTATAAAATTTATAAAAAAAGCAATTATAATTCTTGCTAAGTGGTAGTAATCACTTATTTTTTTTGCAGAAATTAGCAAAATTTTTTAAAAAAGGCAAAACTATAAAATCTCTTCTCCAGCTATAATTGAATAACAAAAAGGAATTCCAAATATACTTACAGATGCCCACAAAATATCCCAAGCACATTTGCGATCAAATTCTATAGGCTTCGAAGAAACAGTAGTTGCATCACTTCTTGAATTGAAGTTGGATTTTTCACCAAATCCTGATAAAGAATCAGAAACAGTTTTTGAACTCCTCCACTTTTGTTGTTGAAAACCTCCAAAACTCTCACTTTCTTCATTATCTATCATAATTCCATTTGGCTCCAGAGAATTAGAGAGTGAAAATTTTCCTGATTTCATTGAATTGAAATTTGCTTTTGATCTAGATATTCTGGAATCAGATGTTTCATCAATTATGCCAGATTCAGTAGTTTTTTGAAAAGGTTGTTTAGAATCAAAGGAAGATCTCTTAATACTTAGAGGGTTTGAATCAGAGTGGTTTTTTGATGAATTCCAATAATCTGAAATAGCATGGAAGGTAATTTCTCCAAAGACATTGATACAAGCCATCACACTGCAAAAATAAATAAACAAAAGATTAATGTAAACAACATGCTTATATTATTATTTTCCTCGTTTACTGAACTTAACTGCATATTCCAGATAATATTACTTCAATATGCATAGTATAATTGTATTTATTCATATTTATTCATATTAGAAACATACTTACTCAGAGACACAATTTAAAGCAATTTTTGAAGGCACACCAGGATGAGTACTCTGAATCAAAGAATAAAAACTCACTTGTGGCAAAGAATATAGATAAAATCGTGCAAGAGAATCTCCCTGAAAAACATACCCAATGAGGATTTGGTTAAAAAATGTTTCTTATAAAAACAATAGAACAGATGCATGGAATTCTTTTATCACTAAACTTAGAAACATTTTATCACTAAATATATTTAAATTACATTGAATATAGTTTCATAAAAATAAATTAAGTTTATTCTAACAATTTGTATGTAAGCATGATTTCCAATGTTTTTGAACAGGTAATCAGCAAATCCAGAATTTTTCGTTCATATTTTCTAAATATTAATGATATGAAGTAATAACTTTGTAAATAAAAAAAAGACTTAGTTAATAAATGAGTAGCAAATAAAACATTATTTCAAAATAAAACATATTTAAATAACAAATATAAGTTTATTAAACGTAACAGATTATAGCCCATCATTGTTGTCTTTCTCATGACTGCAATTACAGTCTCTCTGCTTTTAACATTGCGTGTAATGCATCATAGTCTTTTGCCTCCTAAGTGTTAACAATGGCAAACCTATAAAGATGTTAGACATAAAAATACACCCCGATTTAAAATCCTTTCAAAGGCCAAAAGAATATGAATATATTTTATTAAAAAATCAATACATTTTCTAATAAGCATTACATTAAAAAATAAATTTTTAATAAAACTTATTTATTTGTAGTAATTATGTTCAAATAAATAAATTTTAAAATTGTGTTCAAACATCTTTAATTTATGAGTTGCTTAAATAGGACATGAGGAAAATGTTGATCATAAAACAACATTATCTATTTTAAGCACTTTTATCTTAAGTACCTATATATAGGCAAATTTAAAATTTAGTTTGGCATGTATTTTTTTGATTGCTATATTGAAGATAATAAAAAGAAGGCATACAAGTTCAGAGAAAGTTCATTTTTATACCAGTTAGTGCATTTTATTACACTTGAAAATTAAGTAGTATATAGATATGAATTTTAAATCATAAAGCTTGTTAGTTTAAAGGTTTATAATTATTTCACTTAAGGCAGTGCTTCCCAACATTTTTATCACCATGGACCAGTCAACGTTTGATAATTTTACTGCAGCCCACAGAGGTTAGCGACATTTATTGTTTATATTTTGGATTGTTCTAATTTAATAATTTTAATTTAATAATTTTAATTTAATTGTATTTAAACATGCCCTCTAAATAAATTACAATTACATGCATGGCATTGGCGCGGCTTTAAGTGACGCTTCTCAGCACCCAGTTAACCTCTCGTTCATGGAAATTCATGGAAAGTAATACAAAACTGAGGGAAAATACAGCACAGTAAATAAAATGGGAATAATTTAAAGTTTTGTGGATGGCCTGGTACCATTTGATCCAAGGACCAGTTTCAGTTCGCAGCTGAGAGGTTGGAGATCACTGACTTAAAATACTGAGATTAAATATAATGCTTCATACTAAAGGTTATAAGATAAAATATAAGCATTGCTAGAAGCAAAAACTCAAACTGGAATGCTCGTAGCAGAAAGATTCTTTTCTTCGATTTGACATAATTGATTATGCTGTTAGTCTGTAATTGCCTAATTTTTCTACTTTTTGCTATAACCCTGCTTTATAGCTCTGCTGAAATCAAAGTTATAATAGGATAGAATATTAGAAATTTTAATATAAAATTTTAAAGAAACTAAACAACACAATTTAAAAAAGCTTACCAGTAATAAAACAGAATCACTGCAAGTGATACAACAAATTGGTTTCAGGAGGTTCTGAAAAAAATAAATTTTAAGTATATAAACATATATAGCAGCCCTCAAAACAGATGAAAATTTTTATAATAATATTAAGCATAATAATAATGATAACAAGCACAAAAATGAAACTAAATAGTAACATAATTTTAAACTTTAATAGAAATTTTACAGTGCACTTCGAATAAATTTTAATAAATAAGAAAACAATAACATATTTCCAGCCTTATTAAGGGGAAACAATTTGTTATGCTAAAATATAATAAGAGAAGTAAAGAAAAAGCACTGTGTCTGTAAAAATAAGCTATCTTTACTTACGTAACTTTTTTGTAACAAGATTTATACAAATGGCTAAAGAATTTTTTGGGATACCTAAAATTGTTAAAATATTGACGATTAGGTGAAATTAAACTAGTATAATCTGAAATGTAAAACTAGTTTTTATTTTCAATTCTCATATACTAAGTTGAGATAACTTGTGAAATATGCTAATTTTACGCTTCCACAAAATGCTTATAGCATAGAATTAATTGATTAACATAGAATTATTAAACAAAATTTTTCAAAAAAGCAGCCAAAAGGTTTTGCAATTGAAATACTGACACAAATATTAAACAAAAAAAAAACAGATTTTTTCAGGTTCGTGCAAATCCCATTTTCTTATAAATAAGCTAAGCTATATGTATACAAAGATAAAATGAAAAATAAGAAAAAAAATGTCTTATTCGAAACAAGCAACATCAATATAGTAAGAATCAAGTTCAGAGAAGAATCAAGTTCATCTTCCTGATTTGTCTTAAACTCCAAACAGTTTGTTACTTTATTCCAACATGCATTAACATGTTTGTAGTAATTTGTACTATATTTAATTTTTTTTAGTTAGCAGTGTTTCTAACAGATGGCTCTAATAATCTAGAAAAGATAAGATCATAAAACATGAGTAAAAGGATATCAAGATCAAGTGTGACCCTTTTTCTTTTGCACAGAGAAAAGCATAATTTAGATAAAATAAAAGAAAATTGTTAAAAAATTAAGTAAAAGAATACAAAATATTTAATTTTATAATAACAGAACTTTCCTTGAAAAAAACGCGCAAAGCAGCAGAAATTTTCAAAAGAAAGAATAATTGAAGCAATAAAGAAAACAATGGAAATAAAAATATGGCCACCGAAGCCGACGTCTTCAGGGGGTACCAGCTCCGGAAGCCATAGAACAAAACCTTTTCTATTGAGAGAGATCCAGACAAATGTCAAATTTTGCTCCCCGAAGGTTTTGCAAAAGTCCAGGAAAAATACAAGAAATACATAATATGAAGGAGGATTCAGGATGCCATATATGTTGAGATGGTGGAATATTAAGGTGAGGGTGGAAGTTAGTATATTGTATACTGGTCCAATTGAAGATTGATGCTGAAATCAGGAGATGATGAAAATTATACTTGAACTGGATCAGAATTAATAAGCTTTTATTTTAAATATTTGCAGAGCTCGAGGTACAATATATAAATATAATTCAAAGGAATTTTAGTTGAATAAGTTTTGCATACCAATATTAATAAGGACAGGCCATGGGAGACAATTCCCCCACGACCTGCCTAAACTAAAGCCAAATTAAAAAGTACATGTAATTTGTTCCCAACGGACACAGAAGCATGGGTAGGACATCCAAAATTGGCGATTTAATAAATTATAACATAGCCAAAACTAAGCCAACCAGCATATCAATATTGGGTTTAAAATAATACCTTGGCGATCACGAGTCGCCAACAAATTTATGAGAATTATTACAACCATGCAACTGAAAAATTTCTGCGGTTAGAAATTAGAATAAGAAGTTATAAATAGATTTCTGTTTTCGATTAGAGGCGACAGTGAATTAATAAGTCTGCATTAGTAATGAAATAAAAAGTATCCTTTATATTGATCTATAAGAGAAGAATAAAATATTTTATGTTCGTTTCAAAAGATTAAGTCTTTGATTTATTTTAAATATGATTTCATTAATAAAAAATAAGCTAAGTAATGAAAAATAAATATGTAATGCCAATTGTGGCATCACACATAAAATCAAATCAGAAGAGAAATTTCAAACAAAATCTTGAGAATATAATGCAAAAATGAAAATACAAAAACTCACAGAAAACTTGTCAAACAGAAATTTTTTGAAACTAACTCAATGTAAAAGAAACATTTGAAATAAAAGAAAACAACGCCCTCTATTAAAATGCGCAGTAGAAGAAAATTATTTTTTTTTGTCACTTATCTAGAGGACTTATAAAATTATAAAGACTCATTAGACTTATAAAATTTATTATCTAGAGGAACAAATTAAAAAAATGACAACAATTTTTACAATATTAACTGATGTATTATGAAAAGCTTAATTGTAACCAAACACATAAAAGATCACTAACTTAAAAATTTAAACATTTTTATAACAATAATTATATTAAACCAAATTATGTTTGTCTTAAGATTTAAATTTTTCAAAGGCAACAGTTTCACAAGTGAAAAGTGAGTGACACAGCATTTTTCGTAATAAATAAAAAAGGTAACAAAACACTTCATACATTGCTTCAATCAGGCATGATAATATAAGCGCTCATAGTCAGTTTAAAACTCAATTTTTTTAAAAGATGAAAATTACTCGCCAGTCTTAAATATTTGATCACCAATGGCAAGCTGGTGAGAGAAAATTTTGAGGCACATATAATATGCAAAAATGTATGGAAATTATTACGGCTAAAATAATTTTGTGGATTGACAATACAAGTAAGTCATGTTTTTGATCATATGAGTCTTTATTACATTCCATTAAAATAAAATCTGCTTTTTTCAATTACACAAATTGTTTAAGTTCAGAAAGATTTAGAAAAGAATAAATTTATATAAAGATTATTTAAAAAAATGTATTTAAATGAAAACTTTATTTAAATGATTTTTCATTGAGCATAGCACATTTTGTTGTTGCAAGTAGTTAATAACAAATAATTATTAAATTTGAAATTTAAATTTGACTTAGCCATCTTGTACTAACATAATACCATTTGCACAAACACAAAAGATATGTCAAGAACAAATAATTGCTTTATGATCTTGTATTTTTAATCTCTTACTACAAATGTTGAAATAGTGTTTAAAATAATGCAAGAAGCTTCACTTAATTATGGTTGGTCATTTTTGCAATATTTACAATCTAATACAAAAAATATTTCTTAAAATCAATGATATATATAAAAAAAGGTATTTTAATACAATCATTGGTTTTTAAATCTCGTAGAAAAAATTATATAGATTAAATAATGGTGAACTAAAAGTTGCGAAAAAACAATTGAAAGTTAATAGGGAACAAAAACACTAAATTTGAACTAAAATTTTTTAGGCTATAAAATATTACCTAGTTTAAGATAAGTATCTGTGAATAAACAGTAAAGAAATAATCTTACATTTCTGAGATTATCACCAGAGTATTGCTCAATATTTGGTAGGTCGTAAACAGTGCATCTGTAATTAAATAATCAACATAAATTACATCTTATCCTTGTTTGTATGCATCTAGCTACTAAACATAATAAACAAGTAATATTTAACAACTTTCTTAATTAAAAGTTATAGTTGATGCAGCATTGCTAAAATAATTATTAATTTTTTCCTCCAAATCTTTCACAGATATTGGCAATCAAGGAAATTTTTATCATAAACAAACAATTACTGATTAATTAAAAAAGAGTAGTGTATAAATATCACATTTAATAGGAATAATAAAGTAAGATTAAGATAGCTAAATACCACCAAAAGAGAAAATATCTTCAGAATTTTTCGTAACAAGAGTGATTTCAAATATAAAGAAACAAATAGTACAATAAAAAAACATAACTAGAGCTTTGGAATGCATAGGATAAATTGGAATGCACTTTTTAAAAGGATTTAAACATTTAGTGGTGGAACAAGCACTGTAGAGATTACATAAGAAATATGGTATTAAAAAGACTAAGAGTTAAATACTCAAATGGTTATTTTTTCTTTTTTGCACTTTTGAAATTAATAAAGTAGACTAATAAACATTTAAAATCTTTATTAAAACATTAACAAAGAAATTTTCAAAACAAAAAAATTATGATTTTATTCAACTATACAGTTTTGAATTTAAGTAAATTTAAACAATTATTAAGCCAAAATATAAAGTCTTAAATAATCTAGCATTACATACTGATATATAAACATTTATAATAGACAATTTATTTTAATAAAAAGCATAAACTTCTTATAATATATTTATAAGAAACTCTTTTGTAAAAACTGTTTGATGATTTCTGTATTGCAATGAAATATATAATACATTTTAGAATACAAGTTTTAAATATGTGCAATAGTAAAAATTAGGCCAACATATAAATTTTGTTCTTCTGGTATTAACAAGTGGTACAAGAAATTTACCTTTCTTCAGATAATCCAGGTTTTTCACTGGAGAATTGCATCAGAGATTTGCTCTTTGGTGAGTGGAAGTGAAATTTACAGAAGCAATTGCGAGAAGCTGCAAACACGTCAGACCCATTCATGCAAAGAAAAGATGGTTCTAAACTAACATTACACAAATCAATGGGTGAGCCAATTGCATTGCACACAATCAGAGAATACTGAAATAATAAGCAAATATTATAAATATTATTTCCAATAAACAAAGTTTAGGAAGCAAAATTTAGAATATAGATCAAAGAAGCATAAATTAAGTATATAGGTCAAGAAAACAAAAATTTAGCCACAAGCTTAAGCACAATATTTCATATGGAGTCAACATCCGATGATGAGAATGTTAAGGTTTCAAGAAGGCATGAAACTATATCACTTAGTCAATGTTGTTAAGTTGATGAATACTTTGAAAAAAAAAAAGATATTGACAAATTATAAACTTAATGACAAATAGAGCACTTACTTCTTTTGATAAATCATCACTTCGAGTGGCAATACAGCAGAAGTCAGAATGGGATGTTAATGCAAAGAGATTTTTCACCAGTTTAATATGTTTCTAAGAAAAGACGTGAAGTTATAAAAATATTTTGTAAATAAAAAGGTTTTAACTTTAAAAGAGTAAAAGGAATATATCTAGAAAACTAACTTCTTTTGTGTTGGAGTTCCAAAACATAATTGTTGTTTCTTTACGATCTAATGACTTACTGAATGCATAGGCCAATGTATTGGAAAAATAGCACCACTAAAAAGCATTAATCATAAACAATTAAAAGCTATAATGAGGTTTTAATTAAAATAATTCATATATACAAATAAATAATATTCATTATAATAAGGACAACTGAATTAAGTAGTGTTAACCTTATAATATGGTCTCACTGTAGCAAAAAATATGTAGCAGTCAACAGCAAGAGCGATTCTCTGACCATCGCCTTCCCAAGAGAGTCCACAAATATTACCTCCAAACCGAAGAATGTGAAGAACCTGTTAAGAACAACAAAACATCAGGTAATTAAGTTTGAAATTGCAGAAAAGTACACTTATATACCTCATAAATAGTCATTCGCTGAATTTAATGCTTTTTGGTATATTGTGAAGCATGTTCAATGTGTAGAGAAACTTCTCGAGGAGACCATCCTTCTTTTTGCAAAAAATGTGTTCGTTAAGAGATATAAAGAGTAAATAGACATTGCATGTTATTTTTTCATTTCGTGATGTAGCAAACTGAACTGTTAACCAACTTCATAGCCAAAAGGTAAACAAAACTGGTCCCCCAAGGTTTGGAACAGGTCTATAAAGGAAAGCATCATATTTAGGGGCACAGTAGCAGATGTTCTTATTCATACACACCTCCCCTCTCGTTCCCTACTGAGGTTGGGGATGAGAAGGAAAATTTTCGTTTTCTATTTATGGTTGGTTTGCTACTGTATTTTTGCACTATTTATAAACAGTACTGTGCCATTTAAGATATTTATTTGAGAATTTCTTTACATCACCTTTGTTGATTAAATCTGCTAACTTTGTCCTTCACACATTGTCTATTTTTACAAAATATAAAATATTTCAGTTGTTATAACTTAATAGAATTCCTAGTGAAGATAATTGTTTACCTATTCATTAATATGGACAAAAATTTAATAATACTGAAAATCCCAAACTTTGGAAAGTGACAGTTTGTGAGGTTCTTTTGTAAGAGTGAAAGCTGTTTGGACTCAGATTTTATATGTTTCACAAAATGAAATTCTTTGACTCATAAATGTAATATTGTATTGTCTAAAATGTATAGAGCCTCTGGAATTGTTCAACAATAGGTTTATAATAATTTTAAAGTAATAACTGACATTATTCTGCCAATGCTATAATCTCACTTCTATAGAACTGTTGTGTTTAATAGCAATATAATTATGATGCAAGGTGTCATCAGTCTCCTTTCAAATAAACTAAATTCTGCTCAGCAATTTTGAAGAGATTAAAATAAATAGTAGGCTAAAGGTAACAGATCTGGTCTACAACAAGGAGATACTAATACCATCCAGAGAAGTTCTCTCTCTTTTGATGCGTCAATAAAGATAAATGCTGTGAGATAATAAATTGTCTGATTTTAAGAAAAGCAGCCTTTTTTACACATCTACAAGCCACAAAGGACAGCTGTCAAACAGTGTTGAACTTTCTCCATTGTGAATCATCAAGACTGAGATTTATAACAAGAAAACTATGTCGTGCACGAAAGGCTCAATATTTTTAGACAATTCTTTAAATTGATAAATTTCTTAAATTCTCTTCCCAAACCAAACCAAACCATATGTTTGATCACATTCACTGCTTTAACAAAACAAATAAACATATAAAATAAATGTAACTGTACCTCACCAAATGGGTTTATGAATTTAACTTCATGAGATTTTTCATCTGGGGAAGATATTTTTTCTCTCTTACCCGCTACAGCTATAATACTACCGCTGAAATTCCATTCCAAAGATGTAATTATTAAACCAGTATCAATTACACAAGCACCTGTTAAAAAATAATTAAAAACTGACACAAAAGACTTTAAGAAAATAATTTTGAAAACTAGATAAAAAAGAAATTAAGAATCCTTAGAAGAAAATAATTTTTTAAAATAAATTTCCTACTTTAAATATCAGCTTGGATTAGAGGTGCACAACCTTTTTGAGTGAAGCAGACATGCACAGCAGATTGACTAATGAAGAGCCACATGCCAAAGTATTTAGACAGAATTGTTATATAAACATCATTGTTCTAGGCACTAAATTCTTTTTGTCAGTTAACCTTGTAATATGCATGCATAAAATTAAATACTTTTAAATGTTTAAAATTAGAAACTGCAAAACTGATTACTTAGGAAAAAAACAAAATCAGAAAATCAGAATCAATTTATCAGAAAAGGTTCAGATAAATTGAAATAATTTAACACAATGGGAAAATTCATGTTTTCTTTTATCATATTACATAGTCCCTTTAAACATCGTCAAAAAATTTGTTCATAGAATTAAATTTCTAAAAAAATAAATATTCTAGTTATTAAAATAAATGTAAGTTAAATATTTTGATTTAATGAAAGTTTATAGCGTTAAAAATGATTAAATTAAAACAAAACCCCTTCAGCGGAAAATAAGATTCAACATTTAGTAGGGATTGTACTTCAACTTTAAAGCATTTTTCTATATTTTAAATTAATTATAAGAGGCAGGGGCTGAGAGAGAGAGAGAGAAGAAAAAGAAAGAAAGAAAACATTAATTTTGAAGGAATTATTTCACTTAACAATAAAAAACTATTAAGATACTTGTTTACAACTCTTTATGGACCAATACTTTTTTAACATGACACTTACTATTTACAATTAATACACATATATATTAACAATTAATTAAAATTTACATTACTTTATAAAACTTATCTCGATAAAATTTTTTACAGTTAAAATTTAACGATATACAAATAATTTCTCAGCATATAATCAAAAATCATATAAAATTGTCCAAGTAGGTAGAAAATGGTTTAAAAAATTTCTTAATGGTTATCCTGCAATTTTCGAATATTGTGATAATTTTATCTATTTAATCATGTGATGATAGCTTTTTTGAGTCATTAAATGAAAATGTAATGATTTTGTTGAAAGTACAGACAGTTCAAAACTACAGACTGCTCTGTAGTTTTGAACATGCCAAGTTCATTCAGGAAAACAGTCTTTCCACAGAAGCTGTCATTGTGGGTAGTGTTGAACTTAAGGCAAATAACTTAATCAGTTTTTGAATCTGTTCCAGACGGTGTTCTTCCATTTTTGATTTTTAAATCGTGTTAATACGAATCAAGATTGTGTAGTTTTCAAATTGCGAGAAGACTAACAACGTATGATTTTTAAAACGTGTGAATATCAATGACAATATATGGTTTTTAAATCCTGTGAATATGAATAGCAGTGTATGATTTTTGAATTGCAAGAAGAGTAACAACGTATGATTTTTTAATTCCAGAACGGGAATCGGGATATGTGATTTCAAATCTCGTGAATACGAATCGCAAAGGATGATTTTTAAATCTCGTTAATATGAAATGAGATGAGTACTTTTAAGTGACTACGTGAAAATGGGTAGCAATAACTACCAAAAAGTCATTGGATTTACGATGAAATCGGTACACATGGAGAATTTTAAAAGCGATAACTAAAATTTGAAAGTCATGTATCGTAATAATGACATATAAAAATTAGTCGGATTTTCAAAACTATGCATAAGTCCGTAGCGTAAGCCATAGAAAAACTACATTGATTGAGATTGGGTGCGCCTAAAACTTAAATGCGTAAATTACATATTTCCTAATTTTTAACAGGTTGTGCACCTCTAGCTTAGACATAATAACAAACTATGATTAACACTAATCAAATTCAATGTTGTTAGAAATATTGGAAGACAGTTGTATTATATGTTACAAACTTGAAACTAAACTGACCAGCATTATAGAAAATCCATTTTTAGTCAGTTTGCAACAACAGAAGTACTTACATGTCATATTAAAGACAGAAATTTCTAATACAAACATACTATTTGGTGATGATTAATCTTACGTTAAAAATTCCTATACTTTAAAATCAAATCATTGTTTACCGCTATCATTTTCATTTTTCATCAACTGAATATGGCCACTTTCGAAGACTACTGCTAATGATGGAATGTCTGGATCTTTTTGTTTCTTAAACCAGCTTATCATCATCAAATCATCTTTCTTTTTATTATCAGCTAATGTTGAGATTGGAATTTTACCCTAAGAATAAAATAATAAATGATCAAACATTTTTGCATCATTTAAACATATTTTTTGAGAATTAAAAATTAAAACATTTAAGCACTAATATTTTTCATTTCGCTATGTTATTTTTTTTATAAGGGACCAACCATGCAATGAGTATATTGAGTTAAAACTAAATAATATATAATAAAATGTTGAATGTAAATTTAGATTAAATTATGTTAGCATTTTTAACCATAAAGTAGATAGTATAAAAAAAATTACTCAAAATATGAAAGAGAAATATAAAAAGGATTCAGAAAGTATTTTACAATTTATTGGAAAACAATAAAAACAAAATATTTTTCAAACAAAGATAGCCAGTGCAAAAACAAATAAATAAAAAAAAAATTAATAAAGCACATAAAATCTTTAAGTATCTAGAAACAAATTATATAGTAAAATTTAAAATTAGTGGTTCTACAAATGTTGTGATTTCTTTTTAGTTGCACTATGAAACACTATGTTTCACAGATTTTTTTTTAAAAATTTCAGATCTTGTTTTGCAATGCTTTATCATTATATAGAAAATATAAAGAATTAAACAACGAAAAAGATATAAATGACAACCGAAGCTGACGTCATCAGGGGGTACCAGCTCTGTAAGTCATTAAAACACAAAACCTTTTCTATCAAGAGAGTATAACAAATATCTAAGTTGCTCTCTCTGTACCCAAATGGATTTGCCAAAAGTCCAGGAAGAGAAAATAAAGAATACAAAACACAAAGACAAATACAAAAGTATAATACCTAAATTAATACAAAAGGAAACAATGTTCAAAAACTTACTTAAAAATAATAAATCCCAAAACCAAAGAACACAACATACTACAAAACCTCAACTAAACTGAATTAATGAAAAGACAATGCCCGCTAATCTAATGCACAGAAGGGAGAAAAAAAGAAAAAGAGCAAGAAAACAGTTGCCATCATTAGTAGAAATGTTTAACTGGGCCAAATCAATTAAGACTCGATCTTGCCCTATTAAAAGAAAACTAATAATTTTTAATCATTTCTCTAATTTTAAATTGAATAATGCAGGAAAACCATTACGATCCAAATTTTTAAAAAAATTACATGCTGCCTCTTGAAAATTTTCAACATTATTGCTAATTTTATTAATTCTAGACAATTGAGAAAAAACCAAATTTTTTAATATTTTACTGCACAAATTGGCATCAAAATTTCGGAAAAAAATAACCTTAAACTTAAAAGCCTTCTTTTTATCATAAACACCAATTTTAATTTGATAATTATCAGTATCAATTTTGAAATCTAAATATTCATTAGTCCTCTTCAAAACCAAATCTTTACGACAAATATTAAAAATAAAATCATAATTAACACAATTAAATGATCAATATATCTAAAAGCATTAAAATCAAGACACTTAGCTTCAAAAAAATGTAAAAAAATATTAGCCAAAGCGCTAGAAAAAGAATTACAATGCAGAATCCTTATTTTTTGTTAAAAATCAAGGCCATTAAAAAGTACATTGTCAAAAAAGATTAAATTTACAAATATCTATCCAATATAATTTATCAACATTTTCATTAATTAAATATTTATCATAAATGCAGCTACAAATATCAAGTATTTGAGCATGATGTATACTGGTATATAGACTTTCAAAGTCAAATGTATTAATATTAAAAACTAAACTCAGTGGCGCGACAGCCCAAAGAGGGCCAAGGCCTACTGTGCCCATCTCAGTTTTCTTGACCTAGGGCTCTGGGGTTCAGAAGCAGCTGTTCCGGTTAGGTGGTCAGCCGAACGCGAAATCCCCTGTGTTTTAGTTCCCAAGCCAGCTTTGAACTCATTCATCGACCCACTGAAGGAATGAAAGGTTGAGTCAACCTTGCCCAGCCCGAGGATCGAACTCAGAACCTGTGGCACAGGAGCGTGAAGCGCTACCACTCAGCCACCGGGCGATTAATATTAAAAACCTCATTTCTTCAATAAAATTCAAAACATCAATGTTACTATTAATAACATACACGTTTTTATACTTGGCTTAAACTTACCACAAAAGCTCCTCCAAACTCATAGATGTGAACTTCACCATTATTACAACCAAGTAGTAGAAGGCGACCGTCAGGAGACCACTACATGAAAAATACTTGAAATGTTTGAATATGGAAATATTTAAATAAATATGAAGTTTCAGTAAAATAAGTTAGAATAAAACCTCCTTCCAGGATATGGTAAAAAGGTTTATATGGTATGGATCACAAAAAAAGGCACAGATGAAGAAGTCAAAGATAAAATTTCGTTTACTGATTAGTATGCAATAAAGAACACTCTAGAATTGTTGTTTTCTTAATTTCATTTTCATTGATAAATTAAATTTTAAGTAATGACTATTTTTAAATTGTGCATTTAACCAAGATATAATCTAAATAATTAATACCATAAAAAATATCAGTTAAATAAATTTGGATGCAAAGTCACGAATTACACACCTCAACACAAGTTAGATTGAGTCCTTTTAATTCTTTTCCCCATATTCTGTTTCCATCAACTGATCCAACAATAACAACTCCTGCAAATAAATAAATAAAAATAAATTAAATAGTTCCCTTTTTTATGTAAAACAACATCCATAAAAATTCAAATAACTTTCATCATCAAAATTAAATTGTTTAGAGCATATTTCAGAAATTTAGAGATTATGAAACATTCTTCGAAATCATTGAAATTTCTTATGAATAAAGAAACAGAAATCTAATAATTCATATAAAGAGAAATGAGAAAAATTAATACAGACTGGATAGTTTTCATCGACTAAATTGCAATAATTGTGCCTTTCGTACCTCAAACGAGATATGTTATACATTATTTTTAATTACTTAATACCATACATAATATAAGAAATAGCATTTTCTAAATGAAAAACTTTAATAGTAAGATATCTTTATAATTATACTACTGAAAATATGTAACATAAAAATTTAGGATTAGACCAAATTTTGTAAAGCTGGCAAGCTAAAATATTAAAAAAATGATAATAAATGAAGAGTTTGATGCTAATAAATTCAATATAAAAAGGATATTTTTTTATGCAACTAATCTACAGAATGTTAATGAATGAAGTTCACCTATTCATAGCTGTCTATACTATCCATTAGGAAATTATGAAAAAGAAAATTACAAAGGTCGAAATACTTTTTTTTTTTTGAAAGATAATACAATGTAATGAATATTTATTGCTTGTACTTCCTTGCCCTCTTTGAGCATGAGTATCATATCTTTAAAAACATTCATAGGAATAGAATTTTTTCTCCTTTTAGAGCAAAACATCAAACATCTTATCTTTTTGTGAATTTCCTTATCAGTTTTCAAAATATATTTTAATCCTTGCTCCGCTGTGTTTTCAAAGCCTGAAATATCTACAATGCTTCAGGTGGGGGAAAATTTGATAATGCAGGATATAGTTTTCGGCTAATTGTTTTTTACTTCCTTCATCAAGAAACATTCTTAGTAAAGACTCTTCAAAATATTTTCTAACTTCAAAAACTTTTAAGAAATAGCTAAGCTAACAACTGATAAGATGAACTTTAATTGTGTATCTTTCATACATAATTTTGTAAAGCACAACCAATTCAATATAGACAATAAGAAATAAATATTTCTAAAAAAAAGTTATTTTGAAAGAAAATATTTTCAATGATATTTATAATTTCTGTTATACTTATTACAGTATGGGCCAGAGATTTTAGCACCATATTATAAAAACCATATCATAAGTTTGTGAACTGATTTTGCTCCTGTTATACTTAAAGCTTCTTTTCTAGCAAATTTCATACTTGTCTAGTTTTGATGGAAGCAGTTAATGATTTTGAGTTGTGGATACTTTCAGTTTCATTGCTACTTTAAGTAAATACATTGGTATCTATTTACCGAAATATGTACCGTTATGCTTCACTGTTTGTGCTAGTAGATTTTGATGGTCAAAGTCTAAGAAAATAGATTCTTTTTGAAGATTTTTGAATGATCTTTGACCATTAATGCAAAGGTGCACTGAAAGTTTTTAAGTCTTAATGTTAGTGAAATGTAGTAGAACATAAAATAATGGTTAGTGTCATGATTCACTCCTTTCACGAAAAGTATAGCAACTTGAAAATCAATGTTTTTTTAAAAAAAAAAAAAAAAAATTCGAGTGTATCTTCAGTTTTGATCCCTAAAGCTTCCAGAAAAAATTATTTTTTACAAAAAAATAATAAAAAAACAGGTGGCAAATAGTTTAACATAAAAGAAAATATCTTGAACATTTCAAGAAAATTAAAAATTTCAAGGATTCAAACATGCTTGATTTGCTAAATTTTTTTTAAAAAAAACTGGCTCTTAAATATACAGTTCTTTCTTGATATATATAATGAAAATATAGTCATAACATACCATCATCATACGTAATGCAGATTTTCATACCATCATGGTTCCAAGACATTCCTTTAACTAAAGACTTTTGCCGATTATTAACCATTTCTTCATACCAAATACCTAAACGATCAAAACTAATGCTTTAAACTGCAATTGATTTGAAATTTTTTTATAAATATGAATATTTTTAAAATTCTAAGCAAAAGTTACAAAATTAAAGGTACAAAGTCCTAAATAAGTAAACAAAAAGAAATTAAAATAGAGATATAACTATGGACTTAAAACAAAAATCTTCCAACTTTCCAATAAAAAAGACATGAATAATTTTTATACTGTGGCACGAAGTTATATTTCACAGTTTTCTAAGAATGATTAGTTTCTAAGACAATCTAAGAAGAAAACTGTACATTTTCAAGTCATAATAAGTTGAAAGGCCTTTTTTTATAGAAGATATTCGATTTATGACAAAAACTTTAACTATTTTCAAAATATTATTTTGTGCATTAATAAAATCAAAATAAATGTGTATCAATCTAGAAAAGTCAAAAACCTTGAAAAAAATTCTTAAAACTTTTAGTTTATCTGATAATATATATTAAAGTTCTAATTTTTACTTAAAAGGAAAAATATCTGATGAATAAATGCAAGCAGAATTTGAACATAGCAATATCACTGCTTTTTTGTATTTAAGAAACTATGCCTACTTGAATATATGCATAAGATCAAATAAGATTGTTAACAATATCACTGTTCCATAAGAGAACAAAAAATACTAGACATTCCAGTTACAAAGAAAAGTTAATCAAAAGCACTTTACGAATAATCAGTAATAGCAGTAACAATCAATATTTCAAAACATAATAATTAAAAATTATGAGTCTATTACTTATAAAAATAGCAGTCAGAATTGAAAACTGTGTCTTATTTCAATTATATGTATTTAATTGAGTATTTTTAAGTTTTTTTCTCCATAAAAACCTTGATTTAAATTTGAATTCAGGCATGAAAAAAAAAAGGTTCATTTACATAAACCATAAGAATTATTTTTAAATTTTTTTATTTATATACCTTTGTGTTCCATCCAAACCATAATAAATCCATTAGTGTCACATGAAGTCAATTTTTGATATGGTTCATTCCACTGAACAAATGACACTGTACCTATAAAGAAAATAAAAACAAATTAGTAGTATTCAACAATAATTTTCAACAAAACTACTTACAATAATAAATAAATAGCTTACAGCTGATAACAAGCCTTATTATCATATTTAACTAAATTATTCTTGATTACTTGCATTAGTAAAAAACATTGTATAGAGCTGATATGAGGGAATATTGGAAAGTTATGGGTTGTTCATGTAATTAAAAATCCAGCCAAAGTAATGGAACTTTCAGTTTGTTGTTCACGAAAATCGAGAATATTCAATGTTTGAATGTTCCCCCACACTGAATAAAAAGCTAAAGAGGGTGCACAACTGGCAGGTCATCTAGAGGTTGTCTATACATGGCATTGAGTAAATGCTAAAGAATGCTATTTATTAAATTGTTTTACCACATAAATTTTTTTTTTTAGTGATAACTATAAGCAGAGTCTTTCAATTTCAGTAAACAGTCACCCCAACTTTCATTTCTTTCGATTTATGACGAATAAAAAACATGTTGTAAAACTTTTGATGTAATGATCAGATCTTCATGTTCTAGGGCTCAATCTTAATGGTTTATGGGAATGACCTCAAATATGCTAATTAATAAGTGAAGACAATATTTTAAGTTACGACATCAGACACAAAAACATAAACGTACTTTCTTTGAATAAACATATCTTTTTTCCCAACAGAATCAGATTTCTGACCCCCAAAGTATAGGTAGGTGCAATCTGGGATATATGATCACCCTAGTTTGGCCAAGAGAGTGATTCAAAATTGGGACCCCTTAGTGTTAATTTTACTTTTTGTGTATTTCGTCCTACCTAGAGAAATTTTTAAGCAAGTTAAAAAACTTTTGCAGACAATTATAAAACTCATTTGTCCAAAGATAATTCCATGCAAAAAATAAATTTTAGTAAATATTTATTATTTTTTCTTATTTCATTTAATAATAGTCAAAAAAATTTCCGAATTTTTTTCAAGTAACATTGAATAAAATAATAAAGATTGCTAAATTTAACTAAAAGTTATTTTTTGCTTGGAACTATTTTTGGATAAATTAATTATATAATTGCGTGTAAAAAATTTTCAGTTCGCTTAAAAAGTTCTCGAGACAAAGCAAAATACACAAAAAGTAAAATTAACATTAAGAGGTGCAAACTTTGAACCGCTCTCCAAACTAACCTATTGAAGGGACCATTTTTTCTAAATTGCGGCTAAGCCCCATTTTAATTTTGGGTCAGAAATCCGAATCCGTCGAAGTAAAGGTCTGTTGATTCAGAGAAAGTACGTTTTTGTGTCTGATTTCGTAACTTAAAATAACCCCTGCTCTTATTAAATACCATATTTGAGTTCACCCCCTTGAACCAGGGGCGGATCTACTTAAGGGCTTTTTGGGCTGCAGCCCAGGGCCCCGTGGGTACAAAGGGCCCCAGTTCCCACTGAAAACAATAAGTGATATTTTGAATTGAAAAAAATATCGAATATTAGAAAAAAATATATAAGGTTGGCAACCCTGAGATCAATTAACCCATGCATGTGCGCGTCTATCGAACGGAACAGGGAATTATTCGTCGCTTGTTTTTGGTCAGTGTATTTTTTCGCGTCTATTACGGGGGACTTCCCACAGCGCCGCTTAACGCCCGACGTAATTTTGCTTTTTTTTCGAGCTTCTGTTCTCGTCGTCAAAGTGACAAACTTGTTTAGTTTACTAATAACTGTCATGACTACCAGAAACCCTCTGATCCCACTGAAAACTATATTGGTAGCAAGAGGACTGTAATACCGAGGCGGAAAGAAATTTAGAGAATATTAAGTTTGAGTTTGAGAAATATGTTGATGTGGGCTTGTGGCCAGAATTGCTAGATAAGGATTTTATTAATGATATACTCTCACATTAAATGACTGACTTTCAAAATAAAAATCCGAAAAATATATATTCAGCTTCAATAAAGAAATACAAAGAACAAAACCGAACATTTTCAAATAGGTATTTCATTAAGAAAATGACAAATTATCAATCACTGGAAAGATCTTGGTTATGATCTTGGAATAAATTTTTTTGTATCATTTTAAAGTATATAATTGTACATGGCAAAATACAAAATATGAGTGAAACAAGTTGAATAGTTCCTGAGAAATCAAATTTGAAACATACAGCTTTTCTAAAATTCAATTTCTTAGGAACAATTCAATCGATTTTGCTCAAATTTTGTGTTTTGCCATGCAAAATTAGATACATTAATAAGTAAAAAATTATATACCTTACAATGCAAAATTTGTTCGACTATTATTAAATAAAATAACAAAACATAATAAATATTTACTAAAATTTATCTTTTGCATGAAATTATCTTTATACAAACAAATTTCATAGTTGTGTGTAAAAATTTCTCAATTCGCATCAAAAGTTTGAGAGCTACGGCAAAAATGTAAAATTAATATTAAGGGGTCCAAAATTTGGATCGCTGTCCTGACGAAACTATGGAGACTATATTTCCCAAACAGCAGCTACCTCCCATATTTTGGGGGTCAGAAATCTAAATCCGTTGCAAAAAAGCTATGTTCATTCAGAGAAAGTACATTTTTGTGTCTGATTTTGCAACTTAAAATATCGTATGAACTTATTAATTAGTATATTTGAGTCCACCACCTCAAATCATTAAGATTAAGTTCTAGAGCATAAAGATCTGATCATTAGATTAAAAGTTATTCAGACTGGCCCATTTTTTTGGAGTCCTGTACATAAAAAGTAAGAAAAACCACAAACTAAGGACGAGCTGATGTATTCCTGAATTTATGTTCTTCATTGCATACATTTAACACAAGATTAGTAGTATAACTACTAATCTAATTAATTCAATTAATTTAGTTTTAATTGTTTTTTTCAGAGGTATTCATTCAAAACAAAATTTCCTTATAACAGATCAATAAAAAGTTATTTTATTAATCCAGGGAAAAAACATCCATGAAATGAATTAATTTTCAATACACCTTTTTAGAAATAAATTTTAAATGGTAGCAAAAAATATTTTGGATGGTAGATTTAATGAAATAATAACTACTTCTAGAGCTAAACTAATTTTGTTGAATCAATATGAGGCTCGGAATATCAAAAAGTAAAAATTTGTATTTTGTTTAAAGTTTTTCTAACTTAATACATTATGTGATTACATTTTGAATGTTTGTACCCAGAAGTGTATGTACATAAGTAACTAATGTAAAAAAAAGTTTTAAGTAACAAAAATAATATAAAATTAAGTCAAAGATATCTATCATAATAAAATTTAAAATGAATATTTCAGAGTGGTTGTAGATTATTTATTTTGATCATTAAGTGCATTTTTTAAACTATTAACAAATAGAAAAACAAAATTAATACCCACTATTTATTAATATAAAACTTTTATTTACTACATAAGAGAATAAAACTAAATTATAAATTATTTTTACATTAAATGGAACACTTTCTAGGATAAACTTTTGTACATCCTTTTTAATTTTTAAACATTTTATCAAGTATTAGCTTTTTCAATACAATAGAGACATATTTATTTTTGAAAGTGATATTTTTTAACTGTCTAAGTGTTGAGTCAAGTGAAGTTCTACTAGAAAAACACAAAAAAAAAAAAAAAAAAAACAAGCTAAAAATTCCAAAAAAGCAGGCACTAATTCTCAGAGGTTTTAATTATTCTGAATGATGAACTAAAATTTTATTTTTTTACTTTAAATTGTAATTAAGATATCCTGTTTTCAGTAAATTATAGTTTGAAGTCTAGGTATTTAAATACAGGATTCATTTGGTAAAACACAACAGCAGAAAAATTTGGACATTTACATCCTCTAAAACAATAAACTGTAATGTTAAAATAATAGTTTAAAACTAAATTTTTTGAATATTTAATATTATTATTTAAAAAGGTTTCAAATTCTAATTTTACAGACGTTTTGCTGAATTTTAGAAATTATTATTTCTTATTAATAAACAATGATTAACGTGCTTTAAAGTTTTAAATGAAACAACAAAGGCCTTTGGTGTTTATTTAGGCTTTAGATAAGCATCAATATACTTCTTCATATCCAAATAGACTATTCCGAAAAACATAAAATTAAATATCTATTCATTTTTTTCCATAGAGATTTGGACCACAATCTTATGCAAAATAAAACAGCTTCCAGCAACTATGAAAGAGACTCCATTCCATCAAGAGTTTTCTTATAATCAGAAGTGTAACTAGACGTTGAGATAAGTTTAACGAGTCAATTTTTTTTTTAAAATAGAGAAACGCAAGACATACTGTGAATAAAAAAAATCACATATGTCTTAAAAGATGTAACCACTTGGTTCTAGTTTTTCTAATGACGGTCCATAAATAAATATAAATTATTTCAATTCATGCATGCGACATTTTAAATTATTAAAAATATTAATTGAGTAGCCAAAGTTAAGTATGCTCTACTGGAATTTATATAATTGTATGACATAATGAAGAATGCAATAAAAATAAGAAATAATAAACTAACATCACTCTTTAAATTTCATCTTAGTAAAAATGAAAATAAAAAACAAATACCAGTATGTCCTTCTAAACTTTGATTGGTTGAAAGACTAGATGAACTAACTACACTGGCAGTAATTTCTTTTCCTAAAATAAGTAAATAAAATTATACAACTAAATTAGAGAACATAGACTAAATATTAAAATTTAAGCAAAATACAGAAATCACAGTCACTCTTGTAAAAAAAAAAAAAAAAACCAAACAAATCTTTTTTTTAAATGTAGCCTAATAAAAAAATCCAGGGGAAGAGTTTTAAATAGGAACCTCAAGAAAATTACCTCTATGAGCTTCTTCTTTCATTATTTATTTAGACAACAAGAAAACAAAATTAAAAAAAAAGTCATTTGAATTTTTTAATAATAGTTTGAAACAAAAATTTAAAGAAAAAATCTCTTGTTTTCAAAAGGTCTTAAGTTTCACTAAATAAAAAACTATTTCAATCTTTAAAAGTACAGTAAAAGTCCATCATAATGACAATTCACAATAACAATGTAATTGTTGCTTGTCGTTATAAGCAAATACACACATGTAATGTAAAAATAACATTAAAAAGCATAAAAGATTAAACCAAAACATTTACGTTCTTTCATTTGGATTTAAAACATGTATCTATAGAAGAATGCCCTTGCCTTCAGATTGTTGGCTTAGCAGGAAGTTTTTAAAAAATGCAAACAAAGAAAAAAAAACAAAACAAGAAAGTGCAACAGATTTTTATGCCATTGATTACACTGAATATTGATTTCAATTAGTCAATTAGTAAGTTTTTAAACAAGGGAGTAAGATGTATGGTAGATATGTGGTGAACAAAAAATATATTCTTTTGAAGTGTAAGACAAGATTCTTCAAATCAGTTGAAGAATTTTTCTCCAGTGAGGAAGAAGATAGCTCTTGACTGTTGGTCAACCACATACTTGCTTTATAAAATTAAAGGGTTAAGAATTTAAGAAAGAGATAAGGTGTTTGTTTTTCCCTTCCCTGCATGGATATAAAAACAAATAACAATATATACTGTTTTGTTCTTTTTAATATAATATTGCTCATTAAAATAATAGAAAAACGTATTACCCCCCCTAAAAATTACTGCAAGTGGAAGGTTCTAAATTTTTAACTAGTTATAAACATAGAATTTTGTATCTTTAACAATGGTATTTTGATGGAGACATAGTGTAATAGTGAACTTCTTGCATTGTAATGAGAAATACATATGCTAAACTCATTAAATTATACTTTTTACTGACATTTAAGACAAAAAAAAAAACATTAGAAGAACTAGGTGAAAGAACATTTAAGTGGTATTTTTGCCTATTTGAAAATACTCATATTAGAATGAATAGTAACCTCAAGAAGGTGGCCTCAAATAAACTTTCTTTTATGAAAACTGATTTAAAAAAAATTGACTTAAATTAATGTTCTAACATATACACAACAAAAATTTGTTCTAAAACCTATGTTAGTGGTTCATCTACTAAGTTTTTCAAACATAAGATATCATCTACAAAATCATAAATTTTGACTCAAGAACAGGGTATAAAATCTATGCAAAGGTCAGGCACCAAACTTAATTGTAGTCTGGCTCAGCGCCTTTTTTACTGAAAGAACAAGGCCTAATGCTAACTAGCAAGGAGAAGGTTATAAGAAAGCCCCCACGTTCAATAGTAAAAATTTCTGGGGAAAAAAAAGGTTTAAAGAATTAATGCAAAAAATCTTATTTCGAATAATTTCTAAGAGACTTCACACAAATTAATGTAAGTTTTAAAAAATATAACCTGAGAAAATCTTTCCATAAAAAATGGTACAGCAAATTTTGTCCTTTAAATGTATGCATATTTATTTTGAAAATATTTAATCAAAAAATATATTTCATTTAAGTATAGAACATCATTAATGCAGCCAAACATATTACATATAATACAAAGAAGTCCAAGAATATTATTTAAAAGAATCTTAATCATATAACATAATGAATTAGTTTATTAAAAAAAAATAATTTCAATTTGTAGCATAATACTTACTGGATTCTAATTTTAAAACTTTCAGAATGCCACCTTCACCTCCACAAGCAATGTATCCATGGGTTTTATTCCAGGCAATGGATTTCATGTTAATGCTCTTTGGCAAGGCTATCTAAAATAGTAGCATATAAATCTAACTAATTACAATCATACACAATATTTTTAGAGTCATAAGTAACATAAAATGAAAACTCTTTTCAAAAACTTTTAACTTCAACATTTGTAACCTTTTTACAAAAGCAGATATTAATTCTTTTGCCAACATACTTAGTTCAAAAACTTAATTCAACAGGGAAAATCACTGGTACACATTCCACATGCATACATTGTCAATGTTATTTTAGGTATATTGACCAGATTAAACAAATATGTCTGTTATTAGAAAAATTAATAAGTTATAAATTAAAACAGCAATTGAAAAATATTTATGAAGAGGAAAAAGTTTTAAAACTAATTAATTCCATATTATTTTTTATTTTAATTTTAAAGTATTTGTTTAAAGTCACAAGATCGTTTCTTTCTTCACATTTCAGTTATTAATGTATCTGTCTTAATAAAGAGTAAATTAGCATGTTCACTATTAGGAATCATGGACTGCATTTGAAAAATATTTATCGAGATAGAGAAATTTTAACCCTCTAATTGATTCTGCTTAAATGTTTTAAAAGCATTTGTTCATACCTGAAGCACCTGAAAGGTAGATTAATTTTTTTAAATAATAATAAGCACTTGATATTATTAAAACTTTTCTGAGACTCTCTTCTGAAAAAGTCTATGCAATCCTACGTAAACATTATACTAAGACAGATTATAAATTTTAATAGACATCAAAACTTAGACTTGAACTAAGTCTCAATCATACATAAAGTAATCCTTAAATGCACAACATTATTTAATTTGATGGCAGTTCAAAAAAATAAAAATAATTCCCTTAATTAAACCATTGTATTTATATTCTTACAGTTTGTTTTTGAAAACAGGAATTTACCACTTCAGAAGGAATCTACTTTCAGAGAAGGTAATACACAGAGATGTGTACTACCTCAAGTTCTAAGACACATAGTTGTGGCTTATTGTAAATTAAACAACCAAATATTTTTTCAATTTATTTTACCCCTATTTTGATGAAATCAAAGTAGACCTGGCACACGTACGGTAAGTCCTCAGATAGGAAAATGTGTAATACTTTTTAATTAATATTTATAGTTATCTCTTAATTCTAATAATTTAATAAGTCAAGATAACTAATTAATAAAAATACAAAACAGCCAACATTTTCTAATTTATTTGAAAATATTAATTAGTAAACATGAACATTGACTTTATTTATCTTTAAATTTTTTCTATTTCATGAACTTGGGAAGTAAAAGGACAATTTATGAATTACTAATTTAGCAGTGTTTCACTCTTCATTCATTGTGAATTTCAGATGTTTTACTTCCAGCGATTAAATGATAAATACAATGTATAGTATTTGTAATACATATAAAAATTTCTATTTCTTTTTCAAAAAAAAAAAAGATAATTTTTAAAAAAAAAAATATTATTATTTTTTCTTCAATTCTACTTTGAAAGATATTTTAGTGATTCAGTTTAAAAAAAAAATGTACAATGAGATCAAGCATTAATTAGCATGCCTAAAATATATACAAATTAGATAATTAAGTTAATTTCTCAATAAATCATGATTAAATAGGAACAAATCTATGAGTTGGATAATAATTAATGCATAGATATTTTTTCAGCTGTGTTAAACTTAAAAACTAATTTTACAGAGTAATAATATTAATGCAGAGTTAGACAAACTCAACTCAGTTTAAACAGAGCTTTAAAGGCGATTTTACTTCAGGACAGGGAATGAACTCTTTTAGGATGTTATTTTATAATAATCATAATTAACAAATAAGCAAACCTCCTGCTCTTGTTTAGTTAAAGTATAAAGTTATCAATAGCAAGAGTGGTATTATAAAGAAATACGTATAGCAATGTAAATCTCTAAAAAAAATTGAAGATTATAAACACTCCCCAAAAACAATATTTATTTAACAAAAAACAATAACAAAAGTAGGCCTATATATATATATATATAATGTATAAATTTATAGATAAAAGTAATAGTAACGCCACAAAAACAAGTAATAAATGTGTTGCAAAACAATAAGTTATTGCAGAAATGTCTCGGCTGCTTTGAAATTTTCCCAAATTTTATGTAAATAGTACGTACTTTTTTACTCATATAGCACTGCATAGTTGACGTTTCAAAATAACTAAGAATAAACTAATAAACTATTGACAAAAGATGACAAATCTTGACAGTTCAATTGTGTGTTTGTAAACAACGCTCAATCACTAAGGCAACCACACTACAGTGACAGTTAAGAATTCGAGAATAAAAGTTTCACAGGACTTGGCCACCGCAGATTTAAGAATGTGTCTAATTCTCACTATCATGCTGAGAGCTAGAACGAATGCGCATTTACATTATCAATGAGCGATTAAAGCACTGTAATGCTAATAATACCTTGTATCAATCAGATTTTTAAATTTACTCTATAACTCCTAGATGCAATTCGCATTTTTCAGAGATAAAATTACCAGCGAAATCCGGATTGTCCGAACCAAATAAGTTATGGAATCTGAAATTTGAAAGAAAATGTTACAGGTTCGAAGTCGTGGAAAAAAAATCACAGCTTTTTTAAGGGAATAAAAGGAAAGCACTTTGCAAAGCAAAGTTTGAAGCACCATTTCAAAAATGAACAAGAGTAAAAAATATTTATCTCATAAAATTTAAAGTTCCAACTGGGCAAATTTGTAAGATAAATTTTTTTAAGTGTCCAATGTACAGTGCGCAAAATAAAAAATAACAAAACTGGACCACCTTGAATAACTTTTGATTTAATGATCGGATCTTCACGTTCTAGGACTCAATTTCAATGGTTCGAGGCATGGGCGGATCGTGGATTTGTGGGGCCCTGGGCTGGAACTACTTAGGGGCCCTAATAGCCATTTTGTCAAGAAAATTTTTCTATAGTGGTGTAGATAAGTATATAGAAAAAATAGGACAATAAAATAATTTTATTTATTTATTTTTATTTGTCTATACAAACAGCAACTGTACATCATTATTGCAAAAGCAATTGACAGGTTATGTGTAGTTATGTTATATAAATTATAAAGCAACCTTTCTGCATTTTTGTGGTGCAAATTCCTTTATTTGCTCATCACATTGTTAGTCCTTCGTTAAATCACAGTTTATGGAAAGAACTGATAAATGATTTAGTCGATGGTTCGACATTGTTGTCCTATATTTGTTTTCGATATATGAAATTCTGGAGAAAGAGCGTTCAGCTTCACAGCTAGTGATTGGCAAAGTTAAAAAAATCTTTAAGATAGTGTAGCAATTTGGAAAAACATCAGCAAATTTCTTTTCATAAATTAGCATAAAAATTTCACACAAGAGGTGTAAGACTCTGGCTTAGACTGAAGTAAATAAGATTTTAACTGAATGCACTCATTCACTAAATTCTCGTCCACGTCATCTGGATAATAATCAACAATATTACGTACACTTTCCAGATCTATGTTTTCCATATTTTTGTCATGCAAATCCCTTAAAAATTTGAATTTCTTGCTATACATCTCATACACTTGGCTCCTTTTATTTAAATCCATAATCAGCTTATCTAACGCAACGTTTAGCGTGTCTCTTTTAAATTTTCCTGCGCCGTATACTGAGAATTTATCGGTAGACTTATCTGAAAATTTTGGAGTAGTGCGTCTCTTGTTTACGTCATTGTAGTTTATTCCCACACTAGTACTTAATTTTTTAGCTTTCTCTTCGTATTCCTTTAGCTTCTGATCTGATTGGTGCCTTATGTTGCTCACGAAGTCTTTTAATGACACAATTAACTTGTTGCCTTCACGTGTCAACCACACTAACATTGATTTCTTATGCTCATTAGAATTTTCATGATTTTCTAAACAAGTTCCTATGCGTTTCCAATCAGAAAATCCGGTTGTGTATTGAGAAGGGATTTTAGAAAAAAGTTTGCAAGCCAAAAACCAAAAACAGTACCTACCATGGTCGAAGAACATTACCAAGATCTTTCCAGTGATTGATAATTTGTCATTTTCTTAATGAAATACCTATTTGAAAATGTTCGGTTTTGTTCTTTGTATTTCTTTATTGAAGATGAATATATATTTTTCGGATCTTTATTTTGAAAGTCAGTCATTTCATGTGAGAGTATATCATTAATAAAATCCTTATCTAGCAATTCTGGCCACAAGCCCACATCAACATATTTCTCAAACTTAATATTCTCCTCCGGGATGTTTCCCAGACCGTCGCCAATAGCCCATTGTGCAGCTCTAGTGCGACGTAAATTAACAACAACAACAACAAACTTAATATTCTCTAAATTTCTTTCCGCCTCGGTATAACAGTCCTCTTGCCACCAATATAGTTTTCAGTGGGATCAGAGGGTTTCTGGTAGTCAAGACAGTTATTAGTAAACTAAACAAGTTTGCCACTTTGACGACGAGAACAGAAGCTCGAAAAAAAAAGCAAAATTATGTCGGGCGTTAAGCGGCGCTGTGGGAAGTCCCCCGTAATAGACGCGAAAAAATTCACTGACCAAAAACAAGCGACGGATAATTCCCCGTTCCGTTCGATAGACGCGCACATGCATTGGTTGATTGATCTCAGGGTTGCCAAATTTATATATTTTTTTTCTAATATTCGATATTTTTTTCAATTCAAAATATCACTTATTGTTTTCAGTGGGAACTGGGGCCCTTTGTACCCACGGGGCCCTGGGCTGCAGCCCAAAAAGCCCTTAAGTAGATCCGCCCCTGGTTCAAGGGGGTGAACTCAAATATGGTATTTAATAAGAGCAGGCGTTATTTTAAGTTACGAAATCAGACACAAAAACGTACTTTCTCTGAATCAGCAGACCTTTTCTTCGACGGATTCGGATTTCTGACCCAAAATTAAAATGGGGGTTAGCCGCAATTTGGAAAAAATGGTCCCTTCAATAGGTTAGTTTGGAGAGCGGTTCAAAGTTTGTACCTCTTAATGTTAATTTTACTTTTTGTGTATTTTGCTTTGTCTCGAGAACTTTATAAGCGAACTGAAATTTTTTACACGCAATTATATAATTAATTTATCCAAAAATAGTTCCAAGCAAAAAATAACTTTTAGTTAAATTTAGCAATCTTTTTTATTCAATGTTACTCGAAAAAAATTTCGATTGTAAGGTGCATAATTTTTTAAACCACTTCAAAGAATACATTTTTACATGGCATATTACAAAATTTTAGTGAAATCGGTCGAACAGTTCCTGAGAAATCGAATTTCAAAAATGTCGTATTTTAAAAATTAGATTTCTCTTATTATTCGACTGATTTCACTTAAATTTTGTATTTTCCCATGTGAAATTATGTTCTTTAAAACGATGTAAAATTTTTTATACCTTACAATTCAAAAATGTTTTGACTAATATTAAATAAAATAATAAAAAATGATAAAAAATGTATTAAAAGTTATTTTTGCATAGAATTATTTTTGGATAAATGGATTTTATAATTGTGTGTAAAAAATTTCAATTCGTTTAAAAATTTCTCGAGATATGGCGAAATACATAAAAAGTAAAATTAATATTAAGGGGTCCAAACTTTGGAACGTTCTCTTCACCAAACTATCGAGACTATATTTCCCAGATGGTGGCTACCCCCTATTTTTTGGGGGTCGGAAATTTGAATCCATAGGAGTCAGGGACCGATCAAGACAAATTCAGGCCCAAGGCCCACCAAATTTTCCGGGCTCCTAACAAAATATTTTGAAATTAAATTTCTGAAGAGTAGTCCTAACAATACGAAGAATCTATTGAACTGCATGATTCAAGAGAAGCATTTTAAAAAAATTTGAAAGCAGACAATTAAAGATTATTTTTCTAAGATAAAGTTTGCGCATCTAAATGCTTAAGGAAAATATAAAATGTTGGGTGAAAATAAAAATAGTTTGGTGATCACAAACAAGTGAAATCAGTGATTTTTGCTAAACACTGATTAGCTGAATTATTTTAAAGATTGTAGCCTTCCATCTACAGCTTTACATATTTGTTAAGAATAGCTTTTAGTTCTTGTTGACACTGATAATTTATTGTAAGAGACTTTGGGAATATGCATTCTTGTTGCATTTGCTTAAGCCGCTGGAGTAAAAATTGCACCAATTAAATTTCAGCTATACTTTGGAATTTGATAAGTGCAATGTTTACACGAGTTCGGTTTATCACAATATAAAGAAAATTTGAAATAAAAAATGTCTCTTTTTGGGAAAAACTGTTTCTTTCAGTATTTAAAAAAAGTAATTTGTGGACTTTTTACTAATTTTTGAGTCCCCCCAAAAAGTGGGGGCCCTAGGCCCGTGCCTATTGGGCCAGGCGATAATCAGGCCCTGGTCGGAGGAAAGGTATAATTATTTAGTTGTTGTTAATTTACGTCGCACTAGAGCTGCACAATGGGCTATTGGCGACGGTCTGGGAAACATCCCGGAGGATGATCCGAAGACATGCCATCACAATTTTGATCCTCTGCGGAGGGGATGGCACCCCTGCTTCGGTAGCCCGACGACCTGCGCGCGAAGTCGACCACTTTACGGTAGCACAGTTTAACGAGGACCAATACCGCACACCCTCGGTCCCTACGCAGACTGATCCAAGTGGTCACCCACCCGCACACTGACCGTAGCCAGTGATGCTTGACTTCGGTGATCTGCTGGGAACCGTATAATTATTTAGAGAAAGTGCATTTTTGTGCCTAATTTCGTAACTTTAAATATCGTCTGCACTAATTAATTGGCATATTTGAGGTAACCCCTTTGAATAATTGAGGATGATTCCAGAACGAGAAGATACGTTCATTAGATCGAAAGATATTAAGCATTGTTAGTTTTTTATTTTGCTTACTGTACTCTAGGGTGCTTTGTTTTTCCATTTCTTTTCTAAGTGAAATGTAATACCCGACAAAAGTGGCAAATCTCCACGGGAACATTACAGATTATATATAGAGCCGGATTTAAGCTTAGCGAGGCCCTAAGGTAGTGGGGCTCTTATGCGTTCAACTCCATTTTCAATACACCAAGAGAAAACTGTCATTATTATTTTTTTTGTTAATTGTTTAATATCAAATTGTCTTTTATAATAAAGCATTTGATAATACTACTTGGTTGTCGAAAATATGATCTCTCTATAGGCGATCGCAACGCTCGTTTACGCCATCTGGGGAGAAGACCGGTTCCATGATTTTGGCCCTTTCCCCTTCCCTCTCCACCTTTTTTCAGTTGTGTAGGAATGTACTACGATATTTTTCCCTTTCCTAATATTTTTCGTATTTAATTGTTAAAAATATTTTTTTAAATTTCCATGACGCTTTCTTTTAGAACTATGTCTAATGTAGTTTTCAGTTCCATATAGTTTCCCAACTTAAGAGATTTTAATCTATTTAAAAGTGAAGACAGAAAATAACGGATTTCCTTTTTCTATGACTCTCCTCACGCTAATGGTGAAAGCATGTGAAGTGTTGCCATATTTAAAGATTTCTGCTCTACGCCACCTGTAGCCCATTTCGACAGCTAATATTAAAGAATCGCACGAGATGCCGTAGTTTTGCGTGTTCAACTTTCAACTTTGTTTTGCTGTATAAAAACTATAAGACTTACAAAAATTTCAAATTACAGTAGGTGTTTAGAAAAATGTACGGGGAGCTTAAAGAAATAAGAAAAATTAACATTCGATCAATTGTTTGAAATTATTAATAGTTGAACTTGTCGCGAAAGGTATCTTGCGTGCTGCACTGCAGGCCTCTGGGATGCAATTAAAAACTTGAAATAAGACTTGAAAGTGTCATTTTTGTTAATGAATTTAGCAAGAGCTTTTTTGAAATTTTAATTTGTTTGAAAGTATTGATTAAGACTCATAAATTTGTAACTTCGAAAATATGTATAAATCTGTACATGGAGTACGATGGGATAAAAAAAAATTTAATATTTAATTATTAGTTGGAGAATCGTCAAACTGTTGTAAAAAAATACCGTGTGTGCTGATCTACTGCCAACTGAAAAGCACATGCTGATAGAACCATTTTCATTTATGAACTCAATGAAAGATTTTTTCAAATTTCAGTTTTTAAAAAGTTGCAAATTTTTATTGCAAATTTTAGTGCCATTTTCATGAATTTTTTTACAAACTTTTTTTTCTTCCAGAAAATAATTATTCATCCATTGTTGTTGAGTTCCGCAGTGGACTCATCGTTAAGACCCGGTTTCGTGTAGAACACCGAAGTCAAGGATCAGTGACTGCTGTCAATAAGCGGGTGGGTGGTCGCTTTGATCAACCTGAGTAGGGACCGAGGGTCAGCGGTATGGGTCCTCGTTAAACTGTTCTACCGTAAAGTACTCGACTTCGCTCCCGGGTCGTCGGACTGTTAAAGAAGGGGAGCCATTCCCCTCTGCAGAGGATCAAAATTGTGATGGCATGTCTTCGGATCATCCTCAAGAATGTTTCCCAGACCGTCGCCAATAGCCAATTGTGCAGCTCTAATGCGACGTAAATGAACTACAACTGCAACAACTGTGATTTAAATTTCTTTTTCAACAAGGATAAAGGTAGTTCAACTAAAACAATTCTGATTTATTGAGTAGTCAACAATGGATTAATAGTCAATTATCAAAGCAAAAAAAAACATGAAAAAGCACTTAAATTTGCGAAAACGATTTAGTAAATAGAAATTTTGAAACAAGATTCATTGTAAAATCACGGATAAAAATGGCTCCATTGTTGCATTTCAAAACTCCATTTTTGCTTTTCAACCAGTGACAGATCGCCCAGCATGGTACTTATTTCTCTACAAATTTAACAGTTAATAATTCTAGAACTGATTGTCGAATGTTAAATTTTTTTTTATTCTCTCGTACTCCCTGTACCTTTTAAGTCGTTTTTCTTTTTTCTTCTTTTTTTTTTTTTTTTTTTTTTTTTGTGCAGCTCTGATCTTTATGATTTTAATATAATTGGAGACACAGTTTCAATAAAAACAAATTACGATAGTAGTAAAATTTCAATTACTTTTTACGATTATTATGCTGAGATAATTTTTCAATAAAAGAAATTTAAATCACGGCGAAAGAAACATTGTATTATTTTTTTTCCTTCCTTTTTTTAACGTTAAGTTGATCCTCAAACAAAAGCAAATAATAACATTTTGTTTATTCAATAAATCAAATTTTTATGACAAGCAAATTTTACTTTAACTTGTTGGAAGAATTTCAATTTAGTGAATTTAGGGCAATGGCACTTAAACTTGAAAAACATCCATGAAGGAAATACCGGGAAGTGGCAGCCTACATGATTGTAGGGAGTACAGGGGATGAGTATACCAGGCAGTGGCACCTATCCTTAAGAAACATGACTGTGTGGAATAGCGGGCAAACGTGTACTTAGCAGTCACACTTTATCTTAGAATCAGTGTAGGGAATACGTAAAAGTGTCACTTAACCTTTAAAAAACTTCAGTGTAGGGAATACCGGGATGTGACACTTAACCTTAAAAAACACGTATGCGTGAAACACTTTAAGGAATACCAATCAAATGTATATCCAACAATGGCCTTGTATTGTAAAAAATCCTTCCTGTAAGGAATTATGGGTAAGTGTAAATCAGACAAACACATATGCCTTATTATTGTCTCAGTTAATCCAATTAATATTAAATAAAAACGGCTATTATTAACACTGAAGAGACTGAAACTTAGTATATACCTTAGTATATTGTCCAAAATAGACTAAGAAACTAATAGCTTAATATATTGTCCAAAAGCAGTCAAAATGACTGGATTGTAAAAGAATAACTAATGTGCAAAGAAATTTGTTTAAAATTAATTTTTAATACTTTTTATATTATTTACAGTTATATAACAAGTTATTAGTAAATATTAATAATAAAAAATTATATGTAGTATAAAAAGTCACAAAATTCTAAGAAATTTTGTCATTCTATACATCATTGTTTTTCTAATTGAAATTAAAAGCAGTCAAAATGACTTCCTTAGGCAATCTAGTGTTAATAGGTGCTGGTTGTTTTCAACTAAATTTTAAAAAAAAATCTCATCTGAAGTGTCTCTTAATTGGTAGTAGATTTATACCTTCTGTGCACATGCGTTAACTTTCGTAAAAATTGACAGCGCATTTGTAAAATAAAAAAATAAAAAATATTTCAAGATAGATAAAAACCATTCCCTATTTGAATCCTGTCTCGATGAGTAAAATTATCTCTTATTTGTTTCTAATGAGTAAGTAACACAACCTGTATTACTTTGGTTAAACTTTTTTTTTTTTAAGTTCTTGATTATTTTTCAAATCCAGGTAATTGTCAAGTTCGTCAGGATAAGCATATTGGCAAAATGTTCTTTCATTAAACTACAACAATTGTATATTCTGTAAAAGAAATGTTCATTATTTTTGTGGAAAAGATCGACGTAATGAAAGAAGAAAAATAAAAGAAGATAAGTGTACAAAATTTAATAAACCTAGTTAAAATATTTATAGAGATAGACATTTTTATAATTTTTTTTTTGTCTTACGTTTTTCTCTATAACTTTTAAAGTATTCAATAAAATTGAACAAACTTTTTGTTTTGAAATTTGAGAAAAATTTGTTTAAATCTGCGCAAGCTATGAGTAATTAAAATATTTCTTTTATACTGCGAATGCGTGGGAAAATGATACATATTTTTTAATTTTGCAGTGAATCGTATTTGGCAACTAATAAAAGAAGTCCGATTTGAATATCTTAAATATTTAAAAAGTTTCAAGCAATTTTATAAGTAGTTTTCGTACTATTTAAAAGAAAGCTCAAAATGATAAGGGTTTTTCAATAAATTTCATTTCGTTTTATTAAACTAGATTTATTAAAAATGACGCCGTCATTGCTGGGAATCATCCCCCATAAAAATATATTTTTTTTCGCATGTTTTCTTTCCTCATACAACCATATTTCGGCGTATGGTATCTCATTGTAAGGTATAATTATTTGTTATTTAATTTTTCTAATGATACAAAATAATATTCGTAGAAAACCTCTGATCAATCAGAGCTTTCTTTTCAAAGTACAAAACTTAGAAAATTGTCTGAAACTTTTAAAATTTTTAAGATATTCAAATCGGACTTTCTCCTCATTAGTTGTTAAATACTATTCACTAAAAAATTAAGGAAAAAATTTTTTTTCCCGCTCATACGCGCTGTAAGAGAACTACTTTAAATACTTATATATTGTACAGTTTTAAACGAGTTTTTTTTCTTCAAATTTTGAAGCAAAAATTTATTTGATTTTAATTTATTCTACTTTTTTTTATTTTCAATTTCATTGAATATTTTTAAAATTCTAGCAAAACGTAAAGCAATTTTTTCTATACAAATGTTCATATCTCTAGAAATATTTTAGTTAGGTGCACAAAATTTTGTGCAATTATTTGCTCATAATAACCAAAATAATTTTTATAAGTTTGTTGCTACATTTTTTGGCATAGCGTGTTCAAAAACACTATTTTCGATTTGTAATTTATTGTCGATCCTTCAAATCACTAAAAGCTTTAAATATCATTGATATGTATGAAAAATCGTATCATCCAGGGATAAAGAGAGAATAGAAGGGCTGGTTCACACTCCTTTGAAGAAACTCTCACCGCGCCAAACCTCCGATTTTCCCCTGTGACGTCACGGAGGTGCAATGCTTGAACTTTTAATTCAAGAACGGAGCGCTAGGTCTAACTAGCTCTAACTAATATTGGAGCATTCCTTTTTGCGACATATTTCAAGACATTCTTCGTTGTTTTCTATAATGATTTTCCTCAGTTTTTTGCAGTGAATTACAAAAAACGAAATGCCAGTTTACGCGATTGCAATTTGCAAAAATTCTGATATAAACACGGAAGGGAAAAATATAATTTTCCACGTCTTCCCTAAAGTAAATGAACAACTATCTAAAGAATGGCTGCAATGTTGCAAACTAAATGACCCAGTTAATATAAAATATGCACGAATATGCAGTAAGCATTTCTTGAAAGAAGATTATGAAGATGATATAAGAAATCGTTTGCTTGGATAGCCAAATAGAATGATTTTAAAATTCCTTCGGGCAGAAAGATTGAATGAACGCAAAGTGTTGGTTCGAGTATTGGACAAATTAAAAACTCTAAGCCCAAGGTAAAGCAATTTAAATACTATGAATTAAAATTTTTTAAGTACAACAAATTGTCATAAATGCTACAAATTAGAAACAGAAGTTAAAGTAATGAAAGAAAGAGAGAATTAAAACTTTAGAAAAGGATTTGAAAAATAAAAATAAGGAAGAAATAATGTTAAAAAAATGTCAGTTCAGCGTATGAAACCGTTGAACGCATCCAGTGAAAAAATTCTGAAAAAAAATGCGAAAAGGGAATTGTTGAAATTAGAACAATCTTAAATAATAAAAAGCTATAAATAATTAATAGTTAAAATTCTCATAATTTCATTACATATATTTTAATGTAGGTATTCTAGTTATTTATATTTGTTTCCCAATTATATTCTCTTAAATTTAAATATCTATAAACAATTGTAAAATTTTCAATATTATTATGAGCCTAAATTATTATTTTGTTTCAGTAATTAACGTTTAAGGTTGTTGTTTCCTAATGATTAAGAATAAACAAATTGCCATCAACAGTATATTTTGAAATCAGGATTCTAAATTTAACCAACTTTACAAATTATTCTTATTGTACAATAAGTAGCCAAAAAGTATCGATATATGCCTTAAATTTTTTTAATAATAAAAGTTAAAATTGAAAATTTTAAAATAAAGTATTTATAGTGTCATTTATGACAACTAGTAAAATATTTTTATGAATTTAAAATTGTATTTTTATTTATATTACGCTAAAGAAAGGTTTTTTGAACGGAAATAATGCGTAAACTGCTTAAAGTTAGCAAGCTAATATCAAGAAAAAGTCGAACTTATTTTTACGGAGAGAATGATGCATAGTTTTCATAATATCTTTGATTGCGATCTCCGAGATCTGTGTGCGACGTGACGTAATGAGGAGGGAAACCGCAGCTTCAGCTGAGAGGAATCAATCAGCCCTTCTCTTTTCCTTAGCCCTGGTATGATCTACACATTTCTGAAGATATTTCGCTCCCGTGGGAGTTGAAACTTGAAATGAAGCACAAATTCGGTACAGATTCCGTTCTTTACTCACTTGGCTAGTGATGCTTGCCATCTTACAAAGCAATTTAAGATCCCCTCACGAGTAGGTGGGGGTCTAAATTCTTTTTTAGATGTGCTTTTGAAGCGATCTTTTGTTTTTGGCGAAATGCTCATTCTTTCACTTGAGAAATAGCCAAATCTAACTTTTTCACGATAATTAAAATAAATAAAATAACAGCACCAAAAAAAAAAATTGAATAGCTGTTAAAAAGCTGTTAAAAATAGTATTAAGTCTACATAACATTTTTCTCCGAATGCTTTCACTACCGTTCTACCATCTTTTTTTTAAAGTCTTTTTTCAAAATTTATTAAATATTATTTTTTTTATAGTTTATTTATTGCATAACAGATGCGCAACATGCCCAGTGAAAACTTGTAATAAATTAAGGCTGTGATACAATGCAAACCCTATTTTAAACCCTGAAGCAGAGACATTATATGTATAAATTCTGTCTACCTATAAAATATAAAACATGCATTATTCACAAGCATGTATTATTACATGCTTGTGATGCATTATTACACACAATGCATGCATTATTACACTCAATCAGTTTTTTAAATAATAGCTCTAAATATTTTTACTAATAGGGACTTCACTTAATTTCACACTAATACTTACTTTATTTGATTTTACACAAATAATAACTTTCCTTCTTAACCCCTTAACGCACAGATTTTTTGAAAAAAACTGGCCAAAAGCAAAATCTTTTTTTTAATGCAAAAAAACATACTTTGGAACATTGTCTTGGCTTGATTCAAATTGGCTTGATTCGAGGACAATTTTGATATACTGCGCTTTTGTTCCATGGAAAAAGGTTATATTTTATTCTTGAATAAATAAGTGTTATAGCTTACAATCCTATGTAAATGATAAATATCAATAAAACTATTTTTTTTTCTCAGCTTTCGCATTGTTATTTTCAATTCTCGATCATATTCGAGAGTGAAAAATTATAGCAGCATAAAATACAACGCTGCTAGAATTATCTCGAGTGTGCACAGTTTGGCCTCTGTTTAGCGCTCTCGAATTAACTCGAGCGCACAAGTTAAGGGGTTAATTTACTTGTTACAAAATTTCATAATGATCAACAACGCGGAAAATTAAAAATGTCTACATGAAATGTAGGCGTCGTCGAGAAACAAGAAGAAATAGGTTTAAGCTATGCTCGAAATATTCCTTGTTTTAAATTTGAACAAACAAATAAAAGAGAGGGGGGGGGGAGAGGTAGATTTGAGCAAACTAAGCCTATACAATTATTAACACCACATTACCATTCAAACAGCATTCATAACATGCATGCATTATTTTCTTTTAATTTACCTAGACAATACTGGAATTCCATGAGTACAATAATATTTAGTTTATATACAGATTGTTTCGTATGGACCGACTTTATACTTCTTTTTGAATACCTTATCAAAAATGAAAACAAAAGGTATGCAGATTGAGGGTCGCAAACTAATGTTTAACCGAGGCGAAAAAATATCGAAATGTGAAAAATCACAGTAGAGGAAGGCGTAAGTAATAAATATCAAGACAAATATGATCTTAATAATAAGACAAATATGATATGAGACATGAAATGGACGACGATCAGTGGTTTGAAAGAGTGATATTTACTTCTCTGCATTGGGCCATTTCCTGTATCTCAGCCCAATACTTTCTAATTATATATAACAGTAGCAAGAAAAATTCCAGGTTTTGTATTGTTCTGGAAAGAAGACAAATCACTCTTTGAATCCTTTACACTCTATTTTTGAACCTAATCTTTAAATTTCTCTATTTTCTGAGTGCATTTCTGAACAAGAAAGCATTTCTGGAGAAAAATGATTGCACCCCAGCTTGCAATGAGAAACTTATAATTTGTCTACGGTAAGAACTTCCATACTTATACCATACTTATTTCTTCTGTACTAACTGGAATTTTAGAATCTTTTTCAGGATTGTATTTTAAGAAGAAATATTTTTAATTGTGACACCTTCAATGATTTTTTCATTAATTTTCACAACAGCTAACTCATACATTCTTAAAGCACGGTAATAACTTTTAATAATAATGGAAATGTTTTTCTTCTCTTCTTTATTAAAGGTCAACTAATAAAACTTAACTCTCTAAACAAATAAAGGCTGATACATTTTAAGCTTTTGCGATCAATTTTACACGGTGATAGTTTATGCACTAAATATGAATCGAGTTAGATGAGCAGAATTGTTCTCGATTTTGTGAACACTTAAAAATTACAAGACAATCAGATTTTCTATGGTTGAAACAAATGTGTTGCTGTAGTCAAATTCCTTTCAAAATTAATTCCGAAGTAAAAAAATTAAACGTTTTTTAAACCCTTCGAAATACTGTACGAATATATATTTTGTTAAATTATCCAGTAAAAATATTTTTTTTAAATTTTCTCTATTGAAAAAAGTTGTATACTCCTTACTAAATAAATAATAGATTGTTTGCCCTGTTTTTAGGTCTAAGTAATAGTAATAAACTGAGTAATACAAAAAAACTAACTTTGCGCATCCTTTTCCTTTTACTATTGTCCTTAATATGTATTGATTATAATTGAAGCAGACATTTGAAACAAATGGATAAGAATAGTATTATTACAAAATTTTGCTTAAATAATTATAAAAAAAATAGAAATTATTTTATACTCTCATTTTTACCTTTAGTCTTGTTTCTGTGTAGTAAAATGAAGTTTTGAATAATTTTTATGCAAGCCATGTTAGTTTAATAAATAATGGAAAACTTTGTAACTGAAAAGCCTTTCAAGTAGTTTCTTGTTAAATAATTTAAGCTACCCAAAATCCATACTAAAATGCAATTTATTAAATTCCTATATTATGATGCAATAAAATAAAGGTATCATATTTAGTATTAAGAATTCTGGGGAAATTTTATATATATATATATATATATTAATATCACATAATCACTTGATCGCATTCGATATAATTAAAATTGTAAAAAAATAATCAGAGTTTAGCTGAGAAAAATTGCTTCAAAATATTATATGGTTTTTATATAAACTTAATAATTTTATTTAAAATTAAACTTTAGCAGATATTTAATATCGTCTGTTTCTTTGTAGTTGGAAGATGTTTCTTCTAGCAAAAAAGTTCTTGAATGTGCTGGTTATTTTTTAAAAATTCAATGATTTTCTTTAGTATACTGTTCAAATTTTTTAAAATTTTATTTCTATAGAAATTTGAGGTGCGATAATCCAAGGGATAGTTCATTGTGATAATTCAAGGGAAATGCATAAAGCATGACAAAAACAACAACAACAGAATAAGACTTTGCTTTAGCATTTCGTTTCCATGCTTGAAAATTTTTAGAATAATGTGAAGGGGGAAGAAACAACTGCGATTAAAAGAATGTTTTCAAAGTAAAGTTTTAACATTTTAAAATTAGTAAACTTTATAATGAAAAAATAGTAAGGTATTTTCTGGCAGTTTAAAAGAAATTAAATAAGTCAAAATCTAAATCTAAGTCAAAGTTAAAATGTCTCCAATTCAGTTCGCAAAATAAAATTCAATTAATGAATATTTTCAAAATATAGAATTTACAGTACTTATAATGAAACTTAGTAGGGATTTTAAAACTTAATCAAAGTAAGCGAATATTTAATGAAAAAAAATATTCTTAAAGTCATTTGAAATGATATATTTTATTTATTCCTATTTTTCTAATTTCACCATAAAAAAACTTTCATTTTTAAAAAAAATAGAAATAAAATAACAACGAAAGCAACAGATTGTTTGATTTAGCATTAGCAAAAAAAAAAAAAAAAAAAAAAAATAAAAAAAAAAAATAATAATTTTTTCCCTTTTTTCCACAAACTTTTACTATCAGTACACTTAAACTACTTATGTACTTCGAACTCTTAAATAAACACACAACTCCTCTGTTATAGTGATTTATGATGACAGCTATCAATAATGGACAACTATCAGAATTAAAACAAATTTGAATTAAATATTAAAAATGAAAACTCACTCATAAATTCTTTTTACTGGAGTTTTTCATTTCCGATGCTCTTTCTTTCATTCTCTTCAAAAGAGTTCTTTTGAAAACCCTTTTTTTGTCTGATTCATGATTGTGAGTTCCAGACATGGAATGAAATAGTTCATCTTTAATGCAGACACGTGCAGCAACCCGTCCACTTTGAACCACAATACCATACCGATTTATTACCTTTTTTATTGGTTCTTTTAAAGTGGTATATATTCTTTCGAAATATTAGGACTCTGCCTCCTCTTTTCGAAGGAAGAAATTGAATGTTATTTTCGTCCATTCTAATTTGTATTTCCAATGTAGTTTCGGATACAACTAACTTGTAAAATGCAGCTTTGAAATTAAAATTGTAAGTTTTGAGTATTGATTGATTGATTGATTTATTGAAATTACATACATTTGCTGACTTGTGTGCTCAATATATAGGCTTATAAGTCATTGTCAAGTAGAAAATACAGATAGAACAATTCAGAGAAAGACATCACAAAGAATACATCCTGGGTTACGGCGGGATTCGAACCCGCTACCTCCACACTTAACAGAGCGTTTGGACCGGCGATACCGCTCGGCCAGGGTGGCCCCTTGAGTATTGAGTATAGTAAAGTGCGGCGTGCTTTCTGCCTTCGCTAATAGCACTGCGTTTCAATAGGTAAGGCTTAATTTAGCCTATCAAGATTTATTCGAGCTCTGAGGTTCTTCTTCAAATGCAACATGCTACCACGGAATCCAACAGGGAACTCCTATTTAATTTTATTTTTGTCAACCTGTAAGTTTTTATTGATGTGTTTAGAATGTGTTCACTTCTCTTCACGAACGCCTTCCTTATATTAGTATATGCTTATATGAACCCAGTTAGTATTGACGAAAATACATTTAAGAATATTTTTATCAGCATGTAAGACTCCTCAGTTCAACCTCTCACTTAATTACTGGTCCCGCAGTGAACTGATCGTTAAGACACGGTTCCCAGCAGATCACCGAAGTCAAGCATAACGGGTTGCGGTCAGTCTGCGGGTGGGTGACCACTTGGATTAGTCTGCGTAGGGATCGAGGGTGTGCGGTATTGGTCCTCTTTAAACTGTTCTACCGTAAAGTGCTCGATTTCGCGAGCAGGTCGTCGGGCTACAGAAGCGGGGGTGCCATCCCCTCTGCAGAGGATCAAAATGTGATGGCATGTCTTCGGATCATCCTCAGGGTTGTTTCCCAGACCGTCGCCTATAACCCATCGCGCAGCTCTAGTGCGACGTAAATTAACTACAACAACACTTAATTACTGGCACGTCACTCCTACGGACGCCAAACCGAAGAGGTGTCCCTTTCGTACGCCAAAACGTAGGGGTGTGCAATCCTAAATTCACCTGCCCTCTTTAACTCCCTATATCATTATCTCCTCCATCGTAGCTGTAGCTTCTTAGAGGGGTGGGGGCTGAAATCCAGGTGCATCTGAAAGTGGATCAATACCCCAAGACACCTCCAATAATATACCACCCCTCTCAATTAGTACCCAGTCGGCAGTTGTAAGAGAAGGAAAAAAAAATATCAGCCAAAAACTCGGGTCCGCCGTTATAGAGGCAGACAGGCAACTCGAGTTATTTCAGGCATGCTCTTTAACACTAGATTGCCTAAGGAAGTCATTTTGACTGCTTTTAATTTCAATTAGAAGAACAATGGTGTATATAGTGACACAATTTCTTAGAATTTTGTGACTTTTTGTACAACATATAATTTTTTTATTGCTAATATTTACTAATAACTTGTTATATAACAGTAAACAATAAAGAAAATGTTGAAAATAAATTTTAAACAAATTTATTTGCTCATTCACAATCCAGTCATTTTGACTGCTATTGGGCAATATAGGTATTTACTAATTTTCCGTCTTTCTAGTGTTAAGTGTAGAAATCATGAACCAGTTATTTCGGGTGGGCCGCCAGGAGGGTTAAACTATGCACAAAATACTCCTTGTTTTAAATTTGAACAAATAAATAAAAGGGAGAGAGGGGGGGGGGAGTAGATTTGAGCCAACCGAACCTATACAATTATTATTACCACATTACCATTCAAACGTTATTCATGAAATGCATACATTAATTTTTTTATATTTACCTTGACAGTACTGAAATTCAATGAGTGCAATAATATTTAGGTTACATACAGATTGTTTCGTATGGACTGCCTTAATAATTCTTTTTGGATACTTTATCAAAAATGAAAACAAAAAGTATGCAGATTGAGGGTCGCGAACTAATGTTTAACCGAGGAAAAAAAATACTGAAATGTGAAAAATCACAATAGAGGACGGCGTAAGTAATAAATATCAAGACACATTTGAATGAGGGTAGAAGCAGAGAGTAGTTTAAAAACAATAGAAACACCTTCAAATTTCAATATCTAATTAATTCTGTTTTATGTTTAATACGCCTACCCTTTTATACTTTAATTTGATGGAATCGGAAAGTGTATTTGTTAATTACTTAAATACTAATTGCAATGTGCAAACTTTTTGATTTCATTTTTGACGAGGATTATGAAATTACGTATAAAGGTTTTTTTTTTACAAAACTTCCTATTTATTATACATTCATCATTGTAACTAAAAAAAAACTAATAATAAATTTTTACGAAATAATTTAAACTATTGGACATTTTATGTTACGCAAAAAGAATTTTTTTTTTTAATTTCAGCTGATTCTTAAATAAGTTACTTTTCAACATCAGCATTTGTGCTGAGAGTAATTGTCAGCAAAAACGGCTACCTCTTCTGTTGTACTATGAACAAAAGATATGCATAGTTTATTCAATTTACAACTTCGTTTATAAACGTACATGTAAAGAGACGTTTTGGATTAAAGAAGGAACACATATTTATTTGAAAAAAAAAATTGGCTAAGCAAGCTATCTTTTATCAATTATTAAACTTACATGCATTTCCTTTTTCCAGTGATATTTTGTCATTCATGTATTTGCGTCCATGTGTGGAATTCTGACGAGGCAAGAATGGGAACTGCGTCTAAAAATGTGAAATGTTGGTAGAATTATTTCCACAAACAGTTTATTTTCTAAAAAAAAATTTCTAGTTGTTAATTCATTGCTCATTAAATAGGACCAACGGAGTTCAGCCTGTATAAGCTGACTAAGATGATATAATTGAACCTCAATGCATCTATCCCGCACCTTTCGTTTTCTCACATGCATCTTCGAGTTTTAACGGTCTCGTCACCAATCCTATTCTTATAATCTTAATAATACCTCTTGAAATCGTTTTTGAAACTAGCAGATTTCAAATGCTGATAATGAAGAAAAAACATGTAGATTTGTTGCATTTATGGGAGATGGTTTCAAAAATCACACTTCATGTTTATGCATCAGCTGATGAAAATGTTGAAATTTGTGGTGTTTTCGGTTCAAGAAATATCTGCAAAAACTGAATAAGTTCGAAGTGACATCGAGAAGACTTCGAAACGGAGCTGCAACCAGGGCCAATATTTATGGAATACCTTGAAGCCTTTGAAACAGTGAGGAACTTTCTGTATTTATATAAACTTACAGAAAATAAAGATATGGGCAGATCTCTAAAACTTTTAACTTTTGATAATAAAAAAAAATAATAAAAAATAATAGGCACACTACTTTTACACCTCCAGAATTGTTTGAAAATGAATAAAATATCAGAAAATAATCATGAACATCGAAAATTTTGATGCCCTTATAAGTATAAACAAACAATTAAAATTTTTGAACTAATTTTTCTAGGTTTAAAATCGCAAACTGTCATTCGGTGAGGTTACAGTTACGATGTCAAGACCGTAATCAGACGCAGATCTAAAAAATAAATGTTAAAATCAATCAAAATTTTGATCACACGTTTGTCATTGCCTAATTTATTTTCTGTGTTGTGTGCATCGCATTGCGTTGCATCTGAGTAAAGTTTTCGATTATTCTCTAGGTTGTCCAGACCGTAACCCTGTCAAACCGTAACCTCAGGATTAATTCAATGAATTTAACATATCAGAACTTAGTTTTTTCCCTATGTTTTACTAATTGAAGTTATTTTTTGACTGAAAATAATTAAAGTAAGCCTTTTTATACATTTTATAACAATTTAACTTAATATTAAAAATTTTCAATTCATTTATGATACTAATTATTTTTGATGAAAAATAAAGGGTAAATATGGATGAAGTTATTAAAAAGAAAAAATTGCTCAATAAAAGAAAAATAGGTTCAATAAGTTTATATGTTTATTAAATAAATGATGCTTTTGTCGTTTCTATGATATTTAATGAAATGTATATAAAGCTAGAAAAATTAGTTCAAAAATTTTAATTTTTTGTTTATACTTATAAGGGCATCAAAATTTTCGATGTTCACGATTATTTTCTGATATTTTATACATTTTCAAACGATTCTGGAGGTGTAAAAATAGTGTGCCTATTATTTATTATTATTTTTTTATTATTATCAAAAGTTAAAAGTTTTAGAGATCTGACCATATCTGTTACAAATTTCGAAAATTTGTTTTCGCTGAGAAGAATTGATTGTGTTCGAACCGAACTTTCTAAATATTTTAACTGAACAAATGCTGTTTATTCCTCTTTCTTTAGTGGCGTAAATGATTTTACAGAAAGTGAATAATTTTTGCAATAATTTTTTTAAAATATTTATTGCAAGTTTACCAATTTTCAAATTTATTACTTTTCATACGATTAAGCTATTTGATATTTTACGTTGACCGGCATTCGCCGTTTTGGTGTATGTATCGTTTGCTATGAATGGGTATTTTGCGAAACGATTGATTGAGGTTCTACTGTATTAACAAAATTTCTGTCTGCTGTTTCTTCTTATCTGTATAAGGAAAATAATTTAAATTATTTTTTTCTTTTTAACCGATTTGTACTTTCGAAAAAAAAGAAAAAAAAAACAAAAACAGATTGGCATGATACAAAAACTCATCGTGATTTCATGTGATTGAAAATGCAACTTAATGCTTTTTAATCCAACCGGGAAGCATACACCGGGAAAAAAAACATAAAAATAGACACAATTTTTTAATATTTGAATTGAAACCTATCCTTCTTTTTGTATATTGAGAGCATAGATTTTTGATAATTAGTGTACATTACTTAAGACAGCGATCAATTACCCTGAGAACGACTGAAATATACAAATAAAAAAAAATTAATTTAAAATACTTGAAATATCAATGTTTCGTAAACAAATATAATTTAAATAAGCTATTTAATTTTGTTCTATTTTTTGCAACATTAATGCTTTTGGACAGCATTGATTTTTGGCAGTTAGTAAACATTATGCTTTGACAATAAATGTGGAAACGTTATTTATAGCTGCATCAGTTAGACTTGCTACCCTGAATAACCAAAATATCAAAAATGAAAAAAAAAAGTGAGCTGAAATATTCTATTAATAATTTCCTTTGGCGACTTTTTGTCCTCAGTTTGTAACCCAGGTATTAAGTTCTACGTCACTAACTTATATTGAATCAGCCGCTTTTTTCCTGTGACGATGTTAGACCTCAATTGTCACAATGATTTTATTCCCATCCTTCATCGGAATCACCGGTATTGAGTGGGGGGGGGGGGGAGATTTAGAGTTGCAGATCATTAGATTTGAATTTACTAGAGTATCAACAAGCATTTTTTTCTTGTTTCATTTTTGAAATATAGTAAGAAATAGTCGAACAAGTATAATATTGGACTTACTCAAGTACCTTTTTTGGTTTGTTTAGTTTGCTTTATTTTATTTAATTTTATAATCGTCGTTGAATAGCCGACCCAATTTTGAGCTTACAATTCCCAATGCTTAACTCCGTAACCTTGTAATTTTTCAACCCCGGGTCACCTCATTGGGAGGCAGGTGCTCTATCCCCTGAGCTACCACGGCTCATTTTGGTTCATTTTATTTTATTTTATTACCGTTGTTGAACAGCCGACCCAAATTTTTGGGTTTACGACTATTAATGTTCAACGTCGTAGCCTTGTAATTTTGAATTCCTGGTTCGAGTATAGGGAGAAATTTGCTTTCGTGGAGGAGTTTTGATTGGAACTAGCCCGCATTTGCGTTACATGGAGAGGAAAGCCACGAAAACTTGTCTCTGTTAACCTGACGGCAAAGGGACTCTAATCCATGATCCGTCTACCGCTGAGAATATTTTACGTCAGCACTGTGGTCTGTGTGATTCCTCTATCCCCTGAGCCACCACGTCTCCATTTTGCTTCATTTAAAAATACCTTCTTCAATAGAAAGTTAATAATGATTCCAAAAAATATCAAAGATTCACCTTTAAAAAATATTTAATTTGGATTCAGCACTGTAGCGTAAATAACAACTGCAAAGGATTTTGATATTGTAAGATACACATTTTTTAATTTTTTTTTTTTTAAAAATGTAATTTTAAATAGTAAAACAAAAAAATGTATGCGAAATCAGCTGAATAGTTTACGAGAAATCAAATTTTTAATACATAACTTTTTTAAAAATTTCTTAACTGTGAAACTATTTGTCTTATTGCGCTTAATTTTGTATTTTGCTATTAAAAACTAGATTCCTTAAAATTATGTAAAAAGATGCATGCCAACAATTTAAAAGTTTTTCAAACATTTTTAAATAAAATAATAAAAATAATGAGTAATTATTATTAATTATTTTTTACATGGAAATTTTCTATGAAGAAACAATTAATTCATGTGTGCAAAGGTCTTTCGATTTCATTAAAAAATGTTTCAGCTTTAGCGAAATAGGCAAAAAGTAATATGATATTAACATTAAAGGGTCAAATTTTCTACTACTCTAATGCCTAAGCTATCGGAAAAATATTTCCTTAATAGCGGCTACTCTCCCCCCCTCCATTATTTTGGGGACCAGAAATCCGAATCCGACGAAAAATTTTGTTTATTAAAATAAAGTACGTTTTTGCTTATGATTTCGTAACTTAAAATACCGTCTGCACAAATAGCATATTTAAGGTTAGACATTCGAACAAATAACATCGATTCCTAGTACATTAGTCAAACATTACATCAGGGTTTATTCAGGGTGTTAATTTTTTTAAAAATTTTATGGACTTTACAAAGTATCCTAAATTTGTCCTACTGTATTAAAAAATGTATAACGAGAAAACAGTTGATGTTATAGAACTATTCTGGCAGCAAATTCATATGATCGTGTTCTGCGTTTTCGTATTTTTCCTCTTAACTAAACTCAAATGTGGATTAGTTCCATCAAAAAGTTTTCTACAAAGGCTAGTTTATCTCAAACTTGATCTAAATGTTCCTTTGTCTTTAGTGTTGGTCATAAAACTTCACTGGGTAAGAAGTTTACCATTGATAGCCATACATTCAAAATTAAGTAGGCTGTTCAAAGTCGGTTATAAAATAAAATATAAAGCTAAATAAAATTCTTACACAACCGAAAAAATAATGATATGTTGATTTTTACAACGCAGATTTTTTGAAAATTTTTTCGAAAGATCTTTTTATCAAAACCCTTAGACGCATTAGACTTGCACTAAATTTATCTCATCTCCTTATCACTTTTCTATAAATTGACATGAAGCAGTGTTAAAACATTAGTTGCTCTCTCATGAAAATTAGCTCAAAGGTGAACAATAAAATTAGAAATTTGAATCGCCCAATCGGTTCAAAGTTTCTCACTGTTTTCTTATAAAAAAGAAAATACTAAAACTTCTCCTTTTAAGTTTTAAGTTTTAATTGCGTATTATCTCTAAAATACTTGCAAAATTTACTAAAAAAAGGATTTATATGTTCAGAAAAATGTTAATAACTAGGGTGCTTTTTAGTTTTGTTTCTATCATAAATAATTAAATCATTTATTTTTCATTGAAATATGCTTAAATTTCATTCATTAAAATACAAAAATAAATTATGTGCTTGAAAAATAATATTTTATTATAAAAAAAAATGGTGCGTATATGCACCATTTTCCAAATCAATGGACAAATCATTTAGTTGAACACCAGTTTTTTATGGCATTCGTTTTATTTTTTTGTTTACAGAACTTGCAACTTTAAACCATCATAAAAACATATGATTCATCTCAAATAGAATAATTATACATTTTCAAAAAATCGAACTTGAATCGAAACTAGCTCAGTTTAAAAATTTCTCAACAGAAAATGTTTACTCGTGCTGAATTACAAATATTTCATGGACATCGTCAAAACTCTTGACAATAGCAGAAAAACAAAATTAGTGAATAATATACGTCACAGTGTTTGTAAAAAATATTCATTGAAATTGTACGTTAACGCACCTTTGGCAGAAAATGTGTCAATAATAAATTGGATCAGAAAGTAAATAAAATTAAATATATTTTTCAAACATTTAATTTGAGGGTTAATTTTTTTTAAACTATGTACTTTCTCTGACACACCTTTTTTCCTTAATATATGGATTTTTGATCCTCAAAAAAGGGGAGTAGACGCATTTTTTAGGAATTTCTTCATATCTACAAAACTATTTACACCAATCGAAAGAATCCCGTAAGCATTTATTTAACTCGTTTATACAAAGATAATTTTATATGCATTATATTTATTTGATAAGTTTTATAATTTTATGTAATATTTTTTGAAAACTGTGTGAATTATAAACTATATATCTTTTGCCTCTTCATCTTAAATTGCGTAATTTTAAAAAACGAAATACAAAATTTGAACAAAATTGGACTATTAATTTTAGAATAATACAATTTAAAAAGAGCTGTGTTTTTAAATTTCCATTTGCCGAAAACTATATAACCGGTTTGTTTGAAAGTTAGGGTTTTGTCAGTTAATATTACGCAGTTTAGCATTATTAAAATATTTTTGCATCACAAAATTTTTGAACTATTATAAATTTAAACTATAAAAATTAATGAATAAATGCAAAAAAAATATTTTTTACTTGGGATAGTCATTGGATAATTGAGTTTTACAGTTACATTAATGAGTTTTACAGTTACAATTACATTAAAAAATTTAGATTCTTTTTAGTAGCTTCAGAAAAACTGCAAAATAAGCAAAAATCAAAACTAAAACTAAGTGGCCGAAACTTTTGATCCCTCTCCAGCTTAGACTAATGTGATCATATTACTCAGAATGCGTCCCATATTTGGTAAATCAATATTCCAAATCTATTGAAAGGAATGTGTATTTATTCAGAGAAAGTACGTATTTGTGTCTAATTTCGTAACTTAAAATATTAGCCAGCACAAAAAATGCTATAATTAAAACCAATTAATTAATTAATTATATTCGAACCATTAAGATTGGATCTTTGTACTCGAGATTCTGATTATCAGAATAAAAGTCTTTGTAAGATGTTCCTTTCTTATCTTGCGCCTTATATGTACAGTACGCACACACAAAAAAAAAAAAATGAAAAATAAATAAAATAAATGAAACACCCTGAATAACTTTGGATCGAATGATCGGATGCACACGTGCTAGGAGTCAATCTTAAACATTCGAGGGGGTAACCTCAAATATGCTAATTAGTCAGTGCTGATTATATTTTAAGCTTCGAAATCAGACAAAAAGCGTATTTTTTTCTGAATAAACGCGCTTTTTTTGAAGGTTTATGATTCCTGACCACCAAAACATAGGTATAGTAATATAGGTATATAATTAGCCGTAACAGGTGAAATGTGGTCCCAATAGCTTCATCAGGAGAGAGGTCGACAGTTTAAACCACTTAATGCTAATATTACTTTTTGCGTATTTCACCATGCCCCGAGAACTTTTTCGGCGAAATGAAAACTTTTTGCGAATAATTATAAAACTCCTTTATCCAGAGATAATTCATAAAAAAATTATTTTTATAATCTTTTTTATTATTTTATTTAACAATGGTCAATTTTGAATTACAAGGTACATTTTTTAACATAATTTTAAGAACGCAATTCTGAATGGCAAAATACAAAATTTGTGCAAAAACGGTCGAAGAGTTCCTGAGAAATCAAAATTTTAAATATTCGTATAATTAAAATTTGATTTCTCAAGAACTATTCGACCCATTTCTCTCTGATTTTGAATTTTACCACTTGAAATCATGCAAAAATTGAATACCCTTCCTTTCAAAATTTTTCTACCATTATTAAATAAGATAACAATAAATAATAAATAATTATTAAAATATATTTTTTCATGAAATAATAGAATTATGGAAAATAGAATAATAGAATTTCATTATCATGAAATTTTTTGGATAATAGAATTTCATTATCGTGTGCAGAAGTTTTTAATTCACTTTAAAAGTTCTCAACATGCGACAAAATACGCAAAAAAAGAAGAAAAAAAATTAATAAAAGATTAACTATAAGGGGTCCGAACTTTGGACAGCTTACCCTATTGAAGTATTGGGATCGTATTTCCACGATCGCGACTACCTTCTATATTTTGGTGGTAAGGAATCATAAACTGTCGAAAAAAAGGCGTGTTTATTCAGAGAAAGTACGTTTTTGTGTCTGATTTATTAACTTAAAATATCGCCTGCATAAGAAAAATAGCATATTTTAAATTAGCTTTTCGAACCATTAAGATTGTATCTTGAATCCGAATCCGATTATTAGATCAAAAGGTGAATACCTTGTTTATTTTCTGTTAGTAGGGTGCTTTGTTTATTTTTTAGGCACTGAGTAATAGAATTTTTCAGTCACGTAGGCATATACAAACCCTTGGGGCACCATGTTTTTTTCATCTCAAAATATAATTTGTGCATTATAAAGCTTTTATTCTTGTTATTGCGAATTTCGTAATCTAAATCACATAGTATGATTGAGCAACACGCATCTCTCAGATGATTAAACTGTGCTATATACTATTTTATTCTATTTAGATTAAGGGAATAGGACGGAATTCCATAAACTATCTATTGCCGCTAAAACATTAGGTATAAATTGAATTTCGTCAATGTCAAAAATCTTTCTTGTCTTGACGTATGAGCTCATCTTGATGCTATGGAATCCTGTTTCATTCATATGAATCCTGATTCCTAGTTAACGAAGTTAGCTCTTAACTACCTCTCCATAGCCCTTGTAGATATCCTGCCCTGTTTTGCCTCTCTGATACCGCAGTTTTTCTAGTTTTGTTTTCCCTCTTTATTAATTTTTCATTTTTGTTGGCAATTTAGCGCACCCTTTTTTAAATCTGCTTTATTTTCTATATTTGAGCCAGTAAGTCTAGAGATTGGGTGCCTATTTTTGAGCCCTCGAAGCATGTGAACTTTTTGAACTTTCGTAATTTTTGAAGCAAATGCAGTTTTAACATTAATAAGTATACTTCATTTATAATTAATAGAACTGTAGAGTCGAAATGATCTGCTCCGACTTAGGAATTTTCTGAGAGCTCAACTATTACTCCAAATCAGACTTTGACTTACACATTTTTAATATGGCCGGAGACTCCTTATAATGGCCGGACACTCCTTTGTTTTAAACATCTTAAAAATAGACAATTCTTTAGTCTATATTTACAGGCTATAAAAATATTTTTATTTCATAACTGTCGTTAAATAGTCGACCAATTTTGAACTTACAACTACCAATATTGAATTCCGTATTCTTGTAATTTTGAATCCAATCCAGAAGACAAGGAAATTCTTCGATCAAGTATAGGGAGAAATTGGTTTCGCGGAGGACTTTTTGATGGAATTAACCAGCATTTGCGTTACCTGGAGAGGAAAACAACGAAAACATCCCACGGTTAGGTCGACGGCAAGAAGGAATTAAATCAAGATCTGTCTACCACTGAGGATATTTTACGTCAGCACTGTGGTTGGTGTGAGCCAGGAATGGAATTCGTATAGATCAGTCATCGCTGGGATTTGAACCCGGGTCACCTCATTAGAAGGAGAGCGCTATTTTTCCTGAGCCACAAGAGCTCTGTGAAACTGATACAAAAGATTCATTAGTCCTGGTGGTTCATCGGATATAGCACTGGTTTCTAAATGAGGTGTCCCGAGTTCGAATTTCAGCAATGGTTGTTTGATACAAATTCCGCAATCGGGTAGCACCAACCTGACGTAAAATATCCCCAGTGGTAGACGGATCATGAGTGAAGCCCCCTTGTTGCCTGACTAACCGTCGGAGGTTTTTATGGTTTTCCTCACCCTGTAACGTAAATAAAATAAGTCCTCCACGAGGGTAAATTTCTTCCAATACTTGATCCAGGAGTTACCTCGTCTTTTTGATCGGATTCAAAATTACAAGACTACGTTGTCGAACATTGGTAGTCGTAAACTCAAAATTGGGTGAACTGTCTAACGACGGTGAAAGAGAATATGATTCATTAAATTCATTTGTTTAATCCATTTAATTTTAAAATTACGTAATTAAGTGAATTTGCAAATAAACTTTAGAAATATCATGCATTAATTAAATATGTCAGATATATAAGTAACTGGATAGTTTTTTTAAACAAACAACCAAATGTTATTTATATTTTACAATTTTCTGCAAAAAACAAAATATTGAAAGTGATTTTTTGGAAATTGATCGCGATTTTACAACTGAAATACGCTCACCTGTGCATATGATATGAATAATATAGAAGTTTCAAGGAAACTTAATTTTTAATTGTATTTATGCTTTTTTCTTCAGAAATTGTTATAGGTTTTAATGACATTTAAAATTTAATTAAACAGAAGTTCAAAAACGCTCAAAAGTTATAAATGAATTTCGTGATTTGTAATAACTTAAATAATTATTATAATATTTATTCGTGTAAATTTTTTGTTTAATTGTGAACATTTATGTAAATAAAATAAAATAACATGCCATACGATTAAAAACCTCTTTGAATACACATAGGTTCTAACTTTTATATAACCGGAGTTTAAGTTGAGTTAATATCTAACTGTCTAATAACTAAAATGTCTCTGACTCCACAGTTTGAATACAAGAAGCATAAAAAAGCTTCGTATTTGAATTGAAATTATTGTTTTATTAAATTTTTTTGTTTTTTGCAATTGTTGAAAATATTTTAATGTGAAAATATATAATGTTATATAGTATATTTTTTACGGCCATTTAATTTTAACTTTTAAATCAACAACCTCAATAAACCAAGATAAAATTTCGAAAATTTAAAAAAAATAGTTAATTATTCGTTAAATTGATTGAAACTAATCATACACTTTTTATAAGAAAACAATTCAAAGCTATAACATGCTTTTTTATTTCTCAAGTTTAAAAATTTTTTTGTAAAAAGTGAAAGATTTTTTTAAAACATACTTGTATTTTGCTTGTCTGCACTTTTCAAATTCTTAACATATTTTAAAGGCCGAAAAACACAAAAATTATTTAAAATTGGCACTCTAGTTAAATAACTTTTTCATAGATGGAGCGCAAAGCATTCAAATACCGTACTATGTTTTATATCGTCAAAATTATTTGAGCTTGAAAGTATCTAGGGAAAACTGGAAAAAAGTGCTTTTTGTTGAATTTGAAATAATTTCACTTAAAATTTCTACAAATATATAATGAGTACCAACAATTTGCATAGTATTTAATCTATTTAAGTTAAGTATATATATATATATATATATATATATATATATATATATATATATATATATATATATATATATATATATATATATATATATTCTCGATAATTTGAGGCTTGCGGGACCGAGCCAACTTCGAACTTTCAGAACCTCGAATAATCGAAAATTTAAGATTTAATAAATATTTAAATAAATGGAAAAACAACAATTTTTAAATTTCAGTATTTAATTGAAAAAATATAAAATATCTAAAGAAAATTTACTTTCTTTGGATTAGTTGCTCACAACCTTTTTCAACCAATCGTTACCCCCCCCCCCCCCAAATGTTGACTGCCATCTATCGCCCTTCTTTTTTTTTTTTGCTTAAAAAACCATGAGTTGTCACTATCAAGCCTCTATAATACTGAATTGGAAAAAAATGAAAATGTAACTTTCTTGTAGTTTTTTTCTTTATTTCTTCAAACAGTTATTTGAAGGAAAGCAATTAACACAGGAGTGCATATTTTAATTGGAATCTGTAAAAATTGAGAACGTTGATAGTTGAAATTTGAAAACTCGAATGTTCATCTTTAGATTCACTGCCTTGTTCTTTCAGTTAAAGCATGAATGTTCGTCAGTGGTCCGCTTTCAAGAAAATATTCAACCTATTTCTGAGTTCTGAGAGGATCTGGAGGATAGATCTCTGTTCAATCTGAAGTATGAAGAGAAAGTTCATAAACTTTAAATTTTTTTTATTTACTCTTTTTTTTTAACTCGGGATTCTTTGTCCAATCTGCGAACAATCGGTTTTGTATAAGTTTTCAATTTAAAAATTCGCTAGTCTAATTTAGATAAAATGAAAAACTTTCTGAAAATCTCAACTAAGAAACTTTCTGCAAGCAATTAATTAACTTTCGAAACTTGTTTCAATCATTTCGTCACCATCTCTGTTTGGCGAAATTTGTTTAAAAATTACAGATTTTTTAAAAATGTTTTAATTTTTATGAAACTCTATTTTGATTCCTACGTCAAGGATGAGTTTGATAAAAAACTAAAAAAGCTAAAAATAGAAATCCAAAAATCCTTTGTGCAAAAATAGTTTTTAAATAATTAAAAAAAAATGCCTGAAAATTGAGTAATAAAATGTGTATATAGGAAGCTACTATCCATAGAATGTTATCAACGTATAACTAAAACATCGAAGCGAGATTTTATTTATTTGCTTAAATTTTTTGAGCATAAATATCAATGTGTCATTTTTAAATCACGCGAATATGAATCTCGATGCTTAATTTTAAAATCATACGAATAAAAATCTCCATGTTTGATTTTGAAATTGTGTGAATACGAATCTCGATGTTTGATTTTTAAATCGCGTGATTACGAATCACGATGTTTGATTTTTAAATCGCGTGATTACGAATTTCAATATTTAACTTTAAAATGACGTGAATAAGAATTCCGTTGTAGAATTTTTAAGTCACTCACGAACCATAATATTGACTTTTTACGCGATGTATGATATAATATCGAGAAAATGTGAAGCACGATGTGTGATTTTGAATCATGTGAATGTAATTTTGAATCGTGTTTGCATAGGTAGGATAAAGCACGAAAATGAGTCATATCTCTTTCTAGAAATTTGGAAACGATGAACTTTCTTCGAAAAGGTGGATTTTTTTCAACCAGTATGCCTGAAAGTCAAATGCAGAAGAATGGCGGGAAAAGTGCGGCTGTGCGAAGCAGAGAAAAAAATTCTCCTATCAATCACTGTCAGAGAACCCTGCGCGTTAGGATAAAATAATTTTGATAGTTTTTTCTTAATTTTTTTTTTTTGTAAAACAAAAGAAATTATTGCGATTGAGACTAATTTTTCGCGAACGGCATTCGTATATTATACATGGCTGTAGCTCGTCTATTTTTTTTTAATGTACATCACCCCATGAGAAATTGCCCCCCCCCCCCGTTAGGAATCACTGCAGATGATACATTTACTGTATTACATCAAGTTGCAATATTCATTATAATACTTCATCAGGCTAATTGTACTTTAAAATATTTGCCTAATGTTTTTTGTTGAAACACGGGGTCACACCTTTTAGTGTTTAATACACAAATTATTATTTCAACATTCAGTCGTAGTATTACTTCTTAAAACCAATCGTAAAACAAACTCGAACAATCGAGACTCTACTGTATATATATATATATATATATATATATATATATATATATATATATATATATATATATATATATATATATATATATATATATATATATATATATATAAAAAAACATTAAAACTCTTTCGTTTTCATTAAATGTCTTTGGTAAAGAATAGGTGTAAAAATTATATTTTGGGACTTCAAAAGGCTGAAAATATACCAATAATTAGATTTATAGATTAGATTAGAATTATAATTAGATTTATATTTCAAAGGAGGAGTTATTTTTAGAATCTTGTCCCTCTTTCACTCCATATATATATATATATATATATATATATATATATATATATATATATATATATATATATATATATATATATATATATATATTGTGGAAACATGTAAATAGACAACGGAAGCTGCTTTTGATCTGAATCTCTCTTAAAGAGGTTGAAATTTAGGCTTGATAAAAAAATTTAATAAATGATAAAAATGTTTGTAAATGTTTATAAAAATGTAATGTTTGATAAAAATGTAAAGGTTTGATAAAAATGTGAAGGTTTGATCAAAAAATGTAATTCTTGAGGGAGAGTTTTTTTTTCACGTTTCATTAAAATATAGAATAGAAATTGACTTTTTCTATCTTCAGTTAATAAATTACCATAAAAAAGTAATTTACTTACTAAAGTTCGTATTTTATGAAAACAGATAGAGAAATCAAATTATTTTTTCAATTAGATGAATTCAGTTGCAATTTCAGTTGGATGAATTCACCGATTACCAGCGTAAGGAACTACAATAGGTCTCAAGATCTCATCTCTATATTTCTATATCAGAGCTCCATTTCGAATGATATGGAGATCGGTGGGCCCATCAATGGAGATGCCAGCATATACCATCTCTCCCCTTGCACCAAATCTTACACTTTCGTGCACGAACGCAGGATTGTTTCTAGTGCTTCGTTCCCTCCAGATGAAAATACGCCTATTATCAGGATGAACAGAAAGACCGGACTTGTCAGAGAAAAGAATATTGCGGCATTTATTTTTCCTCCAGTTCACATGCTCTGTTGCTCACTCCATGCTGGTGCGATGGTGCATTGTTGTTTACGTGACACACACCATTCGTCAGAGAGCATACAGACTTACTGCGTGAAGACGGTTTCGGAAAATTTGTGTCAAAACTGTGGTGCCAGTAGCCGAGCGAAGGTGTTTTTGAAGAAGAGTGGCATTCATATTTCGGTGCCTCCGAGCCGTTATCGATAAATATCTGTCTTCATTGGACGTTGTTGCACGTCTACGCCTTTGCCCTGATCTTCTGCTTGCATTTCCAGTCTTCAAAAAATGGTTCCATATCCTGGAAATCACATTTTGTGAAACTCCAAAGGCTTCTGCTACTTTGGTTTGTGTTTGGCCTTCCTCTATCCGGCCAACAACTCTCCAAGCTTCTGATTCGGCTAAATGACTTCGTTGAGACATAGCACTCATCGAAAAAACGTGCTTACTGAATGTCGATCATTTTTTTTCGCTTTGTCTTAAATTAAGTTGAAAGCCGAATCGTCCCGCAGTGGACTGGTCGTTAAGACACGGTTCCCAGCAGATCACCGAAGTCAAGCATCACTGGCTACGGTCAGTGTGCTGGTGGGTGACCACTTGGAACAGTCTGCGTAGGGACCGAGAGTGTGCGGTATGGGTCCTCGTTAAACTGTTCTACCGTAAAGTGCTCGACTTCGCGTGCAGGTCGTCGGGCTACCGAAGCAAGGGTGCCATCCCCTCTGCAGAGGATCAAAATTGTGATGGCATGTCTTCGGTTCATTCTCAGGGATGTTTCCCAGACCGTCGCCAATAGCCCATTGTGCAGCTCTAGTGCGACGTAAATAAACAAACAAACAAGCAAACAAACAAGCCAAATCAAATTCGATGCCACTAAAGAGTCGTTTTCAACGTCAAACTCAAAATTTGCATATTGCGAAGTTTGAAAATAAGAAAATTTGCATTTGCGATTCTATTAGTTTATTTTATGCAAAAAAAAAAACATTGCTTATACCGTTACAAGATTTACAATATCTATTGATTGTTTTGAGTAGTGTATTTCAAAATTGTTCATCATTTTAATAGCTTCATTTTTTTAAATTTTGATAAAATAATTAACTGAATGAATACCATTTACTTACATGGTTTATCCAATTATTAAGTACGTAAGATTTTCGATCGTTAGTTTATTTACAGTTGAATTCCTTATAAATCCAACCATAGCTGCTTCCTTCTATTTTAATTGTGAGGGTTAATAAGTGATTACTGACGTTAAATGATAATGGGGCATTCTATAGCTTTCTTAGTAAATAAGCAGTTTTTTCATTTAGATTCTTTTACCTTCAGTTTAATTTTTTTAAACTCTGATCCCTCAATTTTCCCAAAAAATGTACTCCACATCTGTTGCATTGTTTCTTTTGTTCGAAGGTACCAAAGAAGAATTGAAAATATATTTGTTACACATCTTTCAAAGCCTGAGAAGAAAAGAAAGTACTTTTCTTTTAAAAAAAAACATATGCTCACGAAAAGCTCGATTTGTATTTTATAAAAGGGTATTCATGATTTTATTAAAGGATGATCTTGTTATTGTAATAATTCTTTTCTTGAAGATTTGATTCTTAAAAACGTCAGATTTCTTATTCCAGGGATTTTATTAGTGTCGTTCACAGTTATAAATTTAGATGTAGCGAATCTCTAACAGTTGATAGAAGAAAACTCTTTGCATATTCACTATAACACTTATAGAAAAGAATCAGTTAGAAAATTTCCGACCTAAAATGCATGTGTGTGTATGTTTTATTGAAAAATGTTAGGCGGGAAATAATGGGTTCCGGTTTAATAGTCTGTACTGCATTTTAATTAAATGACTTTCCTATGTATGAGTGTAGAACCTTGAAATCGAACTTTCGACCACTTTCTGACTAGTTAGAACACTTACATCACAACTACAGCTCTGTAGTTGGTGACAATGCAAGATTCAACTGTTTTCGGAGCGTTTCAGGCAGAATTTATCGCAGTTTTATCCTCAATCAAGATTTCGATTTCTTTTTGACTAGCTAGAGCATTAAAAGTTTAACTAGGGTTTTATCCTAAATTATCTGATCACTATTAGCAGAATTTTATTATTTTTCTTTTATATAATTGTCAAATAACATTCATTGTCAATCCAAATTTCGTTCACTCTCCAACATGCTAATGTAATTAAAACTCATATAAGGCTTGTTTCCTGACCACTTCAAACAGTGTATAACTCCAAATAGAACTTATCTTTAACTAAAATTGTTATCATTTCCCGACTAGCTAAACTGCTCAAATTTCAACTGGAATTATTTGTTTGACTAAAGCTCAAATTTCGAACGTCTCCTGACCTCTGAAAATATTTTGTATTACAAAACAGTTTTCTTCAATCAAAATTTCAACCATTTTTTGGTTAGCTAGAGTGTTAAAATTTTAACTGGAGCTGTGTGCTTGACGAAAGTACAAGTTTCATTCGTTTCCTGACTGCTGCAAACAATTTCTTTGTACAAAGGGAATTTATAGTCAGTTAAAATTTTGATCATTTCCTGATTAGCTAGAGTGCTCACATTTTAACTGAAACTGTGCACAGACGACAAGACAATTGCTTCCAAAATGGTGCACGCAAAACTTAATAAATATTTTATAATTAAATGAGACTATGCAAAATAAGATCTTTCTCCGAGAACTCACTTTTTCAGAAGCGTCTCCTAAAATTTTCTTCCTTAACTCTTCATTTGTTTTCTAAATAGTGAGAGCAAAATTTACTCCATGTTATATTAATAAATAGGGCTAAAATAAAATCTTTCTCCAAGAAATCTCGTTTTTTTCCCTTCAGAAATGCACTTTAGAACCTCCTTCCAATAAACTTCTTAATTGTTTCTAAATAGCCCAAGAAAAACTTATTGTTATTTCATCACCAAAAAACAAAAAAAGAAGAAAATAAGGAAATAAAATATCTTTATTTTTTTAGAAAAAAAACTACGTTTTTCCAGTAAACTAAACAGTAGAAAATAATTGTATTTTTATCACGCCAAAAGAAAAAGGGCTCATCACTTTTGTAATAAGCGTCTATCACCACCGAAAATTTTTCCAGGGTGATTCCAAGATTTTATCCCGCACGTATTTGTATATCCTCTAATATATGTTTCCATGTCTAATATCAAGGCTTGAAAAATCTCAAAAGTTTTAAATGCCTTGCCAGGAATTTCAGTCTAAAAAACTCATGCTGGTATATATTTTTCCATTGCATAAAAACATATGAATGTACACATTATTAATCTGTCAAAAAATGCTATTAACAACATTACATTGCATCAATGCTTTTATTTTAAGCATAAATCAGAAGTGTTACTTACAGTGTAAAAACTGGGGTGTATAATTTATCCGAATTTGGTGATGAAAAATTCTCAAATTTTAGTTATTTGAAGTTAAAGCCGAATCGAGTGCTCACATACTTTAAAGGGCGTAGTTAAACATAAACTTCAACAAATGAGAAAGCTTACATCAAGGTCAGATGCCTTTACTCCTTGAATTATTTTCGCCAATGTTGGTGTCTGAGAACCCGTGATCGACATTTTTTGTTTACAATAGAGTGGAGGAGGTGAAACTCTTACTTTGCCTCACATGATGCTGAGCATCTTACAGAAACAAGTATGTAAACTGTTATTAAAAAGACATGTTTGTTTTCAGTTGAATAATAAAAATAATCGGTCGAATAGTTCCCGAGAAATCAAATTCTGAAAAAAAGAGTATATTTAAAATGCTATTTCTTAGGAACTATCCAACTAATTTCACTCAAATTTTGTATTTTGCCTTGTAAAATTACATTATTTGAAATGATGTAAAATTTGTATACCTTTCAATTCAAAATTTTTAGACTCTTATTAAATAAAACAATAAAAAATAATAAGTATTTATTAAAAGCTGCATGAAATATTTTGCATGGAATTATCTTTGAATAAACGAATATAATAATTATGTGTAAAAATATTTCAATTTTTCGCTTAAAAAGTTTTTAAGATATGGCGAAATATGCAAAAAATAAATACTTTGTACTTTATCATACTAAGGAGCGCTCTTCTGACCAAACTATTGGGACCATATTTCCCAGATTAAGGCTACCTACTATATTTTGAGGGTCAGAAATCCAAATCCGTAAAATAAAAGGTATGCTTATTTAGAGATCGAAATTTTTTGTGCGTGATTTCGTAACTTAAAATATCGTCTGCACTAATTAATTAGTAGAAGATTAGCATATTTGAAGGTTAGAATATTTGAAGGTTTTTGAAGATCAGTATATTTGTGGTCACTTCCTCGATCTACTGAGATAGAGTTTTACAACGTGAAGATCCGATCATCAAAATTATTCAAGTTTTTCTTTTTCTTTTTCTTTTTTGTGTGTTCTGTACATAACTGTTGACAATTTACGATATATCACACAGGAAATTTGACCAACAAATGAAAAAAGTTATTCAAGATGTCCATACTCCCCCCTATATGTTTGAAAATGTTTTAACTTAACTAATATATTTCCTAATAAATACCTCATTCGAATATAAATCTTGTGAAAAGGAAATTGCGCTAAAAGAAAGTCCTAATAATTTGACATTTTTAACTATAGAGCGAGGAATAATAAAATCTCTTTCTTTTGACGTTTATGTTAAGATAAGAATTTTGAAATGAATTATCCTTCATTTTAAAAGTTACTATTGCGCTTAATATAAATTTCATTTCTATTTTTTCAGATATTACCTTTATAATTATTTTTATTACTTTATGTTTGCTGTGCACCTATGAATTGTCAAGTCTTTAATTGATTTTTAATTTAATTAATAAAATATTGTTCAAAGTAATTAATACTTCGTTAATTTCTAAAAATATTGAAAATTTATTCATAATTTCAAAAAATATTCAAAATTTTTAGACATAAAGGGCATATTTTAACATTAGTCCTAGGCTCCGTGGCATCGTTATCCAGTCGCAGGTATCCTTTCGAGGATTTACTTGTTTGCTGCCGTGCTTGCAATTTCTAAAAATATTGAAAATTTATTCAAAATTTCAAAAAATATTCAAAATTTTTAGACATAAAGGGCATATTTTAACATTAGTCCTAGGCTCCGTGGCATCGTAATCCCGTCGCAGGTATCCTTTCGAGGATTTACTTGTTTGCTGCCGTGCTTGTAATTTCTAAAAATATTGAAAATTTATTCAAAATTTCAAAAAATATTCAAAATTTTTAGACATAAAGGGCATATTTTAACATTAGTCCAAGGCTCCGTGGCATCGTAATCCAGTCGCAGGTATCCTTTCGAGGATTTACTTGTTTGCTGCCGTGCTTGCAATTTCTAAAAATATTGAAAATTTATTCAAAATTTCAAAAAATATTCAAAATTTTTAGACATAAAGGGCATATTTTAACATTAGTCCTAGGCTCCGTGGCATCGTAATCCAGTCGCAGGTATCCTTTCGAGGATTTACTTGTTTGCTGCCGTGCTTGCAATTTCCAAAAATATTGAAAATTTATTCAAAATTTCAAAAATATTCAAAATTTTTAGACATAAAGGGCATATTTTAACATTAATCCTAGGCTCCGTGGCATCGTAATCCAGTCGCAGGTATCCTTTCGAGGATTTACTTGTTTGCTGCCGTGCTTGTAAGGGTAAAAAAGGCATACCCGATAGGAATTTTTACATACCCCGGGCATGTTGGGAAAAATAATATTCTAGTATTTATATATGTATTCCAAAATATCTCATTATCATATAAGGGAGTCATGGTGGCTCAGGTGATAGAGCGTTCGCAGGGAACCGGGTTCGTGAATCGGGTTCGAATCCCAGCGATGGCTGGTCGATGCGAATGCGCACCCGGCTCACACAGACCACAATGACGTGAAATATCCTCAGTGGTAGACAGATCGTGGGTTAGAGTACCCTTGCCGTCAGGTTAACCGTGGGAAGTTTTCGTGGTTTTCTATTAAATGTAACGTAAATGCTGGTTAGTGCAATCAAAAAAAGTCCTATAAGAAAGGAAAACTTCTCCCAATGCATGATCCCTTGTCTTCTGAATTGGGTTCAAAATTGCAAGGCTACAGAGTTGAACATTGGTAGATGTAAACCCAAACTTGGATCGACTGCGACTGTTATAAAATACATCGCAACGACTGTTATAAAATAAAATATCATGTGTGAATTCATATCAATAATTTTATTCATATTCATAAAGAATCTAGCTGTCCCTCTGACTTGGACTTTCCTTCACATCTTTATATAAAAAACAAAAAAAACAAAGAAAAACATGAAAGTGATTTTAGGTGCAGACAAAAATAAATCTATTTTCTTCTTTGCAGTCAAATTGAAAAGTATGAATTTGAGAAGAATTTTTTATAAGGAATTCAAAGAATATTACTAAAAATGAAGTAAACATGAATCATAAAGAGATACTGTAGAAAACTTTTGCACTGAAATCTTCAATGAGGAGATATTTCATTTTAAATACTTTTATTTTCCTTTAAATATGTTTTAGTAAGTATAAAAGAACCACTTGATCACAAACACTTGCAGCTGTCTTTAATAATAAGAGTAGACGTGAAGAATTCCCTCTTCTTTTATGATGTTTTTGTAAATCAAATTTTTTTTTTCATTGTCGGGGATTTCCTCGTCTGAATGACTTCAAATGACCTTGCAATGTAAATATTATAAAATTCGAATGAATTAAGGCGCATTATAATATTTTTTCACACCTTTTAGAAGAATAAAAACAGCATTTGTTTTCACTTTTGTAGTGTTTATAATTTTATTAGTTACAGTTATTATTAGTTACTTGTTTTGTCATAATATTTCGCACTCATTTAAGAGTGTGTATTTACCTTTGTCTAGTTTTCCTTAAGGTGATCAAGTTATAGTAATATTTTGCAAACATTTCAAGAAAATTCGATTTGTACTTTGTTTAGTTTTAACGCTAGAAGCGCCTTTGGTGTTAATTTGATCATTTTTCGCCCTTTCTTATTTAATTTTTGAAGATAAACGTGAGCTTCGACGCTCATATTTTTTGACTTTTTCTAAGTTGTTTCTAAGAATACTAAATCAAATTATTATGTGCTCATATTGATTATTAAAATAAATAATCTTAGAAATACATAAAACAGCTAAATAGGGGTCGCTTTGACCCCCGTAAGAAAAAAGTTTAATTTTGAAGATTCATGCATGATTTTGATTTTAACAGACTGGAAACCTTGTAAATATGATCTGGAGAACAGAAACTGAGGTACGTTGTGTTTAAGAAATGTCACTCAATAGTTTTCGTTAAATTATATTGTATCTTAGATTCGGTGCTCGAAGTAGCTTAGTTGAGCTGTTATTGAATTACATATTCGTTATTGCGCCTGAAAGAAACTATGTTCATCTTCCTAATTATAAACACTTATTTTTTATTTTAATCCTGGTTGTTGTTGTAGTTCATTTACGTCGCACTAGAGCTGCACAATGGGCTATTGGGGACGGTCTGGGAAATATACCTGAGTATGATCCGAAGATGCCATCGCAATTTTGATCCTCTGCAGAGGGGATGGCACCTCTGCTTCGGTAGCCCGACGCAGGTAAAGTGCACGCGAAGTCGAGCACTTTACGGTAGAACAGTTTAACGAGGATCAATACCGCACACCCTCGGTCCCTACGTAGACTGATCCAAGTGGTCTCCCACCCGCACACTGACCGCAGCCAGTGATGCCTGACTTCGGTAATCTGCTGGGAACTGTGTCTTGACGATCAGTCCACTGCTGGACAATTTTAGTCCTGGACAAGAAGGAACTGTTAATGAATAGCTTTTACCATGTAAAGCAAAATACAAATTTATCGCATGACGAAAAAAAACCCATATAATGCATAACTGACAAGCCAAGTTTTTGTTTTCAAATGACATAAAATTAAAAAATAATATTTTTTGAATGGCTATCTTTATTTGTGCCAGTTTAAAAATGACCGATTGAATTACAGCTCTGGAAAAATATATTGCTCTAAATATAGAACCACACGTTAACTCCGAGCGCAGCGGGACAACAGATAATTCCTTTTACCTCACTAAAGTTTGCTGATAATTTTTTTTCTTAAGAGATATACACACATAATTAGGGTTGAACATCTGGACAAGAGAAAATTTCGCATATTTTCAGTATCACTTCTTCATCATGACATTCATCCTTTGCACTGTAAAATGGAAACCAAACACTCAATATATGGGTGAAAAAGAATGCCATATATCTGAATAGTATTCATATGTTTGGAGGCGACATCATTGATTAGAAACCACTTACTACTAGTTTTCTTATATCGCGTAGTTTCGGTTTATTACCGGAAAAAACTAAGAACAATCGAACAAAACATTAGGTCACTAAATGCTAAGGAATTATTCTACACGAAGTGAGACTTGCTGCTGGCTCGCTATTTCTTTTTTTTAGAACGTTTGTGATTTTGTTGTCCTCAATGCTTCGGTAGTTTTGAAGAAAGCTTTCGCCACCCTAATTACCTATTGCGAGTTCAATTTCGTGTTTGTTTAAGAACTACGAAGTAGTGTTTGCGCATCAGATAGCCCCTAATTCATAAAATTCAGTCTCTAAAATAAAATAAAATAAAATACCTCTTAACATTGCAATGGACATAATAAAACTTCTGATAGCTATGTTATATGTTAGAAACCAATTCGACAATATTTTATTTACACTTTCCCGGTCATGCGGATATACACTATACCTACTAACTAGTTTTTGACTAATGTTAGAACTTCTGCATTTTAAAACCTGTATGCTAATGCATATTATTTATATTAGTGTCCTTTGTTTATTTTCGTATGACTTGTGCCAATGAATAATCGGTATTACAATATTATATTGTATTGTTATATTGTCATTACGTTAATAAAAAATATTTTAAAAAATTAATCTCTAAAAACTCTTATTTATAGTATTTTTAACAATACTCACATCAATTTAAAAATCCTTTACATTGAAATAACATCAATTCCTTATAAGGGTCAAATTGACCCAAAATGGCGGTTTTAGATAAGTCCAAAATCCGGGTGTTCTAGTTTTAAACAAAAATATTAGGTTTTAGTAATATTTTGTTCTCATTTAAAGAAATAGTATTTGTGCTTGCCTATTACAAAATTATCATTGTATCGTAATATTTGGCATTCATTTAAAAAGTTGTATTTGTGCTTACATAGTTAAAAAAAAAAGGATGATCAGGGCACTCATTTTATATTTTATTACCGACGTTGAACAGCCTACTCAATTCTGAATTTACGACTATCAATGTTCAACTGCGTAGCCTTGGAATTTTGAAGGCAACCCAGAAGACAAGAGAACTCTTGGATCATGTATTGGGATAATATAGCATACGTGGAGGTCTTTTTGATGGAACTAACCCACATTTGCGTTACATGGAGAGGAAAACCACGAGAACCTTCCATGGTTAACCCGACGGCAAGGGGATTTTAACCCATGATCCTTCAACCAATGAGGATATTTTTACATCTACATTACGGTCGGTGCGAGACGGGAGCAGAATTCATATCAACCAGCCGCCGCTGGGAACCTGGGTCACACTATTGTGAGGTGAACGCTCTATCCCCTGAGCCACTCCGGCAAAATAATTGTGTTTGTGTTAGTCTAATTTTAAATAAGGTGTTCCATCACCACCTCTCTTGATATACAGATTACTCCTTAGTAACCACTTTGAATACACACTGCCCTACAATAATGGAAGAGACGTAAGCCGCTAGATACTATGACCTGCTCACAACCACAAGAAGGAACAGCTCATAATAGGAAAGTGTACCTAGCAGCTTAAGACGACATCTCCAGGCAAGGAGTCCCTAGAAGTTTGTCACAATTCATGCGACCCCCTCTTATCTCTGAAGTTATTTTGTACATTTCTACTAAAAATAGATTAAAAATGAGACACCGATTGCAGATTTGAAATCAGCGATACAAAAGTATCTAAGATCTGTTTAAAAATCTCATGCAACAGAAAAAAAGCGTTGCCTAGTGTTATTATTATTATTCAAAATCTCTTGTTAGAAACAATTAATTTTTAACTGTCGTCTCCATGAAAATTCTTGTTCATTATATAATTTAAACAATATAGCAGAATTTCAGCAAAATTTACTGGTTTCCAATTGGATGAGTGCAGAATTCATTGGTTATATACTACTGAAAAAAGATCATACACACGATTTTTAATCTTTTCAAACCTGTACCGGATGATACGAAAATGATCAACGATTTTAAAAAATAATTATAAAAACGAAAGAAGATAGAAATGTAAGCGCTTTAAAATTAGTTTCAAAGTTCATCAATAGATGACGCAGAAAACTATTAAAAACTAAAAAATTTTTTTCTTCTAAATAACTACCATTTGCACTATCAACGCGAGGTAGTCTATTTTTTCTATTTTCTTCTTTTTGATTTTAGGAAATTTTTGTCAAGCGATGGGTTTGTGACTGTCGAACATAACATTAAGTTTCTTTTTGTTTTTTTTAAAAATTTTTTTAGTTCTGTGGCATGGTAATTTTTTAATTTATGAAAACAAACATGAGTAAATCGTCTAAATTAAAAATAGTAGTATATGTAAAACATTCAAACACATTTTTAAAAAAGATTTTTTTTCATGTTATATTATTAGTTAATTAGTCTGAGCTATTTAAATAGCTTGAATTAAATATCATTTCAATGTTAGAAGTAATTACACGTTAGCTAACTTTAATAGTAATTACACGTATTTAGAATTAAAGTTTTTAGTAAGAATAATGATTGTAGTTTACATTCTGTTAATGTTAGTAACGCTTGTAATATAACCTAAGTCATGTTTACAATATGAGATTTTTTTAAATGTATTATGAAATATTAACTATGATTACATCTTGCGTTAAACACCTTGTGAAAATTTTATATTATTTTAAAATCAGAAATAGATTGCTATTATTTTTAAATTGTTGTTTAATTTAAAAAAAATCCCTCAACAATTATAAAATATAAAATGCGAGTAGCTCTTATTGAGTAAATAAGCTGAATTCCTTCGAAAGATAAAATAGTCGCTTTTAAACTTCAACAAGGGAATTAAAATAAAAGTGACATGTTATATCTCAAGATTAATTTAAACAAATATCATCCAAAATAAACACACGTGGCGTTTAAGAATATGTGACTGATTTTTCCCGATGATTGCATAGGGTAAGAAGTTTGAAATCAAACTTCAAATCAAAAGGCTTTTAATTTGGTACTTATTTTATTTATTTAAGCCTGAGATCAGTTGAATAGAAGCAAATAATTTCCTAGTTAGTCATTCAAAATCAATCAAGTATGAAAAGTTTCAGATCTTGGCTCATTGATTTCCCCTTTATCTTTCTAACTTTTTACCAAAATTAAATTGCATCTAAATATTTTAATGACTTCAGTTCGGAGGAAAGTGATTTTCAAAAATCTTTTTGATGTAATTTATTAAGATCATGTCATGCCTTAAAATGATTTTTAATTTTTAGATAACTTTATGTACTTTAAGCATGAAAACACTGTAAAGTATTCAATAATTTGTATTTGAAAAAAGATAATACAATTAAGACAATAAAATGATTATAAAAGTACTATTTAAAAAGTAGTTGAGCATGTTCTCGAGGGGCTACAAATCAATTCCCAAAAACAATGCTAATGTGATTTACAGTTCTTTCGGATTGACTATCCTTTATATTCCAAATGACTGATTTTGAATGTAAATACTCTCATACTGCTCAAAAAAATTGGGGAATACTATGATTTTGGATAGAATCTGGCTGGTTAGAAGTGTTTTGCTGACTTAATATATTATATAAATCAATGCGAAACATCTATATCGATTCACTATATAAAACGTTATGAAACATTTTCGTCTGTTTCATGAGATTTTTTAATGAATCTTGGATATTTTTGATCTTATTTTAAATCTGCAAGTGGTTTCCTACTACTACAGCTTTTTTGAACGATATTTTTAGCTTATTTTTTGTTGAAATGTACTAGTTTAAAAGCGTTGTATGTAACAGGGGATCGCATAAATTTTGCGAGAGATATCTAGGGGAGTTGGGCACATCATCAGGATTAAAATTGCATAGGAATCCACGCTCGAAAATGTCGTCATACGCCGCTAAGGGCGCTTCCCTATTATGTGTTTCTGAATTGGTCATAATAGGAAAGTACTTCTAACCACGCACGATGACACTTCCGGGCATGAGTTCCTATGCAATTTGAATCCTGTTGATGTGCCCTAACTCCTCTAGAATATTGCTGAAACATTTACTTGTCCTCCTGTTACATGTAATGTTTTTAAACTTGTTTATTTTGACAAAAAATAGACTGAAAATGTCAATTTTAATCAATTTGTAACTTTAGGAGTAAAACTAATTTCACAAATGAAATTAGGCTGTATTCGAATTAGGCTAGATCAAGTGTTTGCATAAATGCAATAAAACATTTGTTCACCAGTGTAATCAATACCTACACATTATTTATTGATTGTGTATAGAGTATAGGTGTTGTATACAGTATATGTAATCAATAAAGTGGATATGGGTTGTATGTTACGAGAAAAGAAAATGAATCAATAAACATGTAATAATAAAATTTTATTGACCATATTCGCTGGTAAGTAAGGAATGCACGATTTGTGCATAATATACGAAGAAACAAAAAAATGCGATTTCTCACATTAAAATGAAATTCAATAAGGGTCATAGTTTTCCCTGATCTAAAGCAATGTCATACAGTCATAAGTCATAGTTTCAATGAGGTTGGCTAAAAAGGAATGGTGTATTCTTCACCACTCCTGTAGAAGAAAGTATTCCAACTGCTTAATTGTTTTTTGGAGGTGATAAGCGACAAGCTATCTTTTCTTTTAGAATGTATCAAACATGTTCCATTGGTTTCATATTCGGGAAACATGCTAGCATATCTAACCGATGGATACCATTGACTAAATAGGAAATTATCTACTATCTGAGCACAATGTGTACTATCGTTATTATCCATAAGTTCTTCTCCAATTGCTGCTGCGCAAGGGTTCACAATATCTTTTAGAATGTCATCCTTATATCACTGGGCCATTAGAGTTTTTTTCCTGATAATAAGGCTGTTGCGGCTATTGATAGAAATATTGTCCCAGATCGTTACTCCACTTACACAAAATCAGGCATTTTCATATACTAATAAGCAATTATTTTGTGATCCACTTACACTTCAGATTATTATGCAGGTTGCACAGTACGCAAGAAAAGTGATCACCTTGAATAAGTTTTGATTTAACGATCAAATATTGATCTAAGGATCTTAAAGTTCTGAGGATCTAACCTTGAAAATAGTGCGCGGAATATTTTAAGTTACTAAACTGGACATAAAAACGTACCTTCTCTGAATAAAGATGTCTTTTTTTCCCGACTGCCTTGAATTTTTGACCCTCAAAATATAATTGTGTGGGGGGGGGGTACAATCTCGAAAATATGGTCCTAATAATTTAGTTAGGAAAGCAGTAGAAAGTTTAGGCCTCGTAATGTTAATTTCACTTTTTTGAGCCATTAGATATTCCACTAGAATTTTTTAAGTGAATTAAAAAGTTTTTGCACACAAGTATGAAATTCGTTTATCTATGTAAAAGTAATTTTAAGTAGTCATTTAATATTTAAAAAATATTTAATAATAGTCAAAATAATCTCAAATTGTAAGTTATACGAATTTCACATCATTTTGAAACATATAATTTAAATAACAAATTAAAATATTTCGACAAAATTGGTTGAATGGTTTTTGAGTTATCCAATTTTAAAAAAAACAATAACGTATATTTTAAATTTGATTTCTCGGAAAGGTGAATAGGATTATTGGAAAATCAGTTATAAAAAATATTAAATGAACTCATTACTTACTTAAATTAAAAATGTTTTTTTCTTTTAATTTATTTGTTCTTAGTTTAAAATCAAGTAAAGTTTATATTTTTATTTTAGACAATTATAATTGCCACTATGGTACGATTATGGGGCATCCCTAGCCTAGCGGTCTCGCCGATCCCCCAAGTGCTCTGTAGAATGGAGGTAGTGGGTTCGAATTCATAGTAGTCCTGGATGCACCTTGGTGATGTCCCTCGTTAATTTATGCATTGTGTTCTTCAACTTGGCAATGCCATACAAACCGTTTTTGTAATGAGTACTCTCGCTTGCATTATGACATTCTTTAACATTTTTTGATCGTTTTAGATTGCAAATTTTTTTTTTAAATCAGTTTTGCCACCAAATGTTTTAGAATAGTAATCTTGAAATGAAACTAGAAAGAATCTTTCAAATAGCATGTGTTTACGATCACATAATAAGAATCATTATACATATTGGTGTTATTGCAATATCCTAGTATTATTAGAAATACTCCTAATAATACCTTTAAAATATATCTCCATTTAAAAAAATATGAAGTTTAATTTATTAATTACTTAATATCGATATTTTTATCATATGATCACCTTCCTCAGCGTTGGTCGCATCCTTCTCCCAAAAATAGTGTAATAGTTTCATGTGACGAAGGCGGAGTCAAGAGCCAACTCCTGGTGAACAAACAATATCTTTGATCTTAATCCTTCTCTAACTTTTATTATCTGTTCTTCAACTTGTCCTCCGGGATGTTTCCCAGACCGTCGCCAATAGCCCATTGTGCAGCTCTAGTGCGACGTAAATGAACTACAACTACAACAACTGTTCTTCAACTTGACGAACGAGCCGCGGTAGCCCAGTGGTTAGAGAATCGGACACCCAATACATGCGATGTACGTTATCGTAAAATCTGTGGAATTGAAAGGCATATGGTCGGTAGCTGAGTAGTACCATGGGTACATAAATTTAGAGAAAATATCCTTCCCCTTCAGTTTTATGTCTAAATTAAAGAAGCGGCCTGGAAATGAGATCAAGGGGACCAAAAATTGTGATGGCATATCTTCATATTATCGTCAGGAATGTTTTGCAGACTGTCGCCAATAGCCCATTATATAGTTCTATAGCGACGTAAATAAAGTATCTGCCTATCTACCTATCAAGTACCTACCAATCAACTTGACGAATGCTTATAAACCGCGTCCCGTAGTGGACTGATCGTAAAGAAACTGTTCACAGTAGAACACCGATGTCAAACATCACTGACTGCGGTCAGTAAGCGGGTGGTTGACCACTTTGATCAGTCTGCGTAGAGACCAAAGGTGTGCGGTATCGATCCTCGTTAAATTGCTCTACCGTTAAGTGCTTGACTTCTCTCACAGGTCGTCGGGCTACCAAAGCAGAGGAGCCACCCCCTCTGCAGAGGATCGAAATTGTGATGGCATGTCTTCGGATCATCCTCAGCGACGTTTCCCAGACATTCGCCCATAACTTATTGTGCATCTCTAGAGTGACGTAAATAAAGTACCTACCTACCTTATAAGCCGTCTTTGTAATAAGCACACCAGTCAACATATGTGTGCGTAACAGCAACAAAAAAATAAGTGTGGTGACTACACGACCGAATAATTAGCATAAACTGGCACTATAAATATGAAAAAAGGAGCCTGCCTGGCCTAGCGGCATCTCCCGCCAAACTCAGCGAAAAGCGCTTAGGCAGTGGGTTCGAGTCCCGCTGCTACTCAGGATGTATCTTAGTGCTGTCCTTCTCTGTATTGTGCTATCTGTCTTTCTACTTGGCAAAGGTTTATAAGCCTAAATTGTGCTCACAAGACTGCAAATGCATATAATTCCAAAAAAAAGAAAAAGTCCCGCAGTGGACTGATTGTTAACACACGGTTTCCAGCAGATCACCGAAGTCAAGCATCACAGGCTGCAGTCAGTGTGCGGGTGGATGACCACTTGGATCAGTCTGCGTAGGGACCGAGGGTGTGCGGAATGGGTCCTCGTTAAACTGTTCTACCGCAAAGTGCTCGACTTCGAACTACCGAAGCGGGGGTGCCATCCCCTCCACAGAGAATCAAAATTGAGATGGCATGTCTTCGGATCATCCTCAGGGATGTTTCCCAGACCGTCACCAATAACCCATTGTGCAGCTCTAGTGCGACGTTAATGAACTAGAACTAGAACCAAAAAAAAAAAATAAATATTAAGAAATCAATTCAGTTATTATATTTGTTAAATTTTAACTTAAATGTTTCTTTTTGGTTCGAACAGAATTGCAGTAATGATCGATATCACATGCCTTTATTATATGACCGAGTAATGTAAATAATATTAAATAGATCGACTTAAAATATCTTTTTTTTTCAACACATATTTATTACTCTTTTTATTAATTGATTTATAGTGATTTTTTAACTTTAATTTCTATTTTCATAAGATTGGCACTCTGAAAAAATTGTCGTGTTTTGCAAAAATCTTCGAATTTTGTATTGGAAAACACCAAAAAATTTTGTGAATGATTACTTTATTTCGAGTTACAATGAAATCGAGCGTTTATACACAATTTGAAGGGTGTATTTAAACTACAAGAATGGTGAATGCTTACAAGAATTTCGGACTTATTTACACTATTTATGTATTGTTTTTACCTTCGAAAACGTCAATTTCGGCTACGTTTCGAAAAAATCAATTAACAAAGATAATTATTTATTATCGAGCAGAAAAAGTTGTAAGTTTGTAGTCTTCTTAAATGCTGCTAAACATTCCACAGAAACAGAAGTTCACTGTTGCGAAAAGTATGTATGTTTTTCATTGCGTAATAAAGATAATTACATTCTCATGAGATTTACATAAATCTGTTATATTAAATACTTTCATAATATTTCCTTTCTATACGTGCCGGTTCCATTAAGTATAATTCGAATTTATTTTGATACTCTCTCAGAGATGTGTATAGGCTAGAGAAACTAATTTTATTTTAAGAATCGGTGAGTGTATTTCTTCCAAATTAATAGATATTGTTGTAAATTGTACTATAAAAATGACATTCCAACTTTTACTGGAATTGCAATTTATTATCCTGTTTTGCCAAATGTTTTAGTGTCACTAAACACTAGAATTAGTGGAAAATACCTTAAACAAAAATGAGAGTAAGGAAACTTTTGTTGTGCTTCACTACAACAAAAATTATTTTTAGTATTCGATTACAACAAGAATTATTTTTGGTATTTAATACACCATTTTTGGTGTAAAGACATACTAAATTCTTTTTTATAACTTAAATTTTTATAAAAATACAAAGACGGGACATTATTTTCACAAACAGTCTGTTTTGTAGAAACCCCAATACAGCAACCCTTTCATTATAGCGACCCAAGTTTGCTATTCCGTCAAAGCAATTTTATTATTACGCACTTTAAATTAATTTTCTTTCCAATATAGCTACGGAAATTCAGTTTCATTTTTTTTGTTTCCTCGTAAATCACTTTATAAATTAGTGTCAAGCATTTTTGAGCTTTCAAAATAAATGTTTCGATTAACTTCAAGTATATGATTTAACTTAAGTTTTAAAAAATTATTAAAAGCATTTCTTTTCATGCTACCATATATTAAAGATCTAACATTTTCAATGAATGCACCTTTTGAGTGTAGGAAGTGAAGAATCCTGAGATTTTTTCTGCAGGTGATTAGGATCTATAATCAAAATGTGGTCATAATTTGGATTACTTTACAGTGATAATCAAGATTGTACATTACTGCATTGTTAATTAGGTTAAAATAATGCATTCACGATTTTGGTAAATTTCTTTTCTTGTAGGGTGCAACAAATTTATCAATCGCGCTTTTTTTTATTTGAAAATTTTATTCAATTTTTTTGTGAAATTTTCGCCACCTGAAACATGCGTTATTTATCTATTTTTACACACACTAACTGAGTGAAGCCTCCAGGAAAGATCACATCTATGTAACAACCTCCTCCATTTACGACCACTTTTGGGATACACAGAATTTTTCAAATTGACAAATATTTAGAGAAAACATTTAGGAGAGATCATCAAAACCTCTCCTAGTGACCGGGCAATCTTTCTCACCAAATGCAGAAAAGGTTAATTGAGAAAATACGAAAAAATATCAAAACAAAAAATGTTAACGAAACAAATAAGTAAATTAAGATGTATTCAAATTATTTATTTGAGGGTCTTATTCAGAGAGTTTTTTAAGCTATCTCTGAACGATCTACAACTTCATGTTGTAGTGCACTAAAGACAATGCTACGAATGATTTATTTTTAGAGTTGAAAGCTGAATTAGAAAAAAATTATTTTAGGAAAAATAAGCATCTCAAACAAGCTTTAAAGCTAACTAATTTTTATCGTATAAAATTAAATGCTAATTTAAACAAAAATTCTAACTGTTTATTTATTTAAAATAGTTCTATCTTTCATGATTTTATTTTATAACCGTCGTTGAGCAGCCGACCCAATCTTATGGGTTTATGACTACTAATGTTCAACTCCGTTGCCTTGTAATTTTGAACCCAATTCAGAAGACAAGGGAACTCCTGGATCGAGTATTGGGACAAATTTGCCTTCGTGAAAGACTTTTGATGGAGTTAACCCGCATTTGCATTACATGGAGAGGAAGACCACGAGAACCTCCCACGGTTAGCCTAACAGCAAGGGGACTCCAACCCATGATCCGTCTACCACTGAGGATATTTTACGTCAGCACTGTGGTCGGTGCAAGCCGGATGCGGAATTCGTATCGACTGGGATTCTAACCCGGATCTAACCCGGACTGGGATTCTAACCCGTATCTTTCATGATTGGTGAATTTATTTTTACCCATAATATGTCAGTAGGGATCATTTTTATTGACGCTAAATTTTATTCCTCGATATGGTTTTAATGACGCCAACGCAAGGGGCATTTCTGCCCCAAGAAAAATACCCTGACTGAAATGAAAATCGTTAGTGAAAAATCATGTAACTTTGATAACGTTTTGAAGTCAATGCAGGTAACCCCTACGAACGGCCAACCTCTAATAACGACCATTTTACTGTGGAACAGAGAGTGGTCGTTCCAGAGAGGTTTCACTGTATAAAAACAAGTTGCGATATTATTAATTATTCTGTTAGTTTCCTAATTATTATTTAAATATAGAATTGTTTTGTCAAAATTAGTCTAGCATTTTTAATTATGTAAATATTTAAGGTATTTTTGTTTACTTACGATAGAACGACTTCACGTTATCAAGTGTGATTTCTTTTGAGTGACCGGGGTCATTATACTGAAATTAAATTGTTTCTACAAAAACTGAACCATGGCTGAAAAAACACGATTTGCACTGTCTCAATCTTAATCCTCCGAGAAGATTTAACTGTATTATATGATATATGAAAGCTTTTTTGAGCATATTTCTGAACTTTTCTTTTGGCCGTACGATAAGCAACTGGCCATTGAACAGCTGTTCTGGTTTTCAGTGCTTGAGGGGAAAATGCAAATAAAATCTGTTGTACACATTTATCCGTTGTAAACATGTAAACATTGATGAAGGTTGACGATTAGAGCGCAGAAATTTGATCATTAGAACAAATATTATTGTGTGTAATTGTTTTTAGGGTCGCTATCTATCAACACAAATACCATCTATATATTCGAACGCTCCAAGTAAATTAGTGAGCTAAACTTAGTTAGGGAAAATTTTGTTGACATAAAATTTTTTGATCTTACTTTGAAGTAATTTCCCTTCAATATTTTCATTGAAACTATGATTACCAAATTTTATTGAAAAGCCTAGTTACGATATGTTTCCTCTAAACAGTTATTTGTCTTAAAAATTATTTCTTTTAACAGTAGCAAACCTATGTGTATCTGACAAATGTGTATTATTCGAATAATTATTAAGCAAAATATTGTTGTTCATTAAACTTAAGATACTGTTAATTGAACTATAACTAACAATCAGTCATTTAATAATTTTTTAAAAAAAATATCAAATAGATTTAACGCTTGAAGCTAAGGGTTTGCTCTGGCGAAATTCGAATCCTTTAATGAATCCTTCACAAATTATATAATCGGGAAAATGGATCTTTTATAAAATATTTTATAGTAAAAGTAAACCTTCCACAATATGTTTTATTTTAAAAACAGCCCGTTCATAATATTTCCCATTTTAAAAACTGACTCTTTACAAAACATTTTCTTGAAAAAACGAGCTGTTATGTCATTTTTGAATGCTTTGCGTGTAATAGAATTATTTGCAAAAAATTTATTGATCTATACTATTTACAGAGTGAAATTTACTAACCCCTACGTAATGATAAATTTTGTAAGTGTCATATTCTTAGCGTGAATATCACAGTTGCAAAATTCTGAGTACGGATTCAAATAATTCCGAGATTTTTCAGAAAAATGGGAATTTGCAAATATGGAAATTTCCATTGTAAATCTGAGCTGATTTTCGAAAGCATAGGCATATACTCCTTCCAGACTGAAATTACTAACCCCTACATAATGAAAAATTTTGTAAGTGTCCTAATTCTGAGATTTTTCACAAATTCACAAATTGGGACCTTTTATAAAAAAAAATCTGAACTGATCTCCAAAAGCATAGACCTATACTTCTTCCAGAGTGAAATTTACTAATCCCTACACAATAACGAATTTTGTAGCTGTCATAATTCTGAGCGTGAAAAGAATCATAATCCGTCGAAGAGCTTTAACTGTATTATGTGATATCAGAAAGTGTTTTTGAGCATATTTTTAACTTTCCTTTGGTTGGACGAAAAGTAACTGGTCATTAAACAGCTGCTCTGATTTTCAGTGTTAGAGAAAAAAACAGAATCAAATGTGATCCGTTCGCCAAATGTGGTAAACGCTCGGCAATTTCACTTCTCAGAAAATCATACGTAGGTGGATAATATAGAAAAGAGTTTTTCTGAATGGCGGCTTCATCTAATATACCACAAACACGGTTTTATAGTTCACCCATGAAGCTTTTTGTTGTTGCATTGCTATCCAGCTTAAAAAATCTCGACAATAGCACGAGTAAGTACTGTTTAACTACATTCAATGCAAATGTCATTAATTATCGACGGCGTTATATGCTACTTGATTGAATGATGTGATTTGTTGCTCTTATTATCGCTAGATTTAGTTTAATGTCATTTAAATGTGACAGCAGAGATGTGTGGGTGTCTGGGGCAAACTCCTTGGCTAGATGCCCCTGAAGAGGGGGTCACTGGAATGAGTAAATAAAAACCTATCTAAATAATAAGAAAAACACAAGCATTTTTTAATATAAGGATTTAAAGTTTTATTAATATGTATTTTAATTTATTTTTTTATGCATATTTTAAGGTAAAATTATTCTATGATAAGAAAATATTTTTCAATCGGGACATTTCTTTTTTGTATTTTAATGCATTAAAATTTTATTACTAAATTTGTTTGAAAATTATGTTGCATTCAGAATAAAAATTTTTCCTCTGACAATATTTACATATTGAAAAGTTTGATTTCATATTAAAAATAATAGTTATCAAGTTTAAATTCCTATTTTAATTTCGTTTTTTATGTGAATTCAAGTAGAAATTATTCTATGATAAAGAAGGCTTGCAGTCGTGATTTTTCTCTTTAGTACTTTAGCGTTCCAATATTTTTATTAGTAAATTTGTTAGAAGACTATATATTTATCATAAAATATTTTTCTTGGGCCAATATTTAGCTGATCAAAAGCTGGATTTATATATTATGTGTTCATAATATTAAAAATAATAACTATAGATTTAAAGATTTAGTAAACAATAGCTTTTGCGTTCTGAGTACCCTGTTTACTATACAAGACAACTTTTTCCCCCACTTATCTTCTCTCCGTAGTAATTAAAATTGGAAGGAAGGAGAAATGACTGATTTCATTCATTTCTGATCAATTATTTATTAATTTGCAATGAATCGTAAAATTATAAATTTATATTTCTAATTCGGTTGACGTATATTTGAAATGATTTTTGTTTACATCCTTATTGTTTGAAGAAAATGAATCAAAACTGCATTTTTTTATGATGAAATTTTAATATTTTTCTGATCTGTAATTTTATCTTGGTCGTCGATTGGATGTCCCCTAGGATGGGTGCCAGTCACCTCCTTCCCATCTTCCGCTTAAGTGATTCCTAAGAAAGGGATGAAGGAAAAATAATTTTTATTGAACTTTTACTTTTGTTAGCACAAGTTCAGAAACTCTTATATAATATTGTATTTTTTTCCTAAGAAATTCAAGCAGTTTTATTATTTCCTATAAGAGCTTGTAATATAATTTTTAAATACCATATTTAAGAAACAGTTTAGTTGGTCTTCAAAATAAAATAACTTGATTCAGGTCACGTGATTAGACTTGAAAGTTGGACAAAATGAGATTCGTTTAGGTGCGGGTATGAGGGTCAATAAGATATACAAATAAGGGACCTAAGACATGTTAAGGTCAAATTTTTTTAATGTATTTTTGACTTCGATTAGGACAAGATTCGGGCACAAGTATAAAAAAATCAGTCTCTTCATTCGGTCTCACACTATCTTTGAGTTTGTGGGAGGGCATCTTTCCCTTAAACAGTGGATCTAACCATTACCGGTTGGATGGTCATTTTAGCTGCTTACCGAAGCAAGAGAAGATAGCGTTTCCCCTCCCAATGCCTCACACCCACCCGCCCTTAGTCAACTCTTTCTCTTCGTAAAAAAAAAATAAAATGATAATAAACCTTTACTGGTAGCTGAAATTGATATTGAACCGACAATTGGTATTTATAACAAAGCAAATTGATGTTTGTAAAATATAGTTTAAAGTAAGCAATATTAGTTCTATAGTTGTCGTGGGCTTTTAAGCAGGTCATAATAGGGAAGAGCTCCTCACCGAGTAAGATGACATGTCCAGACATGGTTTCCTATACAATTTTAATCCTGATGATGCGCTCTAACTCCCTAAGATGCTTGTCGCAGCATTTACGAGCGATCCCTTGTTACACATAAGGTTTTCTAACTTGTACATTTTGAAAAAACATAAGATAAAAATGTCATTTTAAAAAAAGAATCTGTTGTTTTGATGATCATATGACTATATTTTGATCATATGACTGGGGATATTTCAAATTTGAAATTAATTTCTTCTGAAAGTAATTTCAGATTTGAAAACTCCACACCCGAGTTAGGCAAGATCAAATATTTATATAAATGTAGCAAAAAATTAATTCCCCAGTGTTCTCATTCATTTTAAGCCAATAGATACAGTGTTAATATTTAAATCATCAGAAAGTTGTTATGCCCAAAATTTTTATACAAGCTTTTCATCTACTACGAAACCTTATAACCTTCTTTACTTGAAGTTTATGAATAGTAGTCATTATCAATCAAAATAATTTTTTGTTGGACTAGCATGATATTCAAGAAAATGGAGAAAAATAATTATTTTTTGAGGAAGAAAGAACGCTATTACTCCAAAACAATATGTGTTAAATATTATTTCGAATTATATACTTTTCAAAGCCTATCGGTTAAATCCTTTGTACCGTCATTTTTTTCGAGTTATGTTAAAATATTTTTGAAGGTGAGATTTACATTTAATCCAATTTTTTTTGTAGCTTTTTTGGGGTGGGGTGGGGGGCATGACCGGGATTTCAAAATGTTACTTACTGCAAATAATTGGTCTTATAATTGCTTCTGTGTTTATAAAATTCGTCCTTCGTTGTAACTATTTTCTATTTTTTAAAGTCATCAGCAGATTGCCTCACAAATCATCGGTGGGAAAAAGCTCCTCATTAATATTTTAAAAATGACAAAGGTTGGTGGGAATTACAGTTCCCAGAGCCTTATAAAGGATTAAGTAAACCGTATTGTTCAATACTATTATATCAATATAGTTCTTTGGTGTTGTGGCTAAGAGCAGACATATGGCTGGAACCGCAAAAAAGCTTTGATGTTTAAGAGTAGACAGACGGTTGGAACCGTGAAAATAGCTTTGGTCGCTGAGAGCAGACAGACTACCACAAAGGGTTAACATTCAAATAGCGTAAGCTAATTTGCCCGAAGACAGCGTTCTCACAGTAACGTTAAGGATAAATATATATTATATTTTACTATAATAAATGGAGTATCTACTAGATGTTTGCAAGAAATAATTAATAGATATTTTAATTTGGAGATCTTAAGTTCCTACAGTGGTTTACTTTATTTAGATAGTTGCATTTTCACTACCCAAAAGTTCCAGGATGCTCATATTTTGTTTTTGTCTTTCCCACCATGTTTTTGTCAAATATAGTTTCCAGCCTCTCTTCAGTTTGCTCATGCAATATCGTAAGATTTTAACATGAGTTTAATGTTGTATGGCTGTTGCGTTTGAGTCTTGTGCAATTAACGCGTCCAAATTTAAAACTTCCAAAGTTAATTATGACTGACGTCTAAATTTGATTTTTAATCAATTTTTGCTGAAAAATCACATTTTAAAATACGAAATGTTTCATTAATCAAGCTATTCATATTTTTCTAAGAAATTTATTTTTTCCAGTCATTGTAATTCGGGTTTTGCTTAAAACTCCGTTTTCCCCTGACTGAGGCTCTGTTGGAAAAGAAAAGTAATTTAATTCATTAGTAGAAAGATGTGTCAACATTATGCTAGAGTGTGATAATGTAAAAAAACGAAGTGAAAAACGCAAAAAAAAAAAAACTAAAATCGTGTCACTAAAATTTATTCGAATAGTATTTTTGTAGAGTAACTTGCTTACTTTGTGACTAATAGAGTGGTATTTTCTTTTTTTTAAATTCATTTTAATTTTATTCATTGGATCCCGCAATCTATGAATTCTTCAATTATTATTTTAATAATTTTGCTGCTTTATCATCTTATACAATAAGTATTCTCTAAACTGTAATTTTTTTCTGAAAAAAAATTTTGATTTTACAATCTCTTTATCTCTTGCATTCGTTTCACCAAGTTATTGCAAGCAAAAACAGCCCAGGTGTTTAATAGATATTTTGTGAGCTTTTTTTTATACTGGCCAATATTGGTTGACTGAAGGTACATAAAAGAACAAAAATACAAGCATAAGTTACCCAATTTCTTTAATTTTCTTTTAAAAAATCTTGTTCAAAAATTGATAAATATTCATTTTTATTAGTAAAAAATATTTTTAAATAGTTACAATTTGCATCTCTTAACAAATAGAAACAAATGTAACGAATAGAAAAATACTATAAAAACATTATCAATGTTCTGAAAAATATCCCAAACTTCACTTGTGTTCAGTTTTCATTAATTTTAAATACTCTTTTTTGTGTTTATTTTTCGATTATACTTTCAGGGATAATAGCAATTGCAGTTTTACTGAGGCAACGATTTTGTCAATATGTCGTGGACCACATTTATCAAAAGAAGACAAACGCCTAATAAAAAACTGGGCAACGGACGAAGAGCTGTGTTAAGTCATTTTTAGCTAAAGACAATTAAGAGTGACTATTTTATTTCCAGTAATCTTTAGCGACTGAATTTTTCGAAAAAAAAAGAATATTTTTTACTCACATGGGCTTATTTTTTCAAACAAAAAATTTTTAGGCCAAATTTTTTAAATTTAAAATCAGAAACGTCTTAACGCAAAATCAGGGAACAAAATTACTAGTTTTCCTTAAGTAATGCTAATTTGAAGTTAATCTCAAATATTTCTTGTCATGTTTAAATTTTTATTAAATAAAAGATGTAGAACTATAAGTAGAAATATGACTATGTTTTTAATTCTGTTTTTAAAATGTTTAAGTACAGAAAAAGTGTGGAGAAAATTTAAAGTTTTCAAAAAATAAACAATAAAACATTGGAATAAAATAATGTAAAATAATTACTAGTATAAAGGAGTTGACAAGAACATTTCTTAGCACAAGTATTTAGTTACTCGCCTAAAGGTGTAAAGAAGAGCTTTGCTTAGAATGGAAAATTAATTATGAGCATAAAGGAATGGAGAAAAGCGTTTCCTAGAAAAGAGGGTTTCTTAGAAAAGAGAATTAGTTTTTAGCATAAAGATCTAGACCTAGAGAATAGTGTTTTTTCAATCTAAGACAAGATCACTACCAGGAACAATTCCTTCACTAACCTTGAAGCGTTTTTTATTATTTGAAACTATATTTGAAAATTAATACTTCAATTACCAATTAGGTAAATAATAATATCATCAGGATACTTAGTTAGTTTGACGAGAATACATTTTAATTCATCAATTAAATCCTTTAAAAGTCTAGAATAATTGCGAATAATGATAAAACATAAATGCTCATTTATAATAGTGTTTTCGAAATCTTTTTAGACTTTCTGATTATAATTCAAGAAAGGATTTTTCAATAATTGGAAAAGGAAAGCTTCTTTTTTTACTGTCAAAAATCAGTGATAGTTAAATGAATTTTGATTTTTTGAATAGAGAAATATTGTGAATCATCTACAGATTTATTATTACTGAACAATTAATTAATAAATAAATAAAGAACATTGCAACAGATTCCTTATTTTTCAAAAAATTCGCGGTTTTTTGAAATTGGCGCAAGTTAACTTTAAGTTTCAGATTTTATAATAAAAATCCATTAATTAATGATTACAAATTTTAAACTTAGACTTTTTATGAATTTTAAGTTAAATAATAGAAAATAATTATTAGTATTTTTATTTCAAATTCTCTTTCGATAAACTATAAATTTTAAACTACGTTGAATAGTTTTAGATGAGAGCAATTTGTTTTGGGAGTGTGATCGAAATTGTAAAATTTTTTATTATTCAAAATTTCTATTTACTTCCGAATGCATTTTAAATTTTGGTGCATATGATTATAGAATCACTAATTTTCCTCGGAAGAAGACTCTTGCGATAAGCGTAAAATATGTCGGGCTGTATAGGAAATACAGACATCTTTTCCCATTAGTCAAATATTGCAGTGGTGGTTTGCAAGAAGTCGAACTTTTCAATTAGCCTACGACATATGCATTATTTTCGCTCATTTTATAACGGCATTCCATTAATGATTTCAGGGGTAATTTGGTTACTTTCCTCTAATTTATCGTTTTAAATAGTTTTAAATTAACGTTTTGTGAATTGCCAAATATGTAAAATCCTTAAATAATCTTTATTCTAAGAGAAGGATGCATGAAAATTCACTATTTCTAGCGAATAACAACTTTTATGAATATTGAAATAATAAATATTGAATTTTCGTTCATTTTTTTCTTCAAATTTCAACTCATTTTTCGGTTCGAAGAGAAATTTGTAATCACTGTAGTTCAAGTTATTAAACTCTATGTACTAATTTTATATCTTAAGCCTGAAAAGTTAACATTTTTTTCAGTAATTAATTTGTAAACAATGTCATTCATATTTTCGGAAAAAAAGCTTTCAGATTTTTAAGAAAAGATATTTATATTTCCATGCTTTTATTAGAAAGGTTTCGGTGAACAAATTGACAATGCTTTAAAAATTAATACTCTTCTGAAGGCACTTGCACAAACTATGTGTCGGTTAAATATTTATTATTTACTAAAATATAATTAAGATTATTTTTCTAAATTCTGAATAAAAAATTATTCTAAACTGAGAGGGAAAGCTTCTTTTATTCACAAGTGAGCTAGCTAAAGCTTCAGTGTTTCGAGAAATAGATTAAATTTGTATGTAACAGAATCTGAAATGACCTACATATTTAAAAAAATACTAAAAGTATATTCCTCGAATTGAGAAAGATACAGCGCTTTTTGGACTAGTTAGATTTTGAATACTTTAAACTGTATTTTCAACAAAATTTTTTTTTTTTCTCGCTTGCAGAGTTAACTTTTTCTATTTTGAACCTATTTTTCAACAATTTAAAAGCTCCTTTGCTATTTATGAATTTTTCGCTTCTTGCAGGAGTTTGTTTATTCCGTTTGTAGACTTTTATTAAATGATAAAATCAAAAACTATAATAATTATATCAATCAAAAACTATAAACCTAATAACGAAAAACCGCTAAAACGTAAAGCGAAACTACACTATGTTGTTGAAATTTCGGACAAAGCTTTAACTTTGAAAAATTGACATCGATGGAATAGGGTATTGGAAAAAATGGATACATGTTTAAATGAACCTTTAATCAAATGGATATAGCATGATATTTACTTTTGAACAAATAAACTATCCTGAAATAATAGATGACGCGCTTTCAGTTTTTCTAATTTTTTTTCAGACTTTTCAGGAAATACTTGAATTATTTTATAATTTTAGAGTTGTTAAATTCATGCGATTTCAATTACGTATCTATAAAGTTTAAAGATTTCAGAGGTTCGGGGGATTGGCAATATAAACTACGAACGAAAAAGTTTGTTTTTGAACACCTTATGCCAAAAAGGGTAGCAAAAAGCTCGTAACTTGTATCAATTATTTTGCTTATCAAATGGTAACAAAATATATCGGTTCCTTAAACCTCCTGAAGCCTTTGGATTTTATTGATACGTATATGAAATCGCGTGATCTAAAAGCTTTCAATCACATCTAAAGTTTTAAAATAATTATGAGTAGTTCTTGATAAGTTTGAGAAAAAAAAATTTCAAAAACTGAAAGTATTTCTTCTATTATTGTAGGGTAGTGTAAGCATAAGCTTGAAATACATGTTTTAAAAATAGAGTATAGATTAAATTGCGTGTTTAGGAAAATGGATATAGCTATTTAAGACTTTCCTTACGAGACCGTATTTTGCCTATGTCAACGTCAGTTAGATAACCAGTCAAATCTGCGTCAAACTGCCACGGGCTAATATTCCATTGACCTAGAGTGGACCTATAGTTCCATTGGCCTATAGTAAGCCTCTAAGAGTACATTTTGAATGCACTTAATACGATTTGTAAGTCTAAGCATATTTATTTATAATACTTCTATTTTATAACCGTCGTTGAACAACCGAGCCAATGTTTGAGTTTATGACTACAAATGCTCAACTTCGTAGCTTTGTAATTTTGAACCCAACTCAGAAGACAAGGGAACTGCTTGATCAATGTTTGTGAAAAATTTACCTTAGTGGAGGACTTTTTGATGGAACTAACCCGCATTTGTGCTACATGGAGAGGAAAACAACGAAAACCTCCCACGGTTAGTCTGACGGCAAATGGACTCTAACCATGCTTCGCCTACCACTGAGGATATTTCACGTGAGCACAGTGGTCGGTAAAAGCCGGATGCGGAATTCGTATCGACCAGCCATTGCTGGGATTCGAACCCGGTTCACCTCATTGGAAGGCGAGCGCTCTATCTTCTGAGCCATCACAGCTCCATTTATAATGCTTGCCAAGTCTCCAAATACGTTGTTAAGAAGAGCTTAAAGAAGAAAAGCCGAACATCAGCTTGCGGGCATGAAACGTGCAGATTTCGCGACGAGATGCACCTTAGTGGAGTCAATTCAGCGGAGTCTACTGTCGTAACGAAAGGATTTAAAAAAAAAAAAAAGGAGATAACATAGATTTCATTTTTTAACTACAGTCATGACCATTGTATTTTAAAAGAATTAAATACAAAAATTCGTAACGTTAAAAAAAGGGAAAAAGACAAATTTTAAAATTACCAAAATAAAAAGTTCGCCGACAATTATTGACATAAATTAGTTGAAAAGAAAAAATCCTATATGTCTGACTATAGGAAAAATTTTGTGTTGTGAAAATGCCATTTATAGTTTACGAAGAGCCTATTGCATTCATCTTAGGACAATTTCAAAATAATAAATAAATTAAAATTAAATAAAATATATGAATAAAAGTGCTGAATCTTTATCAGTCATTATATGATTTTAAGCATATACGTTTAGAACACAATTTTTTCACAAATTTGCATCATTTTTTATACTCATAAAACTTAAAAAATGCTATTTTTTTAAAATTATTAGGGTGAAGATTAAAAGAAAAAAAAGTAGATTTTTTCCCCTTACTCCAGATTATACCTTAAAATACAGATATTTAAGTAAAATAATTTATTGAAACTCATTTTAAGTCGATGAGAAAAGAATTAATTAATAAGCTTCTTTTAAGTGGATCTCGAGAGTTAAAGACGTGTCGTACTTAACTTAGACAATTTAATTCCATTGCAATCTGTGTAAACATTTTCTAAAATATCATTTTTAATATTCAACTTTCAATTTATAACATAGACACTTTTAAATGTCATTTAAATTTCATCAAGAGCCTGTATATTGGGGTTTATAATATCAAAATGTTCTATTGTTCTTCATTCGAGATCTAGTTATTTTCTTTATATTTGAAAAGACAATTTCAAAAGGGAAGAATATATAACGATAGTTTAACCATTATTAAAGAAAATTTAAATCATGGATTAATTTTATTAACACTTTATATAGTGTATTACAATTTATATTTCTACCTAGGTCTATAAGAGATGAGCGAAGTACAAGGCATTTTCGAGCAGGTTCGGAAAAACCGTGTGTTTGGCGCAGTATGTCCTTTTTTGGACCTTGTGCCTCTAAACCCTACATTCAATTCAATTTAATTCAATTCGAGCAGGTTCGGTTTCGATAGCTGAAGGAGTTTCCGAGTGGGTTTACGCACGTTAACAAAAAGGAGCTCTCAATCGTATTCGGTCTCGTTAGCTGAAAGAAGTTTTCGAGCGTGTTCAGTCTTGCTAGCTGAAAGGAGTTTTCTATCGGGTTCAGTCTCGTTAACTGAAAGGAGGTTTCGAGGGGGTACCGGCTCGTTAACTGAGTTTCCGCGCGGACCCGGTAGCTGAATATTTTGGTTTTCAAAATTATAGCTCTTATAACCATACATTTTGTAACAAATACAAAATTGAAAAGCAAATTTAACAAAATTAAGGGTTTTTATGAATCGCGATATGGGTTCTAATGAAATACTATAAAATTTCCAAAATGTTTTTCAGAACTGTCACTCGCTTTACCATTTATTTGGTCATTTTAATTTTTTGATATCTATGCCTCTTGCGAAATATAATAATAATCGTTTACACTTCTGTGGTTTATTTAAAATGACGATTAATTTTAATGGTTGAGAAGAGTTAGATTACGGCTAACCATACCTTTTTCTAATATATTTCTCAATTATAACAAGAGGTAAAGGAATATGAATGATGACTTAAAATGTTTAATTGAGGTGTTTTAAAGATACTAAACTGAGATATATCGTACTATGGAGTCAAACTTTGGTGTTATCCATCTTTTATGAGAGTAGTGGGATATATTTATTGACATACATTTGTGAGTCTCTTTGTAAATACAAAGAAAGGTTTGGTTGGGATAACCTGGTAGGGCATTGGACTCATGTTCGAGAGGTATTGAATTCAAAGCCCCGGTGGCCGAAGACTTTCCGTGTACAAAATGGTGATTGGTGCATGCTAAATTTGTCGGGGTCACAAAGTCTTTCAAGTTCCCATAACAAATCAATACATACCTCTGGGGTACTTGATAGGAGATTGATCGCGCTCTAGTTCAGATCAAAATTACGATCTGCGGAAGAATGAATGGTGTTTGAATGTATCCTCCCTGTAAAACGGGATTTGACGTATGTATGTTGTTCCCGGATCATTCTTAGGGGTGTTTCCCAGACCATCGAAAATAACGCGCTGTGCAACTCTAGTGCAACATGAATAAAAGTACTGCACAGAACAAAGAAAGTCTTAAAATTTCTATTCAGTTTAAAAAACGAATAGCACAATTTTACAAAAGACAGTAAGAATATACGGAATGTACCTCCGATGTTATGGCGGAGTTCGAACCCACTACATCTAAGCTTCAGAGAGGGGTTCGGAACAGCAATAAAACACGGCGAAATGCAAGTAAAACAATAATGTATAATTGGGGACTCTATTGCAGCGGGGTGTTGTCCTTCTGCCAAACGCTTTGAAACGTAGAGGTAGCGTGTTCAATGTATTCATGCTATCTTTATCTTGTACTATCTGTATTTCGATTTGACAAGAGCATATAAGCCGAGTTTTGTAATGAGAACTCAAGACTGTGTATATGAACAAATTTAAATAAATAGATGCATCCAGGGTTGCGGTGGGAATCGAACCCACTAAATCTTGCTTCCATTTTAGGATGTTGGGACAGCCCTGATGCATAACAGTTCATAGTTTTAAATATTGGTAGATTTTAGCTTAAAGCTTGCATAGGACAAAAAAGACAATTAACCGATAAAAAACAAAGTTATCAGGAGTTTACTGAATAAAATATAGGTTACAAAATATACTAGTACTGTTAAATTACTGTATTTTAGTAAAAATTTCCAAATTTTACCACGTTTACTACCAAGCAGCATGGTAATAAAAAACATATTTTATTGTTAATTTTACCAAAACGTCATTACCAAAGCGCTTCGGTATAAATTACTGTGCTTTTTGGTGTTCCCAAAAAGCCAGAAACATGGTAAATTTTACCATATTCTGATTGTTAGGGCCATACTTTCTTTCTTAGTGCTCTTTATAAAATATATACAACAATAATTTAATTTTAAATATATAAAATGCAAAAACCTAAACGCAGTCTGTTGAAGATGCATAGATATGATATGTAGATATTTTCAGAAATTCACAAAAACATTTATAAATAAATAAAACATAATGAATAATAATAGTTAAAATGAAAATAATAACTTATCGATAAAACATAATAAGTAATGATGATTTGATAAAATAAAAATAATAGATAAAATATAAATAAACTATAGAAATTTACATAAAATTTGTATGATATCTTATATGCTGTTCTATACAACTACAGTTGCTATAGTGCAGTGGGCAAAATAAAGAACTGATCACCTTAAATAACTTTTGATCTAATGATCGGATCTTCACGTTCTAGGACCCAATCAAGATGATTCAGGGGGGGGGGAATCATAAATGTGCAAATTGATTAGTGCAGGCGATATTTTAGGTTGCGAAATCAGATACAAAAACGTGATTTCTCTGAATAAACGCACCTTTTCTCGACGGATTCGGATTTTTGATCCCCAAAATATGGGGAGTAGCAGCAGTCTGCGAAATATGGTTGTTTTAGTTTTGTCAGGAGAGAGGAAAAATTTAAAATCCCTTAATATTAATTATATTTTTTCCGTATTTTGCCATATCTTGAAAACGTTTCAAGAAAATTGAAAAATTGTGGCTCACAATTATAAAGTTTGTTTATCCAAAGATAATTCAATGAAAAATATAACTTTTTTTAAAAATATTTATTGTTTTTTATAATTTTATTTAATAATGGCCGAAAAAAATTTGAGTTGTAAGGTCTAAACGTTTTTGCATTATTTCAAAAAATGCAATATTAAATGCCAAATTTCAAAGTTTGAGTGAAATCGGTCGAACAGTTCCTGAGAAATCAAATTTTAAAAATGTCGTATTTCAAAAATTCGAATTCAATTTCTCTGGAACTATGCGACTGAATTCACTCAAATTTTGTATTTTGCCATGTAAAATTAAATTCTTCAAAACGATGTAAAAAAATTTATACCTTACAATTCAAAAATTTTTCGACTAATATTAAATAAAATAATAAAAAATTATAAATAATTATTAAAATTTATTTTTTGCATTGAATTATTTTTAGATAAATGGATTTTATAATTGTGTATAAAAAATTTTCAATTTGTTTAAAAATTTCTCGAGGTATGGCGAAATACGTAAAAAGTAAAATTAACATTAATGGGTCCAAATTTTGGACCGTTCTCTTGACCAAACTATCCAGACCATATTTCCCAGATGGCGTCTGCACCCTATGTTTTGGGAGTCAGAAATTGGAATCCGTCGGAGGAAAGGTATGTTTATTCAGAGAAAGTACGTTTCGTGTCTAATTTCATAACTTTAAATATCGTCTGCGCTAATTAATTAGCATATTTGAGGTCACCCCTTGGAATCATTAAGAATGATTCCTGAACGTGAAGATCCGTTCATAAATCAAAAGCTATTAAGGATGTCCGTTTTGTATTTTGCGTACTGTACACTAGGGTGCCTTGTTTTTCAACTCTTTTTCGGAGTGAAATGTAATACCCGACAAAAGTGGCAAATCTCCACAGGAACATTACAGATTATATACAGGGCCGGATTTAATCTTAGCGAGGCCTCGCACCGAGGTTTAGCACTCCCTCGAACCATTCCGTTTGAGTCTTAAAACGTGAACATGCGATGATTAAGATCAAAAGTTATACATGTGGTTCGTCTTTTATTTTGCGCACGGTACATCTGAACTCAATACTTTAGAATAAAGCAGACACTATACTGATACTTCATAAATTCTGTTTAATCCCGATCTGGTTTAATTTATCAATGCAAAAACAATGAAATCTTGAAACAGAATTTTGTCTCGAATTATGTACTGCAATGTGTTAAATGAAAAATATTTGGAGAATACTAAAAGTAATGAGTGCAATTTATTTTCTATTAATAACTTAACTTGCGTTTCTGATTATATATTTTTCTCCAAGATTTGCAGAAATTTTTTGGTTAATAATAAACTTTTTGGATTTTTTATGTATTCATTAATAAGTTATATATATCATTTAAATAGAGTTTCTATAATATTTGTACTTTGCCATCAGCCTAATTTTTTGAGCATCTGCTACCCTTTCTCTTAAGATAAATAAGATCAACAAAAACAAAAAAATTCGAATAAATTTTTTGAATAGCCAACTAGTAAAAAAGTCAACGATTTTTCACAACCGATTGCTAAATAGTTATTTTTGCCTAAATTTTGATGAAAATAGTCGTCTTAGTCACATTTATAGTTGCCAATGACAAACTTGACCTTTATTTCCTGCTGTCAACGCGTAAAATTATTCAAAAGACGTTATCGTTACACGTTAATTTACTCAAATTTATTTAAAATGTTGCTGAGAAACGCCACCTTGATCTTCATCTTTATTATAACTTTCAAGCAAAACAAATGTATAAAAATCAGCTTGGTTGAGTATAAATAAGTAAAAAAATATTAAATGTGAAAAATTAAGAACTATTTAAGTATATAATTCGAAAATAAATTAATCTTTAATGATAAATTTTGTGTAGCCTTTCTTGTTGCAAATTTAGACTCTGTATCTTGGTGAATTTTCGACTTTTTTTCAAATATCTGACTCTGATCAGCTCTGAATCAAATTTTTTTATTAATTTTGCGTAGGTTCAGAATTAAAATCTTAAGAATCGAATTAACTAAGGTAAATCTACATTCCTGACTCAATTAATAAGGTTAAAAGAAATTGACGCATGTTTTTATATTTCCTTCTCTTAAAAACTAATATTTAAAAAAAACGTTTTAGTTTAGAACTATATTTTACACATTTTTGTTTATCCCAAGATTCGCGTTTTATTTAAAAACATTTTTGCAACTTTAATCCTTTCTTCACTGACTGGTGAAACTTTTATTCACTTTGAAATGCTCTTTTACATGAGAAAATTTTTATGGAGCTATATTTATTCAGTAATTGGATTCTTTATATATTGTTCTTTTTTAATTTAACTTTATTAAAATTAATAATATATGTATAAATATGTACTCTTAAAATGTTTTAATACCGATAATAGTCACGTATCTGGTTAATCTTGTTTATATGGTGCTAAACTACTAAAAAAAAACTTTTTATCTTAAAAATGCTGAGTAGGTAAGATAGGAAATTATGTCTGTAATTTTAAAATATCATAAAAATATCATTTGCTTATATTAAATTTTAATATTAGAAATTTCGATATTGTTTGTAAAACTAAGCTACCCCTCTCTCCTCTATGAATAGAGTAACATTATTTAAATAGTGAAAGAAAAATTAGATCTAATGTTAATTTTTTTTATCGAAAATATGAATGTAAGATTGGGTTCCACTTAATATCGAACCCTTCATCATATTTAACTGTTAACAATAATATAAAATGTTTATGAATATATAAATCGAATTTCCAGACTTTCTCTTATAACTTTAACATTTTCTAAATTTTGTAAAATTTGCACTCTAACGCTAGCATCTTTCTTAAGGAAAATACAAATGTAAAATTCAGTTTAACTTCACAATATCTAAGTCATCATGATATATAATTGTTAATGAATATATGAATCGATATATAAAATGATTGTGAACATATAAACTGAGCTATTAGACTGTTAATTACTAAAAACTTGACAACAACATTTTCTATGTTGGGAAAAATTTGAAATATAATTTTATCATATTTCTTTTGAAAAGAAGAATGAGAAATTCGGTAAAAAATCACAGCTTTCTTTTTTTCTCAATATTTAGTCAGTTATAATGCTATAAAATGTTTTTAAATATATGAAATCAAGATGCTCTACTGTCCTCCATAAATAATTTTACAGTAACGTTTTTTTTAGTTAAGAAATAAAAAGGAATCTAATGTTAGCATAATTTTGATTGAATACACGTGTACTAAAATGGACTTCCCCTCCCCATTACAAATTTTTTTTGAAAAAAGAAGCTTATAAAATCGATACTTATAATATTGTCGAATGAGATGCGAATCCCTAATTTTAGGGTTAAATTAAGCGTTTTGATTTGTTGAGAGGGAAAATTCTTACAAAGCGCATCACATTTGAGTTCAATTGTGATGTTATCGCCAACACAGATTCTAACAAGTCCATCTTGGCGAGAAAACTTAATTTAGGGAACAAATAAACGGATCCGCTGGTGGTGAAAGGGAACAAAACTAAAGCAACAGATGAATGATCAACAAGTGGAATCATCTATAGCCTCCGTCCGGTTCGGAGGAAAGATGATGTTTCTCCTCTTCTTCCTTTTCTTCTCCGTCGAAGCTCGGGACATCTGTCCCAAAACGAGTAAATAACTTTTTCACCTATTAATTTAATTATAATTCATTTATTATTTTATTTCATTAATTTCATTTTATTAATTTCATTTTATTATAATCTATCGCAAGTTTTTAAAAATCTTTTGTATATCAACATCAAATGCCGTGAAATTTAAATAAGATCAAAGTTTGAAATTATTGGAAATAAAAAAAATTGCAATTTTTTAATGTGAATTGATTGAATTGAATTAATTGTGAATTGATTGAAAACGAATTAATTTTCTTCTTCTTTGATTGATTTAATTTTAACTACTATTAGTTTAGTTTTCAAATTATCCTTTGCTAGTTGAAACTTAATCAAAATTTTCAATACTTTTTTGTGTATTGATATTATATGCAGTAAAATCAATTTAAAATTAACTTTAAAAAATCTTTCTTAAAAGCTTTTTGTTATGTTTAAAAATTAAACAATTTGTAAAACTTTAGCGCAAAATGTCTGAAAAATCATAATCTGAAACTAAGTGAGATTTCAAGAAAAAATAAGTTATATCACTATATTTTTCGAAAGTAAATAAACAATTTGCCAATAAGCAATTAAACATACCTCCTTTATTACTATTAACTTAATTATAACTTTTATGAGATTAATTTTTTTGCTTAGATATTCGATTTAAGAAAAGCTTCAATTCTCCTATTTAATTCCTGCTATTTTGCAAAATTATATCTAATTGCTTGAAATTAATTAGTAATGTAAATTCGCAAGGAATGAAAAAAAATAAAGTGAAAATTTTATTAAATTTTGATCTAATGATCGGATTTTCATGTACTATGTAAAATTTCAGGGCTCGAGGACCTAACATTAAATATGCAAATTAATTAGTGCAGATGATAATTTAAGTTAAGAAATAAGATGCTATAACGTACTATTTCTAAGTAAACATAACTTTTTTTCGATACATTCAATACACTATCCCGAAAATACGAACCAAATAGTTTAGGTTTGGAAGCAATTGGAAACTCGCACCCTTTAATATTAATTTCCCTTTTTAAGTATTTTTCTTATCTTGTAAAGTGAATCAAAAGTTTTCATAGACAATTAATAAATCTTGCTTATATTTATTTATTATTATTATTATTTATAATAATAATAATAATAATAATATTATATTATTATTATTATTATATTATTATAATAATATTATTATAATATTATTATTATTACAATATTATTATTATAATATTATAGTATTTCTATTATTACTATATTATAATACTATTATTATTTATTTATTATTATTTTTTTTTCTTTTTAAAAAGTTCTACAGGGTACTCATGTAATACTGTGTTGACAATTATTGCTAAAATCGAAAATAAATTTGGAAATGGGTCATATTTAAATATTTTCTCATTTTCTTATGCATTAATTTATATTTATATTTTGTCTATTTCTTTACAATCAATTACTTCGTAAAAATAAATTTGAATGATACCATAATGACTTTGGCACGAACTTCATGATCAAATTGGTCAGTGGCGTAATAATTAAGTACATTCAACTTTCTATGAAATATAAAGATGCTATGTAAAACGCTAAAGCAAATATTAAAATCTTAAATAATGTGGTATTAAAAGAGAAAAATATTTTTACAATATCCGCTAAATACAAATAAAATACATTACTAAATAACATAAAAACTAGTACTTTGATGATGATGTCATGAATTAATTTTGAGTTAAAGCTGAAAATAAAAAAAAAGGTTACAATATGACTCAAACGCTTGAACTACGCTATTTTTTAATAAAATTTAAAAGAAATGAAAAGTTCTTTGAAATAATTTTGTCTAGCCTATGCCAAAGTATATATTTTATGTAAAGCTCATGTTCAAAACAACTCCTGTCAAGTTTTTGTCCAAAAATAACTGTGATTCATTTTAAAACACGCATCAATTTGAGCTAATTATATACTAACATTTAATTTTGTTAACTGGGAATTTGTTTTATTCTATGGTGAATATATTTTCACACGCACTATTTTTTCATGTAATTTGTGTTATTGCCCTATAATTGCCTATGGAATATTACATTATTCGTGTTATTGCCGTATATTTTCATATTATTCATGTTATTGTCTTATATTTTCCTTTAAATTTTAGTAATTATACTTAAATAATTTGCTTTATTATAGTCAGCTAAATTGAATTGCTTTACATTAAACATTATTCAAGCTTACGAAAAACCTGACTATACTAACAATCTATGAACTTATTAATTTTTAAAAAAAATTCATTTTAAGTTTGAAGATGAAGTTCATGATATTGGTTAAATCTACGAAAATGTTGATTGCTTTCTTTTTTAATAGTTCTGAGTAATTTTCCTAAATTTTTGTACAATCAAAGTTTACTTCTTCGAAATGTTTCTTTAAGTATCTTCCGAAAATTGTGTACTTAGGACAAAAATTTAATTTGCTTGAACAGTTAAGAGTTTGAAATACGACATTTTATACACCGAGAAAAAAGTAAAACTAAAAGTGAAGAATGAATAGGATTAAAAAGTGAAAATTTAAAAGTTATGGAGTGATTAAACCTTGGCCAAGGATTAAACACAGCGCCTAAAAATTTTGTAAAATAACAAATGGTGAAGCGACAAAGTGTGAAATACGCTTATTTCATTCTTTTAATTAATATCATTATGATTTCTTAATGTTAGTTGATAGCTTTTGGTGCAACAAACAGATTCAAAGTTTATTTTGTTTTCTTGAATATTAAAGGGCATAAATTTCATTTTGTTCAAATTTTATTTTCTTACGTGTTTTTAATGAAAGATTTGTAATGACACTCTTTAATTATTTTTAAAAATGACAATTGTACTTTTGAGGAATAAATGTCTTTTAAGCAACAGATTTGTTATTAAGCAACAGATTTGTTATTAAGCAACAGATTTGTTATTTGCTTCATAATTCGGCGTATCATACCTTGCTGGTAACATACAAAATGGTAACGAGTAAAATGTCTTAATAAAAGTTTAAGAAGATAAAGAAAGTAATAACGTTTGCAATAAGAAAGATTAACAATTTGAAATACTGAAAATAATTTTTAATTGATTTGATTATTAAAATTTGTTGCTTTAACTTCCTGAGGTCCGAGGTTTAAATAATGGCAAAAAATTCGATTCTTACTTAGAAGAAAGTAAACTCATAAAAGCAGTAAAATATTTAAAAAAATTCATTTAATTATTCATATTTAAATTTTTTTGTTATTTTTAATTGTAACTTAAAAAATTTTAGAGCATTTTTTACACATTGTAGGATATTTTTATAACGTATATTTCTTCCACAATTTGGTCATGAAGCAAATTCCATTTAATTCAAATTACAATACATTTATTTGTCGTTCAACAGTTAAAAAATTTACATGAATCGATTTCCGGCTAACGAGGGTGTATTAAACTACATGTTTTATCTTGACAATCGCTTTATAAAAGCATACGGACAGAAAAAATGCAAACAGGAAAAAAATCTTAAATTGCTTTTTAAGTGATAAAATTGTACCAAATATTCTTCAATTTATTGGATGATGTTCTCGCAAGATTAAGGTAAAACATGAATAATGTGAATTAAGAATAAGGAAATGCGTTGGATAGATTAGAGACGCGCGCAATTTAAAGTAAAGCGTAGCGTTCTCTTCTTTAAGGAATACTCTTTAATTTCTTATAATTTTTTTTTTTTACGTAAAACTAGTTTTCTTAAAATATGAGCTGAGAGTAAAAGAATAGTGTACCAAAACAAAGTAATGAGATGTAACCTTGGATATCTTATGTTCTAATAATCTGGTTTTCACGAACTATATGCCAATCTTAATTGTTGAGAGGGGTGACTTCAAATATGCTAACTAATTAGGGCGGACGATGCTTCAAGATAAAAAATCAGATACAAAAACATACTTTAACGAGAAAATTCTAAATTTGAAAAAATGTACAAAATTATTCAAAGAGTTATTGAGTAATAAATTGAACTATTTAGCCGATTTTTTTCGACCGATTTTGTATTTTGTCATTTAAATAGTTCTTAAATCTGTGTTAAATGGTGTCATTTAAATGATGCTTACTTAAGAACTGTACATAAATCTGTAAAATATCATTAAAAATTATTTTTTGCGTGGAACTACTTTAGGAAAAATAAATTTAATAATTGTGTGTGAAAAGTTTTTTAATAAGCTTGAAAGCTTTCCGAGGTATAGCAAAATACGCAAAAAACAAATTTAACATTGAAGAGTTCAAATTTTCGATCACTCATCCAATTCAAAATTGGGGACCATATTTTACAAATTGTGGCTATTTCTATAATCAAAAATCAATAATTATTTCGATAATCAAAATGATTTCGATAATCTAAAATTATTTAGATAATCAAAAATCCAAATCCATGAAAAAATGTATATTTATTCGCTTTTGTGTCTGATGTCGTAACTTAAAATATCGTCTGCACTAATATTTGAGGTCACTCCTTTGAACCTGTAAGGAGTGGCTATTACATCGTTATAATTCAATTATTAGAACAAAAATTAGATGAGATAATTTTTTTGCACGCAGTATATAATTTAGAGCAACATTAAAGGGGAGCACTTCTGTAAAAATTTCAGAAACAGGCTTTTGTTTTTATAGGATACGATTCTATGCACATGAGTTCATTATGCTTAAAACGTGATAAGTAGAAAATGATACAAAGTGTTCTGTAATCACCAACCTTAATATTTATTTTAAGATTCTTTTTTAAAAATGAAATAAAAAAAGTATGCTCATGAGGGGTCGCAAAATATTATTTAAAGGAGGAAGAATCAAAAACTTTATTGAAATCTGAAGAATTATTAGAGAGGAAATGAAAGATAAAGATCAAAATCAGTTCAGTTGCCTGGGGAAAATTGGAATTGTTTCTGTTAATCGGTTCGAAATTCTCTTCGTTTCCTCCTGCATACAAACTGGTTTCGGTGTTTTCAATAGTTCCTTCTTCAGTAGTGATTAAATTCAATAGCATTTTTTAATTTCCTGCGCTTTAATATTAAGTCGTCTCCCTGAATGTGTATTTTTTAACAAGGACTCTAAAAGCATATATTCATTATAGAACAGAGTTTTTTGCGTTTTCTCAAAACAGTGTTTTCCACATATGCAGAGTCAATAGTGTTTAAAACTTGATCCAATTTGATTCAAACTGTAACAGACTATATATTAAAACTGTATAATTACAAACTACTAACTTATAGTAATTTCCATTGTAATTAGGATCTTTTTTTATTGTGTTCTAAGGTTTTTATAAATAAAATAAAAAGCTAAGACTTTTAGAGGATTTTCTCAAACACTTGACTTATAATTTCATTATAAACGTCATAAATACTTTTGTTACCTTTTTAATCAAATAAATTGAAACGATTAAAAAGTTAACGTGGCTGTAAAGAAGAAAACCGTTGTTTAGAGGAATCTTCATTTAAAGTTAGCGATTGCCTGTTCCATTCATACGAGAATCAAATAGAAAAAAAAATAAGACGTGGTCAGAAAAAAGTATACACCTTTTGATCTAATGATCGGATTTTTACTTTCTAGAACTCAATCTTAACATGTTGAGCGCCACGTCAGTCATCAGTGACTAATAGTATAACATATAATAAAAAATTTCAAAAAATCATTGCTTTAATTAATTAAATTCTTGGAAAAATCATTTAAATTGGATATTTTATTTAAATTTACTTAATTTTTTCACTAAGAATAAAATTTTTATTTACAAGCGGGGGGGGGGGATAAAATAATGGAAACACTTCTATACTAATACTTTTTTTAATATTTTTCCAGAAATGCTTAACGAATTATTTTATAACTTTAGAAGTGTTTAGAACCTACGATTTCCTATACATATATCAATGAAGTTTAAAGCTTTTATAGGTTTGAGGGACAGACAATAAATTGCAAACAGAAAATGCTTTTTACCACCCTATGCCAAGAAATGTAGCAATAGATTGCAAGTTGTGACAGTTATTTTGGTTACTATATGCAGTAATTACACGAAATTTCGTAAGCTTAAATATTTTTGGATGTATGGACATTTTTATGTAAAAAATAACTATTTTGTCTTACGTTTTTTTGCTATGACTTTAAAAATATTCAATAAAATTTAACAAAATTTTTAGAGTAATTTGAAATTAATTACTTGCTTTGAAATTTGAGAAAAATTCGTTTCAAATTGCGCAAGTTGTGAATAATTAAAGTAGTTTTTTAATACTGCGCATGCGTGGGGGAAAAATGTTTTTTTTTTCTTTTTTAAAAATTTTATATTGAATTGTATTTGGCAACTATTGAAAAATATAAACATGATTTGAGTGTCTTAAAAATTGGAAAAGTTATAAGCTATCTTCAAAGCAGCTTTCCTTTTTTTAAAAAAGAAAGCTCAAAATTATAAGGGGTTTCATGCTAATATTATTTTGTATCATACGACAGAATTTAATAACTAATGATAATACCTTACAATAAACGTTCATATGCCAAAATGTGTCTCAATAAAGAAAGAAAACAGGCAAAAAAAAGATACTTTTATGGGTGATAATTCCCAACAATGCCGGTGTCATTTTTAATAAATCTTGTTTAATAGTACAAAATGAAATATATGGAAAACCCCTTATCAATTTGGGCATTCTTTTAAAAAGTAAGAAAACTGCTTAGAAAATTGCTTGAAACTTTTTAAATTTTTATATTCAAATTGAATTTTCTTTATTAGTTGTCAAATATGATTCGCTACAAAATTTAGAAGAAAAATTAATTTTTCTCGCTTATGCGCAGTATAAAAGAAATATTTTAATTGCTCATATCTTGCGCAGGTTTTGAGCAATTTTTCTCAAATTTTAAAACAAAAATTTTATAATTAATTTTAAATTCTTCTGAAAATTTTGTTTCAATTTATTAAATATTTTTAAAGTTATAATAAAAAAAACGTTAGACAAATGAAATAGTTTCTTATTAAAATATCCATATCTCCATAAATATTTAAGCTAGGCTTACGAAATTTTGTATGATTATTGCATATAATAACCAAAATTACTGTCGCAAGTTACAAATCCATTGCTACATTTTTTGGCATAGAAATCATTTTCAAAACATTATTTTCCTTTCGTAATTTATTATCGGTCTCTCAAACTTCACCGATATGTATGAGAAATTGCATGATCTAAACACTTAAGTTATAAAATAGTTCTTTAAGTATTTCTTTAGAAATATGAAAGAAAATGCATAAGTATAGAAGCATTTCATTCTGTCAAAATCACGAACTGGACAAAATTGAGAACTCTAAAATCATGGGATTATTTTAGAATTCCTTACAGAATACATTAGGATTCGTATTAAATTTGAAAGCGAACTGGTAATTTACTATGCTAGTGTAGATCGTTCAATGGCTTACGCCTGAAGGTGTATCCATCACTCACATTAATCATTTCTCAGAAACTGTAATGTTATATAAACATTTTTTTCATTGATAGGGGAGGATATGCAATGTTTGGTTTATACCTACCTATTCAGAGTTTCGTCCATCGTGAAAAAGTCGTTTTGTTGTTCTGGCTGGACACCTTTTGAGAGGGCAAACTTTAAGGTTGTTTTTTTGAGATTCTGGTCAATTGATTTCTAAAAACCTTTCTTCTCTTAATCCTCTAACGTTCTAGAAAAATTTGACAAGGCAACTTAATGTTTTGAAGTTCAAGAAATTTGACTTTTGAATTGAAATTTAATTAGTTGAAATAAAATATGCACCGTAACAAGAGAAATATAAAAAAGTATCGGTGCAGTTATTTGCGAGAAAATTTTTTTTTTTTAAAAAATGAACGCAATTATTCACAAAATGCACTGAAAGTTTTTCAAAGATTATGGCCTTGACGCATAAAATGACTAAATCACAAAACAGAATTAAGTAAGTTTGATGATCGTGAAGATTTTATTTTTCTATGTCTTAATAAAATGAATCACCTTTTGTTTCACAAAAAGCATATCACCGGTGAGCTTATTATTTTGCAAATAGCTCAAAATATGTACTTAAGACAACGGTCACATCTTAAAATGCGTGCTTAAAAAACTGATCCTGGCTATTTTTTTAAAAAAGGGATACAGTATTTGTTTACGTTTTTCAAAAACTGCTATTATCATTGTTTTTTTTAAAAATTAAACTAATGATTCCAAATAAACTCTCAATACGTAAACCACAAATCACTTTGCACATATTTTTTACTCTGAAAAGGCGTATTTTGTGTTTTATCCAGGCATTTTGAGCTATGTCAAATTTCTCAAACTCGCATTTCATGCTGTGCCCATTTTCTTCTTAAAACGCATTTTGAGCTATGTCCAATTTTTCAAGCACGCATTTCATATTACCTACTTGCTTAATCATGCATTTTAAGCCGTATATATTTTTTTCGACGCACATTTTGAACTGTAATGAAAGTAAAAAGTTCACCGATGATATGATATTTGAGATATCTACTTAGAGGAACAATTTAGATTAATTGTATATCATTTTGAAAAGCACACCAAATTTACACTTGAACGTTACTAATTTTGCTTCAGGCAATAATAACAAGCTCTTTTGAAAGTCCAAATTTAATTTTTTATTAGTTTTTCGAACAAACTTAAGGATTTAACTTAATACTTATTCGGATGCTTGTCAATTTTAGGAAGCATTAAGAAATACGCATAAAAAAATAATTGACGAACCCTGAATTAGTCCCTGATCATTTATTCTTCTCCAATTACTTAACAATTACTCCACTTACTTTTCCGCTTATTTCCGCAAATTTAATGCACCCCATTAGATATCCATTCACAAACCGGAGTTGATTAGATTCAGGATTGAAAGTGAGATTTTCAGCTTTAATTTGTAATTGAAATTTACGCTACAGAATAACGCTATAAAAACGATCAGATTTTAAAGCGATTTTTGTTGATGGAAATGAATTTGCTTTGCTGTTATTTACATTACTTTTTAATTCAATTTCGTTTAGATAAACTTTCGTCTGAGCAGAAAAAGCTTCCTCATTGCTCATTCTGGCAAATATTAGGTTATTCCTCTTATTGTTAGCTATCGAGTTTCATACGGGCTGTTTAGACCTTAATCGATAGCTTAAACAAGCATATAAAAACACAAGTTTTATAAGAAGAAACTATCATAAAAATTTAAATAAACAATGATAAAAATGAACAATTTGAATGCAATTAGTCAAATAATTCTCGAAAAATTAAAGTTCAAATATACGTCATCTTTTAAATTTTCAGAACTTACATATTAGTTTTCTGAAAATTTTTAGATTCTGTCATAAAAATTTTTACCCGTTAATGCCTGACTCCAAAAAGTGGTCTATATATGAAAAGCACAAATATAAAAAAAAATTGTAGTTCATATTTATTTACACCAAGTGAATGCTTCGTTCTGTTACTTTTAACACTTAAGCTTTTAAGAAACACTTATGCCTTGACTTTCAATCTAAGTATAAATATCACTGATATATTGAAGTAGATAGAGCTACCTTTTTTTTTACAAAATAAATAGCAACAATGAAGAGCGTGTGTTAACACTTTTTTCTTTTTTGAGCGAAGGAACCGTCGCATTAAAAGGACGCTATACACAAATAAGTAAATAGCTTCATACCTGCCAACTTTTAATCTTCCCTAGGAAGATTTTCTTCTTGGGAAGTAAAAGGAAAATTAAAGGACATTTATAGGCAGAAATATATTTCTTTATTATGTCAAAACTTAAAAACACCATCGTATGGTTATCTTACTTTTTTATATATGTTTAACTTATTTGTATGTAGCGGTGATTAAAATAATTTTAGACTAAATTTATAAATCTTAAAAATAAACAGGAAACATAAATTACTACCATTTGAAATACAAAAGTAAAATTTTATGCAAAATGTATAAAATTTGGCAGCTATGTAGTTTAAAATTATGGGAAATTTAGTATACAATGCAATTAAAAATTTTTTTGATCATTAAGTAAAATAACAAAATAATGAATTAAATTTTTCCATAAATTTACCATAGGAAAAACGTTTGTTTCGATTGAGTGCAAAAATTTAAATGATTCGCGTAAACTCTAGAGGTATAGATGGGAAAAAACGGAAAAAGTAAGAGAAAGGATAAAATTTTGCCCGATTTACTGACCAAACTATTAATACCATATTTTTAAGATTGCTGTAAACCCCTTTCATATTTGAGAGTAAAAAGGAAAAATAATGTTTTTTCAAAGAAACCACTTCGTGTGTCTGATTTCATAGCTAGAAATATCTTCTGGACAAATTAGCATATTTAAGCGTTAAGCTTTAGCATATTTAAGCATTGCATGTTAGTGGTTAAAATCCGATCATTAAAACAAAAGTTATTCAAGCATTCCACTTTTTATTTTGGACACTGAACTCATCTATACACAATACCACGTTAAACTAAAAAATGAACATAAACTAATAGTACTGTATAAAAATATTTAAAATCATTGAATTAGGGAAACCAAGGAATAATTTTTTGCCAGAGCTTAAACAGAATAAGAAACATAAGCTAATAATCATACTGTATAAAAATATTTAAAATCCTTGAATTAGGGAAAGAATAATGTTTGCCAGAAGTAAAACAGAATAAGAAACATAAACTAGTAATAATGCTGCATAAAAATATTTAAAACCATTTAATTGGGGAAACCGAAGAAAAGTGTTTGCCAAAGCTAAAACAGAATATGAAACATAAACTAGTAATGATGCTGCATAAAAATATTTAAAATCATTGAATTAGGGAAACCAAAGAATAATGTTCCAAAACTAAAATGGAATAAGAAACATACACTGATAATGATATTGTATAAAATATTTAAAATCATTGAATTAGGGAAACCAGAGAATAGTGTTTGTAAAAACTAAAACAGAACAACAAAAAAAAAGGATTAAAAAAGCTTTTTCAAAACTTATATTGCAGATACTACTTGTGAATTTATGAACAGTAAACAATTATTCAACTCGTCTTTTTAAATAAAAGTCCTGTTTCAAACGAACCAAACGGTAAAATAGTTCCCATTATGTTTCCCTAGGATTATTAAGCACATATTTCTCCACTTAACTTCAGTTAACTGCTGAATAAATAAGTATTATTATGCTGAGAAGGGAAAAAAATGAAACTCGTATTCTACTGTTACTGTTTCAGTGACAAGGGCGATTCCCAGCGATTTAAAAACTCGTGCATAACTACTTAGTAGCGCGAATTTCAACACTCTCTTTTTAGTGTTTACATTCTGATTAAGTGTGAAGGAATGCAAATGTAAGGAAAGGCGTGAAATTCAGACCACATCCACTATGCTAAAAATGTTTAAATATCAAGATTGTAGGATTATTTTCATAGCTGACATATTTTTCATGGAAATGTATGATATTATTGTTAAATACTTGTTTAGAAATTTTATAACATAATTTGTCTCAAACTACTGTGTATTTAACTTGAGGAAAGACACGATCAAAAATTAATTATTAATAAAATGAAATATGAGTTTAATTAGTTTCAGAAATATACTAATAAAATGAAGACGGTAGTGTTATCTTCTAAATAAATGCTATCATGGCCTCAAAAACTAACTGAAATATCAAAGTTTAAGTCGAAAATCAAAAACTAATATCTATAAAATCCTAATTTGACCTATTTTGCTTTATGGGAGTGAACGCTGGACAATAAATAAATTACTGACCTTTGAACGGAAAATTTCAAGAAAAATATTTGATGTAGACCATGAGAATAATAGCTGGAATTCCATGCTTAACTTCGAAATTTACCAAAAGTACAAGCCAACTGATACTGTCATAAAGTGCAACAGACTATGTAGGGCCCGATTTAACCTAATTGGGTCCCGGAGCAAAAAATTCTTTGGGGCCCCCCTCTGCTTCACTACTTCAGTAATGAAGAACCGAACTTTATGGAGGTATTTAAATTTTTCTCCTCATTATAGATATATAAGAAGAAAATAAACTAGAACCTAAAATAGCTATAAGGTCCACCTTCCTCCAATGGTCAGACGAAGTATCGTTCTGTCCATTTTAGTGATTTTTTTGACCATTCTATGTTCCTCATGCCGAATGCAGTTTTCTGATTGCTAACTTTGTCACCTAGCTACGAAACATTCATATCCTTGCTGACATTAAGGCGTAATTTGTAAACATATCGCATTTCGCAATAGATAAGAATACAGGCTTTTCATTGGCCGAATTTGTCAATCGTAATTGCGAAAATTTAGCTAAATTCCACCCTAAAACGCCATGGATTTACGAAATATAGATTTGTTGTGTTCATACGATAGATTGATGAAGAAGCTAACATAAAACTGACGGAGTTTACACTGTACTGATAATTTGTTTTAAAAAAGTTCATTAAAGAAGGAAACGTGAAGTAAACTTTCTATTTGATTTGGGGCCCCCTCTCATATGGAGGCCCGAGGCAAGTTTTTCGTATGCCCCTGCTTTAGTCAGGCTCTGAGACTGTAATAACGATAACTAAGACAGCGATTCCGATCTGATAATACAAATCCAGTAAAAAAACTCACTTTTACAAATCCTATGGGAAACAGAAGACCACCAATTAGGTGGCTTGACGCGGTGGTGAAAGACTTTCAAATGAAAAATAAAAGAAACTGGAAGAGCCTTGCTGCGGTTAGGACCAGATGGCTAAGACTACTCGGGATGGTCTTGGCCTTTAACAAGCTGTAGTACCTTTAAAGAAGAAGCATTATTATTTTCGTGGACAACATATTTTTCATGGAAATGTATGATGTTAATATTAAATGTTTCTTTAGAAATGAAATTTTTTATCGTAATTCGCCACGCATTTTTTAATTAATAAAACTTGATTGTTATTAAGTTGTAAAGATATGTGTCCTTAATTAAATCTTCTAAGTACATTAGAAATACAAAACACGAGATTAACTATTTCCAAAACTTGTTAATAATCCAAAAACTAATTGTAATAAAAAGGTTCAAGTATGAAGTTCTATGGACAGCATAGTTTTCCCTAAATTCTTGATATTACTGTTGAATGCTTGTTTAAAAATTTAATGGAATAATTTATACCGAATTTTTAAATAATAAAATTTTATTATAATTGAAATTGTAAGAGCATGATGTAACCATACAACTTTAAGGCTCAGTAGAAGCTTGAACTAAGAATTTAAGCAGTCCTAGAAAAGTGCTAGTTATCTAAAAAACGCTCGTAGTAAAATAAAGTGAATTTTCCTAAAAATTATTGAAACACAAATGAATCGTTCAAGGCAAAAAGCTATGCATCTAACTTTTAAAAAAATTAAGGAGATTCATACAAAAAAAAAAAACATTTAAAATATATCTGTATCTCGTAATAAGGCATATTAAAATCTCTTTCTTTAAGTCTTCTTTGATGTATATGTTTAAAAAAGATGTTCAATTCAAAAAGTATTTTTAATTAACAAAGCCTTTTGAATTCAGATAAACATTTTCATTAAAAATTTAGATTCTAATTATTTCTATTGTATAACGAAGTTCTTAAATTAACTTGTAGCATGATCGCAAAATTAACTATTTACGAACAAGTTTTTTTTTAAATTATTCAAAATTAAATATAGGTAAATAAAAATGTAAACAAAGAGATAAGAAGGGGATTTTTTATTTAAAACAACGTAAAGAACAGTACAGCAATTCTACCTAATAATTGGAATTCTAGATTTGATCATAAAATATTATTCTTCCGAAATTTATTGATTGAAAAGAAATAAATCAGGATAATCTTATTCAAAACATGATTGTTAATCATATTTTTATTATTTTGTAAGGATTTTATTTAATCAGACCTTTTATTTATGAGAGTTTTATTACAGTAAGCACAGGTGTTGAAATATTTAGGGCAAACTTAACCTTTTCAAACAATAGAAGTTTTGGAAAATATTTTTGCCGAAATTGCCAAAATATTATAAAAATTATTACGATTAAGATAGCTAATTTTTTTATGAACAATTGTAAATTATAAATTGCAATATAATATAAATAATATAAAAATAAACTGATTCAAGGCGTTCTATATTCATCGCCATACAAGGTGTTTCACATATAATTTCAGAAACCTTTTCAAAATAAAATCTAAAAACTATGCATGTCAGGGTTATAAATTGATATTTGAGTGAAAGGAAGAAAAAAAATATCTAAGTCTGATGAATCACTTTGTGATGAAATCTTGATTGAAAAAATCAAAATCTGTTTGATTTCTGGATGAAACTTGAAAATAATTTTAGCAATTATCTTTCAATTCGTCTTTGTTTCATCGGTCAATTAAACAAGTTTTGCTGATTTTCTTATTTAAATCTGAAATAAAATTTAGAATATTCTATTCTAAATTTTATTTCAGATTAAATTTATAAAACTGCAATATTTTTTTGGATGATTGTTTGGTTTTATGTAAGCTCAGTTCAAATCCATCCTATCCCTTGTCGGCAAAAATAAATCTTTCTCACCTTTTAACGCTTATGTATGTTTAAACGTTATCTTTGGATCCGTACTACGTATATAGTACCTTAGTACGTATACTTTACGTCCTTGAACACTAAATACGAACTTTAGTACGTATTTAGTGTTTTCTTCTTAAAACTGCAAAGCGCTACATCCTTCAAGAAAATGGCACTAACTTTTAAAAAAGTTGATTCAGAACAAGTGTACAACATCTATTAAGTGTTCCTTAATAGATTCTGAACTCCATTTCGTTATTTATTTATTTTCAGAACATTTGAACGGTTTCTAAGTTATTCCGACAAAAAAAAATTTATATTACGTAATTCAAAAATTGCAGCCATAGTGATGTGCCAGTGGTGTAAAAAAAAACGTTGTATTCATTAGAAATTCTCATTTCATGCCTGCTGTCCAACTTTTATTTAATGTATTTTAGGGACCTGATGACGTGTTGTAAGGGTTGTGTAATTAATGCAGCAAGGGTCAATTAAAAATCAGTGATACAAAAATATCATTTGTACAAGTTATTTAGTTTGCATAAAACCTGTTATCATCAGAAATAGTGACAGATATGATTAGATATGTTAGATGGAAATTATGCATATAATTTTTAACTTGTTCTTTGAGTATTATTTTCAGAAAGTTCTAGAAATCAATTTATCAAGCATGATTATTTTTCAATCATTGTTCCTTTCTGTTATATATTTTTTTATTAGAATGGAAATATTTTGGTAATTCAGCCTCATTTAAATTTGTCGAAAATGCCTATCTACCTATGTATGTTATATAACAGTTAAAAAAGGTAATGTACCTGAAAGGTAACTTTTTCTATACGTCTATTACGTTAAAAAAGTAAAAGGCTATAGGGCAGTAGCGTAAAATCTTTCTATCTTCACCAAGCTGTGCTACACGGACCTCAATAAGGTAAGGTTAGTTCATCATCTTATGGTATACTTTGACAAAGTAACGTTATTTAGTTTCAACAAGGTAAGTTACATTTTCTGTCTGGTCACAGATAAGCTCAATACGATTGTTATGCGAATCTACGAGTAGCAAGGTATATTTATTTATTCTTTCTTTGTAGTGCTACTGTTATACTGCTTTGAGAGTTTATTTATAGCTAACAAGCAATACTTCACTGTCAGTACACAAGCCTGTAACTATTAATAAAGTCAACATATAATGGAAATCACCGTTTTTTCACGTAAAAGAGCTGCAGTTACCTTAGAATCACGGAACTTCCAATTAACTGTGTTATGTAATAATCATTTTTATGGACTCAGAAGCTCAGAATTTCGATACTAGAGGTCTAAAGAGCATAATTCTTTTTTTTTTCTTTTTTTTTGAAATTACATTTGGGTGTAGTTAGGACAGAAATAAATTTGGGAAAACAATAAATGCAATAATAAACGTTTTTGTAAACTTCGTTTCATGTAACTCTATCTTCTCTTGCTTTACTTTGAATTTTATCTTATTTTAGTTCAATTGGAAGAAAAAAATATTAAAATAAAAAATTCAAGTGGTTAGGTCAAGTAGATATAATTTTAAAAATTATTTAAAAAGTTTTTGTCCTCACTGTTACAGAATTTATAGTTTTTTATAACCTCTCTCAATATTTTTAAAGAACAGTGTGTAAGAAAAAAACAGTGTCTTATTCTTTACAATCATAGGTACTTTTTATTGAATACTAACTTTTGCAAATGAAGTATAAATTACAAAAGATTGAAAAGCGATTACAAAAAGAAGAAAAAACAGTTAAATAAATTTCCTCTTTAGCCACTGTTGTGACTAAACAAAATAAAAAAGGATGTTGAAGATTTTCTAAATCTGCAGAAAGTAGCTGATTAAACGAGTTATCTAGGATTGAATGCCAGGGGTGGGGGAAGTGTCTAGTGTCTAGTGCAGGGATGGCGAACCAATGGCACGCGTGCATTTTATGGCACGCGACACAATATTCTGAGCACGCCACCGATCACGAAGTTCACTATGAGACATATTAACAATTAAATTAAAATTCACAAAAACAAAAAAACAAAAACAAAATAAACAATTAACAAAAAAAAAATAACAATTTAATGCCAAAAAAATAATAACTGTAAAAAGCAAGCTAACAATAAATAACCAGCAAAAAAATTAACAGTCCTGCTTAAACTAACATCTTACAACCTAATATAAGTCATTTGTCTTCTAATCTGCAACAACAGAAGTCCCACTAATGTTACTTTAGGTTGAATTACGACGCGTTTAACTGAGACATTGCAAAATGTTTTTGTTTTTTTTTCATAGTAACTAAAAAGATTTGAGTTGATAGTATTTAGTATTATTATTTTTCCAATAATCAAGGAGTCAAAATTATTTGACGGCACGTCTATGACCTCCTTAAACAATTTTTTGAAAAAATGGCACGTTGGTGCATAAAGGTTTGCCACCCCTGGTCTAGTGTATTCGTGCATTGATACCAACCTGCAACGACTATGTTGTGGACGCAAAATCTCCCCAGCGTACTGGTCGTCATCATCGCGTTTAACTACACGCTACGACATACATACAATTGAACCTCGTTAATATGAATTTCCTTTAATGTGAACTAATTTTCGATTACCCATCAAATTCTATACGGATATAATATTTAAAATGCTTTAATCTGAACAGTCTTAATGCAAAATATCTCTTAAAATGAACTCATTTCATTACCCATGGAAGCACTTTTACTTTTATGTGAACAGAAAGTTTATTTCCTCCATGAGAGGTAAGAAAAATGATCATTCACTCTTCTATATCTATAAAAGAAAGTAACTGGATGCATTCTTACAGCTTTGATATTCGCAAAATTACAGCAGTCAAATGGAAGAGTTGTATGAATTAAAACTGTTCAGGGGGGAATTACAGGAAAAAAACATAAGCCCTTTGTTCTAATGTGAATAGAGTTTTCTTTCGACCACATAGAAATGTCTCATGAGTGTGAATGTATTGAAGCATGTTTTCTTGAGAAATGACCACCCATATTTATCCTTTGTTCATCATGGATAGTGATTTCTCTCACATTCTCATAGGTTGTTCTAAGAAATTGATATGGTTGAATTGGAATTTTACAGGTGAAGTCGTGTGAGGCTAAAATTTTTCTTCAATTTCACTAGTGAATACTTTGGTTTACTTTCCTCTGATAGATTCTTACGAAGCAATCAATCTTTCTGAAATGCAAAATAAAAATTCAAATCCCTTTTTTTAAATACGGTTGATAAGTTAAAACACTTTTAGGAAGCATGTGCGAATAAGAAATCGAAACAGTGAGCTATTACCAATTATTTTGTTTGTAAATTTGTGTAATAAATCAGTTTACTCCTCTTAGTTAATTTTCACTTATTTTTTTATGCTTCTACACAATTTAAAAAAAATAGAGCACTGAAATTAAGTAGACTTTATGACTTTCATCTGAACTATAACATTTGTTCTTTCTTTGTAAACTTATTTTATTTTTCAAAGTAATTGGTTGCTTTTACTATGAATTATATAAAAGTTATGAATTTAATATAAAGCGCAAACTAAAAACATTTATAGAAATGAATCATATATTAATTTGCATGCACATAATAGAAATTTAAGATTAGAAAACGCAGATATAGGTAATAGAAAAATGTTTTTGCTTTGTACGATTTTCATCAAAGAAATTTCTCACCTGATAACATGAACTTCTAACTATTAACGTGAACAAATTTTCTGCTCCTTTTCGAGTTGACGTTTACGAGGTTTAACTGTATATATATATAATCATCATCATCATCAATGGTTCGACAGCCCAGGGTGAGCTTTGGCCTTCTCAAGAAGTTTTTTCCAGGCCTATATTTTTTCTGCTACCGTTTTCCAGTTTTCTGTTTTCTAGACCAAAAGGTGTTCTTCTAGGCCATCTATCCATCTCAAATTTGGCCTGCCAGTTTTCTTTTAATTTTCGTCGGTGTTTAGTATATATATATATTCTAAATAATGATCTAATTTAAAAAAAATTTCAAGTATAATTTAATTGATTTTGAGTAAATTAGCTGAAAAATATCCGGACATGTAACTATAGTAGCTTCATTCAACCTTAGGGTTTTTGACGTATTGTGAAGTTACGGTAATGCACTTCAGAACAAATTATTGTCGGCTAAGGAAGCCATGGTAGCTTAGGCTCCACAATTAAACTAACTAGTATACATTGATCTCAAGTTTAAATTCTTTAGACTATTTCCGGGGATAGAACCCACGCTCGCCTCCCATTGAGGTGACCCAGAATCGAATTTCAGTGTTAGCTGGACGATATGAATTCTGCTTCATGCTTGCACTGACCGCATTGCTGATGCAAAATATTCTTAGTGGTTGACTTAATGGGTTGAAATACTCTTGCTGTTGGGCTAACCGTGGGAGGCTTTCGAGGTATTTCTCTTCATGTAACGCAAATGAGGGATTAGTTTCATCAAAAAGTCTTCAACGAAAGCTTCTTGGTCCATTTCTTGATCCTGTAGTCAAAAATTATAAGACTGCGAAGTTCAACATTGACAGCCGTCAACCCAAAAATGGGTTAGCTGCTTAACCCCGGTTATAAAATAAAATAAAATAACACTTAAGTGTCTTAATTACGATGCCATCATGACACATTTCTAAAAATATAACAATAAAAAATTTTGAGGTACATTGAGAATAATTCGTTTTACGTGGAAAGATTTTTTTTAATGATTTTTGTTGATAATATCTTCATTCTACGTATCATTAAATTTATTAACTTTTTGAATGTAAAGTTTTGTATATAATTGGGGTATCTACAAAAGGCAAAATCGGAGCCAAATAGCTCCAATAATTTCCTATATAGTGATTGGAGTTAATGTACATTGTTGCACGTGACATGGTATGAGACGCTCCACTTAATGAATCTCACCTAATTAGTGTTGATGATTCATATAAGATAAGACACAAAAGCATACCGCAGTGAGTAATAGTACAAAAACGGTGGCCAGTAGAGCACCGAAGCCAAGTATCACTGGCTGCTGTCAGTAAGTGGGTGACCACTTTGATCATCCTTCGTTGGGACCAAGGGCGAGCGGTATTGGTCCTCGTTAAACTGCTCAACCGTAAGGAGCACGACGTAGGTCATCGACCTACCTAAGTGATGGAGCCATCTCCTCTGCTCAGGATCCAAATTGCGATGGCATGTCTTCAGATCATCCTCAGCGATGTTTCTCAGATCGTCATTACAATAGCCCATTGGGTAGTGAATAAAGTACGTAGCTAGTTACAAGACACGGGAACACGATTTTTTTATGCAAAAACGTAGAAGAAATATGGAAGATTTGATCTGTCAAATCTGTATTTATTTAAGCATTTATATATCTGATGAGCATCAGGTTGGAATCAAGCAGATTCACGTGTTGTTTATCAGTCATCTACAAGCAAGTTCAAGGAGAAACCTCATGTGATATCATATTTATCCAGAAAAAATTCAATGTAACTATTTATTCGTTTCTAAGCCATCTATCCAACATTAATATTCTCAAAACCAAATTTTAAATAGAAAATGCAATTTTTTTTTATAAAGAAATATAAAGCTTAAAATTTCAAATGTTCTGTATGTAATTTTCGGGCAATTCTATGGGATACAAATATTATTTGAGTTCAGTAGATTTGGTTTAATAATCAAAATACGAAGATAAATGTGACAATATATCAGATTTTTCAGATCAGACAATATATCAGCGATTTTTCTATAGAAATATGTAGCTTAGAAGAAAGTAAATTCTTAAGTGTTATAAAATATTTCTTTAAAAATTTATTTAAACCTATTTTTTTTAGCAATTTTTAATTATTACATAAAAAGAATAAATTGTAATTTTTAGCATTTCACGCATATTTTAATTTACTTTCATTGTAATTGTGGCCCTAAAAGAAAAGAATTTCTCACCATCACCATAATTTTTCATTGTAATAAAAAACTCTGAACAATGAGAGAAAATCCAATTACATTTTAAAGTAGACAATCGTATTTGTGAAGGTAGAAAAAAAAACAGAAAATTATTATTTAAGTGATACAATTCTTATTATTATTTAAGTGATTATTTGTATAAAATCTTATTTTAAACATTAGGCTGATCGGGTTAAAATACATAGAAATTTTTTTTCAATTCTTCCGGTACAGAATTCCATGGTTATATTAAGATTAATATGTTAAATCCGGTTTTTTAACCTGTATTGCAGTGGTTCCCAATTTCTTCCTGCTACGAAACCCTAAATAATTCAACTTCTTTTGGCAGAACCCCTACGTTCATTAGCAGGTCTAAGCATGCTAACAGAAAGAAAAATTTAAAAAACAAAACAAAAAACAAAACGTTAATTCAGCTTAGAAATATTTAATATGAATGGAATTTAATTTTTTCATTGTTTCATTAAGTTTTTAAAATCAGGATTTATGCAATACAGTTGAATTCGCTAGTCTGTCGAGGCTACTTCTTTGCTGTATAAGTTAAGTCTAGTAATTTCTGCAGTATTAGTTGAAATTGAATTTTTTTTCCAATGTCCACCTGCGTTAACATTCGTCAATTCAGGCATATACAGGGCGATTTTGTTGACCTCTCTTTCAGGGGCAATATATTAGGTGGGCCAACGTCGCTCCCACAGTGAGGACAGATAGTACAGAGAAGGAGAGAACATCCATGCCTCTCCCGGGATTCGAACCCAGAACCTTTCTGATGCAAGGACAGTTCCTTGCCCCCTACACAGGCCGGTCGGCGAAATTGAATATAAGTCTGGGGAAAATGAGTCCCTCACCCTACTGAGTCTCACAGCCCATGAGTCCTACACCCCACTTCTAAGACATTTCTGAGTGTCCAACCCCACTGATAATTTTGTGAAGAAGAAGAAAACACACGTATTGCAATAGAGCTGTGGCTCCCAAATGGTATTCTGCGGACCCCCATGGTTCTGTGGAACGGTCACAGGGGTTCCATAAATTGGGACTTTCTTCCAATCTGTAATTATTTTTGAAACTTGTAATACATATGAATCCAAACAATAACCCATTTTTTATTTAATATTTAGATTTTGTTTATGAAATTATTCATGCAAAATTGCAATAAGAAATAACAAATTTAAAAAAAAAAAATTTTTTTTCCAATAGCAATATCTTGAACAAATTTCTAAAAAAAAATATGAATTTACAGATGATTCCGTCATTATTTTGCATCGATTTCGGAAATTCAAAATAAAATAAACAGATTCCAGAATAAGAATTAATTTTCTCTGATAACCAGTCTTACAGTTTATAACAGTTCTTTTTCAAAAACCATAATTAAGTTTATTTTATTAATAGGAGGGAAATGAGTCCCTCGTCCCATGAGTCCCGCAGCCTATGAATCCTATATCCCACATTTTTTTGCCATGGATGAGTGTCCAACGGAACTGATAAGCTCAAGCCTTACAATTTTTATTTATTTCCGGCCTTCCTCTTTGATTTTTATCGGATATTTGTCTATAATCAACATTTTGGTGTACTATATCTACAAAGCAGTTGAATTATTACGATTTTTGGGACATCTAGTATAATGTTTGTCATTAAATGACCTAATATTATAACTCGTTAATTGTATTCATTTCATTGAGGATTATATTTATTTTTGAAGAATGTTGATCTTGATTTTTGTCGGGGACATAATTTTTATCAGTGGTCCAAGACTTATAGCTCTAAAGTAATAGGAACATTTATTTATATTTTCGAGCTTATGTATAGAAAAATGTGCAATGTTTCAATAGGTTTCCAAAACTTTTGATAAATTGAGAGTATTCAAATGATTTTTAAACTATGTTCACTTTTCTTTATTATTATTTTTCTTTTAAAATCCTCTTCTAAATTTTCCTACTTAACTATTTTTATTATAATTTTTACTTTTATCGCAATATTACTTCATTGTCTTAAAATTATTCTTCTGCATAATATCTACTTAATCATTTTCATCTATCTTTATGTTATATTATAGCTTCACAACTTCCTTTGCAGATAACCCTTCACTCACCTCACCTCCCTACTTTTGTTGATTACATAAGAAGGGATTTTTATCAGTTGTCCGAAGTATTATTATTTAAAAGTAATGGGAATATTTATTTATTTAATTTTAACTCTTAGAAATGCTTTCAAATCTCGCAAGTTTTACTACGTTTTCAGTCTTATTACATGAACTAATGTTTTTTGCAATTAGTTATTTTTTTATTGCAATTTCGTAAAAATAATTTCATAAAATGATCTTAATATTAAATAAATAATGGATTATTATTTGGATTCATATGTATTACAGGTTTCAAAAATAATTACTGACTGAAAAAAAAGTCTTAATTTATGGAGAACGCCTGTGACCTTTCCATAGAACCCTGGGGATTCGCAGAATCCCATTTGGGAACCGCAGCTCTATTGCAATGCGTGTGTCTTCTTTTTCTTCACAAAATTGTTATTGAGAAAGGTTTTACGCATCATACCAAATGAAGGATTTGAACTGGTATAAATAAGGATTTGAACTGTCAAAGAGGAAATCGAAATGTGGAACAAAGCATTAATCAAAATAAAACTTCACAAAATATATGAAAGAAGATCAACAGACAAAAAAAAAAGCGAAGAACAAGAAGTAAACAAAAACGAATTATTAAATTGTTTTAAAATAGTTCAGTCTACTGTTCTAAACTAAATTTATTTAATGATTTCAGTTTATAAAATTAATAATTCCAAAAAACTGAACCGGTAAGACATTACTTAATTAGAAACTTCATTCGCTTCAAATATATACAAATTGGAAATAACAGTGGACTTTTTTCAAGCAATCGAAATGATAGGCTCCTGTTTTTGAACACGTGAAACACGTCAACTGTTATTTCCAGTTTGTATATTTTTGACACTAATGAAATTTCTAATCAAGTAATTTCAGTTTATATTTGTTTCTTTCCTCTGAACATAAATACATATTTTTAGGTACATAATTATTATAGATCTCAATAATTCTTGTCCCACAGTGGACTTATCTAACGAGAAGTCCTGGGGACCGGAACGATAACTGCTGGGAACCGTGTCTTATCTAACGATAAGACACGGTTCTCAGCAGATCACCGAAGTCGAGCATCACTGGTTGCGGTCAGTGTGCGGGTGGGTGACCACTTGGATGTCTGAGTAGGGACCGAGGGTGTGCGGTATTGGTTCTCCTTAAACTGTTCTACCGTAAAGTGCTCTACTTCGCGTGCAGGTCGTCGGGCTACAGAAGCGGGGGGGGGCATCCCCTCGGCAGAGGAACAAAATTGTGATGACATGTCTTCGGATCATCCTCAGGGATGTTTCCCAGACCGTCGTCAATAGCCCATTGCTCAGCTCTAGTGCGACAACAAATCAATAATTCTTTTAAGTTTATTATACTACAAAAAATATAATTTTGTAAATGGGGGTTAAACTTCTTATGTTTTTATGATATTTTTTCTAGAAATCTTGATTTTTTTCCGAATGAGAAAACTTTCAAGAAAATTTTAAGAACTTCGTTTTCTATTGAAAAAAAATCAGAATGCGTACAGGAATATAGTTTATGGTTCGCCTTGATTTTTTCCTCTGAAAGATTTTAAATAGCAACATCCAAAATCTCTAACACTCGTTTAAATTCTTCACAACCTTCATACTGTTTAGTCTTAATATACTGCCGAAAGTGAGGCTTTTTAAGGTTGCCGTCGGCTGTTTTTTTCTTTCCGAAATGCACTTTTAATATTGTGCTTCTACTCAGAAAATATTCATTAAATGTCACTTAATATCTTCATTCACGGACAGTTTTGAAAATTAATTGCTTAGAATAGGTTGTACTTTCTAAATAAGACTAAAAATATGTTCTTTCCCTGAGATATTTAAATTTATTTGAAATAAGCTATGGTGACTCAGGGGTGTTCGCCTTCCAATGAGGTGAGCCTCGTTCGAATCCCAGCAATGGCTGGTTGATATGAATTCTGTTCCCGGCTCGCATCGACTACAGTGCAGACGTAAAATGGTAGACGGATCGTGTGTGAAAATCTCCTTGCTGTCAAGCTAACCGTGGGAGGTTTTCGCGGTTTTCCTCACCTTGTAACTCAAATGCGGGTTAGTTCTATCAAAAAGTCCTCCATGAAGACTAATAAAATTTTTCCCAATATTGATTCAGGAGTTCCCTTGTCTTCCGGATTGGGTTCAAAATTACAAGGCTATGGAGTTGAACATAAGTAGTCGTGAACTCTAAAATTGGGTCGGCTGTTCAATAACGGTAATAAAATAAAATAAAATGTTTTTAAATTGTAACTTAGCTTTTCAAATAAATACCAAATTTTAATCTTTATATACCATTATTCGAGGTTGCTTAAGACACAGAGTTACATATTCTAGAGCAATTTCTTTATTTAGATTAATTATTTATTATAAAACTTGAAAATCTCTATGTTTGTATGGAAGTTTACTGAAATATGTATGTTATAGAAAAAAAAATCATTGTAGCTTATGTCACCCTTTAATGTGAGATTACGTTAACCAGAAATTCGACATATGTTGGTTTGTGATAGAGCAACCGGAAACTGAAATTAATGTACATTTACTGTTTAAAGCATTGTTGGAAATATAAATGCATTTTTTTTTACATGTTTAGTGTTTCAGATTATTAATTTGAACTAAAAAGTTCAAATTACTTAAATAAGTAATTAAAATTCAGTTTTTAAGTTCAAATAAACAATTAAAGCTTCCTCTATTGGTTATCAAATACAAAAATTTCTATAATATTTCAACTCATAATTAGTGAGAAAAGTTTGAACAGCTCTGTTACCCCGCACTATGAGACGAAACTCGATTTTCGCAGTCAAAAATGTAAAAACTAAGTATTTTCATTAAGTACTTTAACATGCTTTTTTGTACTAAAATGTCTAAGGAATGTGGATGTGTGAATTTATTTCAGAATATTATAATTTCAATTTATTTAATTTCAAACATATTTATTATAATTTCAGTTCATATAAGTAACAAAAAAATTTAAAATAAGTATTCAAAAAGAATTGTAAAAAAGCATTTAAAATTGTTCGCCATAGAATTTGTACGAATTATGAGAATAGATATTTTAACCAAATTACCAATATTAGCAATTAATTTTGTTTGCTCTTTAAGCACATGTGGCAAAGATGTGTAAAAATAATTTCCTTCGAACTGAGAAATATGGAGCTTTTTATAGCCTTTTCAAAATATAATGTTTGATTCTATAATTTAGAAACATTCAAATTACTACATTTTTGAAAAATTATTAAAAAAATCTTTTTTTATTTATGTATTAAAAGGTCAATAATATAAAATTTATATTCGATTTTCATATAAATATTCATTGTTAACGTTTATTTTATTCAGATAAAAATAGCTCAGCTTTCCAACATTTGAATTTTATTGCAATAATCTGAATTTTATTGCACTTGTTATTTAATAGCAACATAATGTTTACTATCATATTCCTTGGACATTTAACATGCTAAAAGTAATTCTTGAATATACTACATTTTTCCCATTTTCGACCATGAAAATCGGTTTTCGTCCCAGTATGTCCCACACAGAAAACAACAATGAATTTATAATGGCAAAAAATAAAATGCATTAAAATTTATGGCATGAAAGTTTACATAAAATAAAAGTCATAACACTTGTTGCTAAATTCAGCGCTATATGTTATTCAGGATAACAAAAGTTATTAAAAATATAAATGTTTACTTGTATACTATAAGTTTATATTAATTGTTTTAAACTGTTTCTGAAAAGTTTATTGCAGATAGATTTTCTAAAAAAAGAAGATTATAATTTTATGTCGAAACCGCGAAAATGAACAGACATGTTCACAACCGAACGTGAACGGAACAACCGAACCAAACTCACGCTTTCCGAAAGTGGTTGTTAAAAAAAAGTTTTCGTTTTTACACATATGTTATATGACTGATTCAGTCAACAAACATCTCAAATATAATTCTTGTTTCCCTTCCGCTGGGAAACCCCGCCCCTTTAAAAAAAAACACAGGAAAGGATTAAAATCTTTTTTACTTTTCAAAACCGTAATGAACTTTCTTAAAAAAAGAAAGGATAATAAAAGGAAACTTTGGAACGAGGCCATTGAAAAATTCTTATGGGGGGAAAATGGTAAAACATGTGATCATGTGTTTATATTTTTATGCACTATTACTATTGTTTAATTTTTATATAATTATTTAAAAATCAATGAATATTACCGTTCTTTATTGTACAGAATTAAAAAAAATTAATGTGTTTTTTTTAAATAAGGAAAACTTAATTGAATTTTTATTTTTATTTTTCAAAACGTGAAAAATGCAGTTGTTTTATAGTGTTGTGAGTTGCTTTTATGCAGTTTTATAAAACCAGCAAAAATGTTCGAAACAAAAAATCAACCGATTTCTTCAATTTATTTCTCGGGCTTGTATTTTGTACTGATCTTTTACATATTTGTTATTTCTTAATTAAAAAAAATAGTTTTCGGAGTTATTAAAACCTAATTTTAGGGTTTCCAATATGTTTTCATTACTGAAGTTATTATCAATGTAAATTTCAATAATTATAATAATTTTAATGATCTAATTGTCCTAAGCTTATTTGGCAAATTCGAAATTTATACTGAGAATTATTGAAATTATCCAACAAACCTTGTAAATGTATTATTTAGGAAATTATTGGCACATTATCTTCAGAAATTTGAAGATAATGTGTCAGTAATTTCCTAAATAGTAAAGTTCAACACATACTTTTGTCTGCCATTAAAGAAATCGAAAAAGAAATCACTGTAGTAGAAAAGTAAATTACTAAATGCTACTCGATTAACGATAACATTAATAATTTGAACAAGAGAAGAGTACTTTGTGGTTAAAGCATAAAAAAACGTACTAGAATTCTCTAGGTATAGTTCAATTTATTTCCAGTTTTTTCTCACCAAGTAAATGTTTTCGGTTTATATTCCTAAAATGATTTTAGTTTTCACTTACGAAAATAAAAGGACATGTTTTCATGATTTTAAACAGACATTTAAAACAAAATTTGGAAGTAAAAAGTGATAACCCACGTTTTGTAGTTTAGAAATAAGTATATTTTTTCTGTCACAGACACTGTTCGTTTTCGAAAATGTAAACTACCACTTGGGACGATTTGATTTCCAGAACGGGTGATAGGCTGAGGTACGCACTTTTTAAAGAATGACGCGTATGTGACCTTTTCACTTATTTCACTTCTATTTCAATAAAATCGAAGCAGATATGACGCATGCGCAAATGCGTCGAAGATCTTCGGATATAAAAAATACTATACAGTATTTCAGAGATGTGTGGTTTCTTATGAAAGTGAACCAGTACTTTACTTGTAAAGAGACTTGTACTTCTTCAACATAATGAAATCTCTATTTGAATACAATTATTTATAGTATGGAAGAGTAATTTTTATGATATACATATATTATCATTTTTTTCCTACAAGGCTTTTTTATTATTGAAAAGACGTAAAGATTGGTGAAACTCAAAGCGATGGTTAGACCTCCAACAATGGTAGAACGTTTAGTAATATTGATTTTGGGCATATTCCTTAAGATTATTCTTTAGAGGGTCCGTTATCTCACGAAATAACGCTTTTTAGCAAATAAATATAGTTTTTATGACTATAATAGATTTTTAACAGTCATTCCTGATTGTTAGGTTAAGTCTTGTCTATATTTATCCAGCGCCATTGCTTCCAATTTGGAAAATTACGCAAACTGTCTATTTGGTGAAAAAAAAAACATTTTTGCGAAAATAAAAAGCGTTTTATGTCAATTTTTAACATTTGTTACGTTTTAATATTCGTTTAATCAAGTGCTGTATTATTCGAATTGAGAAATACTCATTGATTTTTAGAATTTTCATGCTGGTAGAAAAATTTTACAAGTGTGAAATTTTTTCTAAAAAAAGTTGAATATTTTTTTTAAATATTTAAGCTTTTTTCTTCCTTTTTTAAGTCTAGATAATTCTTTTTAGAATTATGATAAATACAGAGTCGTCATTAAAGAAACTTCACCCTATTCATGATCTTCTAGTATTTCGAAATTTTCGGACAGCAACATCTATTTTTCTTCATCGAAGTGCGATTGTCATTAATAAAAATTAAAGTAGAACTGATATTTTTAGCACGAAAAATGTCTAAGCATCCAGAGATGAATAGAACAAGAAGCAACTTACAAATAACAGTACTTTCTTCTTCCTATTACTGTTGTTACGTTGCATTTAATAAACACCAAACACTGCCACGTCGTTAACATAACAAATGCTCTTTTCTTCTTCTTTGCCAAGCTCTGTCGATTTTCATGCAAAAATTACTTTTCTAACTCTACTTTGTGTTTTGTTCCATGTGAGAATCACGTTTCAATGCAATGAAGTGAGTGTTGCATTTCGAAAGTTTCGAAATTTGTTAACTGTAACTTTGAGAGCTCAATTATTATAAATCATCACGATATTCAAATAACACTCTAATTTTATTTCGATTTGTTAAGTGGTCACTATGATTAATTTAAGGGGAAGTTTTCTTAGAACCATCCAGTTTAAAATTAAAGCTTTTCTTAGAATTTAAGACACTTAAACTGTTTTTTCCTAACGACTTTTTTTAACTTAACACAAGAATTTATTTGATACTTTTTTGCCATTCCTTATGTTATTTTTTAAGGTACACGTTTTTGACTTTTCCTAAATTCTTTCTAAGTATACCATATCAAAATTTCATGGCTTTCTGATGATGAGTAAAATAAATAATTGTGGAAAGACCTGAAACAACTAAAGGGGTCCCTATCAGAAAAACGCTCATTTTTAAAGTTTTATGTCTGTTTTTCGTTTTGCAGAACTGAAAACAAAATGTCCTCCTAACTTCAGTGTTGCTTATGCATCATGTTGTTGTTGTTGTAGTTGTTGTAGTTCATTTCCGTCACACTAGAGCAGCACAATGGGCAATTGGCGACGGTCTGGGAAACATCCCATTGGATGATCCGAAGACATGCCATCACAATTTTGATTCTCTGCAGAGGGGATGGCACCCCTGCTTCGGTAGCTCGATGACCTGCACGCGAAGTCGAGCACTTTAAGGTAGAACAGTTTAACGAGGATCAATACAGTCCACTGCGGGACGCTTATGTATCATGACATTCAGCTTTGTACTTCAAAATAAAAACTAAGTACTTACTATATAGGAGGAAAAGAAAAATAATACCATAATTCGAAATAGTATTCATGCGAATGTGTTTGCAAACGCTAGCACAGAGTAAAGGCCAAGCACTGTCACTTACTGCAAAAGTACAAAGAGTAACTTAGGCTCAAAAGACTAGATGCTAAGGACTTATTCTGCAAAAGGAGAAGCTTGCAGCTGTCTATCATTTCGTTACAACGTTTGTGATATAGCTGTCCTCAGTACTTGAATCCTCTGCCACCCCAACTTATGCGAATTAATTCTTATGTTCGTTGAAGAACTGGAAATTAGTACTTTGCGCTCCAGATAGCCCCTAATTGATAAAATTCAGTCCTAAAAGTATAAGAAACATGTCTTTTAACATCGCAAGATACAGAATAAAACGAATACTAGCTATGAGAAAAGCTAGAAAATAATTTGTCAATGTTTTGTTGTAACTTTGACGCCACGCCACGCTGGTGTACTGTACGCGCCTACTTCAATGCTAACTAGGGATGAAACTTTGAAACTTAACATTTTAAAATATGTTTTGTGCTAATGTATATTATTTATACTCATTTCGTTTGTTTATTTTGGTGTAACTTGCGCTATTGCGAAAGAATAATCTGTAATACCATATTACATTATAACGTAATATTGCCATTGGGTTGATAAAAAAACGATACAAAATTTACATCTCTAGAAACTCTTTCATATTTTCAACAATAATTATCATTTAAAAAATCATTTACTTTGAAATAACATCTGTTTTCTCTGAGGGTCAAAATGACCCTAAATAGCGGCTTTAGGCAAGTCCAAAATCCGGTTGTTCTAGTGCAGAGGTTCCCAAACTTTTTTTTCTCGTGGACCACTTTCAAAGTTTTACTATTTTCGGTAGACCCCTGCTGCTACATTTCTACTGTATTCCCAAAACTCTTAAAAAATATCACCCTAAATTGGGGGTGCTAAGAAGGAAAAAAAAGTAGCACATTTTCTTGTGTCCCATTTATTAAAATAATACTTGTGGTTATACAAAATTATAAACATTTATTATTACAAACAATCAACAATTGACAAAAAATCAAAAATGAACTCTGAAATGCAAATCAACAATAAAAAATAGTCATACTTTTAATGAGACGGATGTACTTAATGAATTGACAGCAAATTATCAATATTTGGCTTCGATTTTGTAAAAAGTAATCTCAAATCTCCCCGTTCTGTGATGTTCAACCTGCTCCTTTTTTTTGTTAACAGGCTGGTAACTTCTTTCTACAAAAACTTCTTTCGACAAGATATGACGAGGGAAACGCTATCAAAAATTTTCTAGCAATTTCCCACAGCCCTGGATATTTTTCGGGGATTTCTGCCTGCAGTCAAAATGTTTGATAGCCTTTCTTAAATTTCACCTTCAGTTCCTCGTTGGTGCTGAGCTCAAGTAGCTCCTCTTGTATTACTACATTCGCCTCTTCCGTTACATCAAATGGGGTTATGATCCATGGTGGTATTTCCATCGTCAGAATATCTTCAAATCTATTTTTGAAGTCATCATGCAGGATATTTAAATACCAGTGGGCGCACGGGCGGCACTTTGCAAGTCTCGACATGTGGTGTACACTTGTACTATTATCTATTGTTCTTTTCAATTCTGTGTTTGAACTGAGACTCGAATATTTTTGAGTACCTACCTAGTGAATGATGCTACCTGCCCACGTTGATAGGTAAATCCAAGCCAAAACTTTTGTTCTTTATTATGAAAACCAGAAATTTTTTCGTGGACCCCCACTTACAACTTGTGAACCCCTGTTTCCTTTTCACGTCTACGTGGACCTCCGTGTGGTCTCCTATGGACCCCTGGGGGTCCACCTGGACCACTTTGGGAACCTATGTTCTAGTGGTAAGAAACCATCATGAATTTAAAATAAAAATTTTTGCATGTTATAAAAGATTATGGTCTTTGAAACAATGTGTTAAAATGACATTTTTGAAAATCGATCTCACCGAAAATATTAAAGCTCTATTACGAAGTTGTGTAGTTTATAGAAAATACAATCGTTTAGATAATGAACAAATCACAAGGACATCGATAAATATTTAAACAATTTTCCCAAGGAATTTGATTTTCCAAGGAGGAATGCAATGTGCTTACGTATACTAATACATATTTATTAACATGAAATGATTACTTATAATGTATTAAATGGTAACAGAAAATTAACACTCAAAAGTTTAGACAAAAATGAAATAAAATGAAAATGACCAGGTTTTAAAATATGATTGTGCATTCATTCTTCTTTACTAGTTCAAAAATACGAGTTTTCATTAAAAAAAACTTAACACTTCAAACAAAAAAAAAAAACTAATTTTGCTACCAATATCATATCATATATCCTCAATAAATACCTTGAGTTCCTTAAACGAAAACTTTTTTCGACCATTTTTGTAAACTTTGTATCACATAATGTTTCAAACATGATCAGTTGGGTTAAGGTGTGGACAATATGCTGGCCAGTGAAAAGCTGTTATATTCTGATTGTTAAACCAGGATTTTGTATTCCTTGAATAGGGAACAAATTTGTTTTAAATTTCAACTGAGAGTTACGTTAAAGCCGACTGATAACAGGTAGTTATCATCAAATGTCTTAGTGTAATACTATGGTGCTTGACTACCACTAGTAAAAACTGTCCATTGCAGAAAAAGTATGCCAAAACTATCATCAGACCACCATTTTATCTACGCCTGAAAATACATCGATGCACAGTCATCCGGAGTATTCATGTTCGACGTTATCCTCGTTAAATATAACTGATTGCGATCCACTAGCATAATTTCAAGCTCACGACATTATTTGTGACTTAAGATGTGGTTTCCTTTTCCTTTCCTTTTGTAGTTAACCCTTTTACCTGCTTCCAATTATTACCTTCCTAATTATGATATTATCATCCCATACTTAGCTTTTTTACCGTAAAGTGCTCGACTTCGCGTGCAAGTCGTCGGGCTACCAAAGTAGGGGTGTCATCCCCTTTGCAGAGGATCAAAATTGTGATGCAATGTCTTCGGATCACCCTCGGGGATGTTTCCCAGACCACGGCTAATAGCCCAATGTGCAGCTCTAGTGCGACGTAAATGAACAACAACATCCCATACTTAGACTTACTTATCCTTAGACAACGAGAGTACAGGTGACTTTTGAAGATCATGAAAAGTCATTTGATGGACACTCGCTAGATTTGAATCAAATGATTAAGGCGTATTTTCGTCACAAGCGATCTCCCAGACCTGCGTTTAGCTTTGGCTTTATAATCATCGGACAAAACTCGATAAAAATAAATTTCTTTGATTTTTAAAAAATAAAAAAAAGCGCTCTTAATTGCCAAACTTTTGCAGTTTTCTTATCCCCTGGAATTTCTTTAGCTCGCGGAACTTTCGCGGAGAGTCATCATATAAAGACCTTCAGTACTTGAGTATTTAATTTGAGTATTCAGTACTTAATTTCTATACAAGGTTAAAATAATAGAAACTTGTAACTTTTGCAACAATCAGATTTCTGATTTTATCCAAAATATTAATACTACAGCAACACACGCAATTCTATTTTAATCATGTAATTTTACAAGTAATTTTGAACATGTTAACAGGTTTTTATAATTCTGTTATCACAGTTCCAAGTTTTTAATCTAAGTAACCTAATTTGCTAAACTTTTGTGTTACGCTGTACAAATCTTCAGATTTATATAAAGGTTTCTTGAAAAAATATTTTCAACCACTCCCCACGAATATCTTTAAAATTATCTTGGCGATTAAAATTTTGTATTCACAAAATTAAAGGTAATTGCATTCTCTACAAAATAATACGTTTTACTATATAAAGATCGAACCATTAAATTAAAAGTTATCAAGAATGTAACTTTTTTATTTTGCCCTCTGTATTCAAATTATAAACCTCATAATAAACATTTCACAGATATTAACTTTAAATAAGTTATGAGAAATAAAAATTTCAATCTAGATTTTAAAATAATTTCAACAAAAAACGGTAAAAGGAAAACAAAACCTTTCGCTGAAAATGTTTATAAAGGTAAGGACTTGACCTGTACGTGATAGGAAACTTCTCTAACAAAGCACTCTTATTTCCATTACAATGAACAAAAATAGAAACGAAAGAAATTCAAAGAACATATTTGGATGAATTGATCAACAAACCATAGAATTTTTATTCTTTTCAAAAAGTATTCTGCTTCAAATTATTTTGGATAAAACAGAAATCATTTTATAAGTAATTTTTAAAATTTATAAAAACTTTAAAAGTTACATAACTATTGTGTTTCTCCTTATTCAAAAAATCGAAGCGACTTTCGCTTTTAATTAATTCGCTTGATTCGCTTTTAATTAATTTTGAACAAAAGAATAAATTTAATTTCGAATTTAAGCTGATTTTTTATATTGTACGAAATTTTTTTTTTTTTAATTTACTTAATTTGTTTTAAAAAATATTTCACTATATTTATATTATTTCAATCTGTTCTAAAGATAAATTTTTAAAAAAAGCCTTGAGACCAAAATAGTTTTACGTTTTTATACTTTGAAATTAGATTTTGAAAAAAATAAAAAACCTGATAAATTCCTTAAAATAGAAAGCAATTTATATATATATATAGCACTTCGCAAGAAACGGTTATAATAATGTTAACTACAGCATATATTTGAATTCTACTGAAAATTATACTAAATGCGCTAAATTTTCGGTATTAACGCAAAAATATCTATGTTTAAAAACATTATACTAACTTTTTTTAAATTGAATTTTAGAACATCTGACTATTACCATTGCGATCGTTACGTGATTTAGACTAATAACTATTCTATTTGTAAAAATTTTCAAAATATAAAAATGCATAAAAAAATAAAGTTAGATAAATAATTCTAACTTTATCTGCATATTTATTAAAATAATAATGCAATTTTGATTATGAATCAAAACTTTGCATACTTTGTCAAAAGAATATTCCCACATTAAAATACATCTAATGCTACCGTTTGTTAAGGATATTAGCAAGTAATCATTCAACTGAAACTTTACTTTCTTATTTTTATTTCAAACATCTGTAGATGGATGAAAGAATTTTTTTTCTGGTGCTACCTTTGTTCAGTTAACAACCTTTATGTTCAAATTTGTCTTTTTTTTTGCAAGAAAAAAAATTCTTAAAGGTATTTATAAAAAAATTTGCAATAATTTATATTAATTCTTATCACTATGCAGAGTTATAAGTTTACTACAAAACTTTACTGTAAATTAAATTTAAACTTAATTGTGGTCAGGATTAAAAATTTACAGATACGTTATGCTTGATTCTTTAGAGATCTGTCCACTCGTGCTTTTAAAAACATTGTCATGATTATAGCATTTACGATATTGTAAAATCACCGAATATTTAAAACAGTTCAAATCATCATACCAACTTGTTTTGTAATGTAATTATAAGAATCATATTTTTTAATTATCTTCAGTACTACAGAGGACAATATTAAATGATGCAAATGAGGTGGTACTAGTCCTAAGTGCTCAATGATCTATAAATTGCAAGTAGAATAGAAAACCATATTTTTTTTAATTAGTTTCGATACTACAGTGGACAACATTAGATTATGCAAATGAGGTGGTACTAGGCCTAAGTACTGATATAGAAATTGAGAGTAGAATGCTAACTTGTTTTTATGCGAACATGCCACGCTCTTCGTTTTATTTTTTTTATTTTTTTTCCATAACAAGATCTAATTTTTTTTATTGGCACTAATTAAAGTATAATTTAATAGTAACATTAACTTAGTAAAAATCAAATCATTTGCCTTTTTAATCAACTTTTTTTTCTTTCCTCTTCTTTTTAAGGCGTATTTTTAGACTTTAACGAGTATCTGTAAGGTACAAAAAACGAGTAAGTTATAAAAAAAGAAATTTGTTCTTAAGTTGTCCGGAAATGTGTCATACTTCTCAAGTGCATTTTGATAATGCTAGGATAAAAGTAGTAGTCTTTAGTTAAAACTTCGAAATAAAGAGTTCAATGAGAAAGCCTCAATTATCTTCAAAGAAAGAAAACATTGTTGAATAATGAATAGTCTAGGCATTGAAAAATCATTTTTTTTAATAATCATAATTGTTCGAATAAATCCTAACAGTCAAGCTTGCTAAGTATTTTTAAAAAAATTAACGTTTCAAAGAGAACATTGCTATATTTAAATCTACAACAGAGGCTCGATTTAAAGTTATGGTATCTCTATATTATATTTAAAAAATTTGTTATATCATAATTATGTATAAAAAAATCTACTGAAATCTTTTCCAGAAAAAATTGCATCTTTTGTTAAAAGAGAAGTCAAACTTAGATAATTAATCTAACTTTGATTTAAATATATTCTTTTTATACCAGTAAATATTTCACATATATTTTTTCTGTTTTTTTATTTTCTTTTCACCCTGTTTTTTAACTTTACAATTTACTAAAACGTCTATGCTACTAAAATATTTTTCAAAGTATCACAAATTATAAAAACTTCAATTTTTTAAAATATTTTTTTTAACTATATTCATTGTTCTCCAAAGGTAAGCACTATGCTATCAATATTATAACAATATTGACAATATTTTAAGGGGGAATATTGTTGTAATTGTTTTAAAAGGGCTTATTTTGAAAAGAGAATTATTGATTAAAAAATAAATGCATATTTAATTTTTCTATTATTCTACAACTCTTTATTTATTTCTTATGTATTTTTCAATATATTCTAACAAAGCTGGCAAGAAAGCTGTAGGCAAACATATTAACACAAATGCTCTCTATAACATAAAAAATCATAGAATTTACCATGCTTATTGTTTAGGTGATTTCCGTTGAGAATAATTATTTTTTATATCTTTTCCACCAAAAATAATAACTCTTAAGAAAAGAATATATTGAATGCGAAACGCGCAATTGAACGCGGAGAAAGAAATTCTGGTAAAATTATCGTACTGTATGGTAGTGAAATTTCAGGGGAAAAAAACCATAATTTTGTTGTTAAAAAACAAAATATATGGGATTTAAATCTATCATTTTGTAATTTTTTCGCTTTTTATGGTAACAGTTTACCCTAAATTCAGGTTTGAAGAATTATAGTTCTTATTAACAAACATTTAGAAAAAATACAAAACTGAAAAGTAAATTTAACCGAATAAATGGCTTTTATACTATGCTCTAACATATCATGGTAATATTACCAAATTTTATCTCTTTTACCAATTTTTCGCAGATATTACAAAACCATATTTTATTGTTAATTTTACCAAAATCATCACTAAAGCGCTTCGGTAAAAATTACGGAGCTTTTTGGTGTTCCTATAGAGCCTAAATTTTATCACATTCTGGTAGCTTTCACCATACTTTTTTTTCTCAGTGCAAATTTGAAATTCAAATATCGATCGGGAACTCAGTACCTTTCATTTTATTTTTCGTACTAATCTTAGTGTAAGTGAAAAATGTGAATTAATGCCCAAATAACTCAGAAAATCTGAAACCGATTTTGATGTGAATTTTTTTGCTTAATGTTATAGACAAATGTCAAGTTTGAATATTTTTATTTTGAGTATGTTTTCAATTCTATGACCACAAGCAAATTTTGAATCGTCAGTAAAAAATGTTTTAGTTGCACTTTCAAATGGTCAATTATACTATTACTAGATTTTAGTTAGCTTATCAAATCAAAAAAAAATTTCATACATTTTTTAAATTTATACTTGTTTGACAGAAACTCATATTACATTCAACCAACTATATGAAGTTATCATTAGCATAAACAACCTGGTAACTTAACCATTTGTTGACCAGCAATTCTACATAAAAACTATGCGATGCCACCGGCTATTATAAACTGCAATAAATTTTATTTTTACTGACTGAACTGAAATTAAACTTAGGAATGTTTCATATCTCCTTATATCTTAAGAATGTTCTATAAGATAGATAATGCAAGTTCAAGGACAAGTTAACTTTTAAACAATGTGTAACCGGTTTAACAATGTGTTAAAATACTATTTTTTTTAAGTCAATCGATTGAAAATTATGTAACTCATTAAGCAACGTATGTAAAAACATTCAATTCTGAGAAAAGGGCATTTAAGTTTGCAAAAGCTGAGCTTATTCCACTTATTTTATCTGTAAATATTGTTTCTCAACCAGTCCATGTTGTGCCCTTCATATTCAAAATCCAAAATTATGCATGGTTTTAACTAATCAACGTCTTTAAAAAAAATTCATAGACACACTGTAAAAAAACGATGGAAAAAAAAGCATACACTTGGAGTAGCAAATTAATATTTAAGTGAAACACAGAGATATCAAAATGTAAGGAATTACTTCTGAGAGAGGTAGAATTAAAATCATCAAAGCAAGTTTGATTGCAGGATAAAACTCCTTATATCTCCTCTCGGTTTCCTCTGAACAGCAAACAGGTTGTCATGGTTTGTTAAGGATTCGTCAGGTTGTTGTTGTTATATATATATACACTCTGAGTGACCCAAATTATTATGACCACCTGGCAGTTTTATGCCAAATGAGCTATTGCGTCACAGTTTTGCCGCTAGAGGGCGAGATAGCAACAAGAAAGGAATGCAAGGCCAAGAGAAGCATCAATTGGTACACCCCGCTGGGGATGGGTAACAGTGACTTTACCTTGCTTCGTTGGCCTTCGTAATCACCAAATCTCAATCCAATTGAGAATTTGTGGGATGAGATCAAACGAGGCATCAGAAAGCTGTATGCAGTGCAATCCCTTCTGACGGAACTGAGAGTTCAGTTGATCGGATAGGGGGTCAAATAATTCCCCCTACCGCCTATCAACATGCCAAGAAGGATTCAAGCAGTACAGTATTACGGACTAAAGGTGGTTCAACAGTGTATTGAGGAGGTGAACATAGTTATTTTCCACTCATATATATATATATATATATATATATATATATATATATATATATATATATATATATATATATATATATATATATATATATATATATATATATATAACACCATCCTTCAATAATAGAATAAACATGGAGAAAAAGATTTTTTATTTTTTTAAATTTAAAAGTACTTAATTCATGCGATTTTTCTTACTTTGAGAAGATAAAGTTTACAGCTTCCAGAAGTTTGAAAGACCGACAATATATTACGAAAAAGAACATGCATTTTTAAGCACCGTATGCTAGACAATAAAGCAATAAGCTTGTGAATTGTATCGATGGCTTTGGTGTTATTTGGAATGACTGCATAAAATTTCGTTAATCTAGCTAAAGTATTTATGCAGATATGAACATTCTTATAAAAAACTAATTTTTTTGTCTTACCTTTTTCTGCTCTAATTTCAAAAATATTCAACAAAATTAAACATAATTTTTGGTGTAATTTAAAATTATTTACAAAATTATTGTTTCAAAATTTGAAAAAAAAATTTAAAATATGCTCCAGACATGAGTATTTAAAGTAGTTCTTTTGTACTGCGCATGCGCGGAAAATTTAAAACTATTTTTTTTATAATTCTGTAGTGAATCGTATTTGGCAACTAATGGAAAAAATCTGATTAAAATATCGTAAAATTTAAAAAGTTTCAAGAAACTTTCTAAGTAGTTTTTGTACTGTTTAAAAGAAAGCTCAAAATAATCAGGGGTTTTCAAAAAAATTTTATTATGCAGTATTTGCAAATTACACTATCTTATAATGACTGGACAACGAGAGCAAAATTAAATCTTTGGAAAATCTTATGTAGCTTTGAACTTTCTTTTAAAAAGTAAAAAACTACTTTGAAAATTGCTTGAAACTCTTAACATTTTGAAAATATTTAAATCAATTTTTTCCATTAGTTACTAAATACGATTCACTATAAAATTATGAAAAAATAATTTAAAATTTTTTCCGAGCATGTGCAGTACAAAAAAACTACTTTAATTGCTCATATCTTGCGTAATATTTTTTTTTAAATTTTACAACTATTTGAAATTTATTTTAGGTTGCTCCAAAAGTTTTGTTTAATTGTACTGAATATTTTAAGTTATAGCAAAAAACATAACACAAAAAAATAGAATTACCAGATATAATGCAGTCATTGCAAACAACAATCAAAGAAATCGATACAAGTAATAAGCTTATTGCTTGATTTTTTGGCATAGGTTGTTTCAAAAATACTTCTTTTCTTTTGCAATTTACTGTCGGTCCCTAAAACCCCTGAAAGCTTTAAACTTTATTGCAAACAATGAAAAATCGCATGAACCAAATACTTCTAAAATGAAGCTAAATACATTTATCGAATATTTATGTATATTTAACAAATTAATGAAACAAAATAGAAAAACTTTAAATTACTTTGTAAAAATTATTTTTAACATAAATGCAAAATTAGCTTATTTCTTGTGCCCTATTTATTGACTCCTAAAAATAGTTTCTTCATTTTTATTTTAACTTAACTATTAAAAATCTTTAAATCTATTTTTTATTCTTAAATATATTCAATTTTTTTTAATACAATAGTGGATATCGCGTCTTTTCCTCATGAAATGTGTAATATTTGTGAAATTTGGAAGCAAATTTTAACTTAAAAACTAGGAATTTTCAATTTTAATAAAAAATTTTTATGAAGTTAGTTTGAGCTCCTGTAGTTTTCGGCAGAAAAATATTCATAAAATTTACATATTTTCGAAATAATACATTATATACATTATATAATAATACATTATATATTTTCTAAGATTACTTAAAGATTTTAAATTTAAAAATATTTAAAATTTTAATTTTATAATTAAATAGTGATCATAAATTTTGACCTCGGTAATTAAAAATTTTAAAAATAGTGATTATATATTTTTGTTTACTTTAAAATTAGGGAACAGCAACTGTAATAAAAAAAATTCTAATAAAGTCATTTCAGGTAGATAAATTAAAGTAAAAAAAATTGTAAATGAGATCGGTTTCTTTCATCAATTTCTTTTTTTAACTGGCACGTCTCCTTAAACATCAGCCACATGGCACCCACATGTCCAAGTTACCCGGATATTTAATGCTACCCGAGACTTACTAAAGGAAAAAAAATTGTCACAACAACGAGACGCCGTACACTAGACGATTAAAAAAAAAAGTACTGAAATGAATATGACTAGATTGAGACACTGAAGAACCGTTTTATGTGGTCTACCCCATCAGAAAACGTTTTGTTCTTGGTGGGACTGAAACCAGAATTAAGAAATAATCCCTTCTCTCGCATGCGGGAGAATTCTAAGATATTTTATTCTTTATTCTAGAAACTTCTTTTAACTTCTCAAAAGAACATTTGTTACGTAGATAAAGAAGCTATAATTCTTTAAGTGGTTTGCTTGTATTGTTTTAAAAGTTCATTAATCTAGCGCATTTAAATGAAATAGAGATGTTAATCTTAAGGACCAAGATGTATATATTCTTGCATAAGTCTACGCCTTATCTTATTCTTGCAAATTTGTTTGGTAGTATTGCTTTTAGGTCTCATTCTATTTAGTGTTCCTCTTTATCAGCTTATAGAATTTATTCTTACATGCATAAAAAAATATTAATTAAAACAAGATATATTTAACTGCATTAATTCTCTAGGGCTTTTAATTATTGATTTAAAAATTCGTGAAACTAATGATTTAAAAAAATAGAAATGATAATCATTTTAAAGAGCTAGGTGTATATTTTTTTGCATAAATCAATGCCTTGTCTTATTTTTACGATTTTTCTTCTGATTTTAGTTTCTATTCTGTTTTGTGCTTCCATTTTTGCTCAACTTAATGATTTTTTTTTAACATTTATTTTTAAATAAATGAAAATGAAACATAAATTATTGATTGAGCACAATTCCGTAAGCATTTTGTTTTCTTTTATTGTTTTTGAAATTCATCAACTAATTAAACCCAAAGGAAGCAAAGATGATAATCATCTCAAAGATCAAAATTTCTGGCATCTTTTTCTTAAGTCTTTATTTAGAAAATTTTGTTAACAGTATAGCTTTTACGGTTTATTATAAAATCTTATTTCATCTCTATTAGTTTAAAGAACTTATTCTTAAATAGAAAAGTAAATAAACTCAAAACTTTTATTCCATTCCTGTTTGTTCTGTTTATTCCCTGTTAGTTTTTCATTCACTCTTTTAGAAATTCATTACTCTAACAAATTTAAATGGAACAGCACTTGATAATCATTTTCATAAGTCAATGTCTTATTTTTACCTATTTTATTAATGTGGTATTACTTTCAGATTTAACTCTCAATTCCGTTTCGAGCTTTAATTATTTTATTATTTCCCAATATCCATTATTTTATAGAATTTGTTCTTAATTATTTTTAAAAAAAATTTATTAGGCTATATTTACTATAAATTACTCTAAGATTTGGAAAAAAATTATTTTTTATTTATTTATTTAGAAAAGTCTGTTTTACTCAGATTTTCGAATTCAAAATACTGGTATTATCGGGTTTTTTCACTTTTTATTTCTCACTTTTTTAGTTTTATGTAGTTTCTAAATTGATTTTTTTAATGAAATTGTAACACGGAGAAAAAAAATTCTGGTAAAATTTGTCGTACTGAAGAGTAATAGCATTTCTGGTAAGAAAAAAGAAGAACAATAATATTTAGGATAATTCAACCAAAATACACGATTTTTAAATAATTTATTTGGTAATCTTTCCGTTCATATGCCAACAATTTAGGAAGTTCTGGTTTTCAAAATTATAGTTCTTCTATAGTTCTTATTGTTATGATAGTTCTTATTATAGTACTGAAAAGTCAATTTAACAGAATAAATGGCGTTTTTATGCCATCCTATGGTGTCGTGATGAAATTACCAAATTTTGCCGCATTTACCAAATTTTATAACTTATTATAAAATCATGTTTTATACTTAATTTTACCAAAATTATTACCAAAGCGCTTCGGTAAAAATTACGGAGCTTTAGAGTGTTCCCTTAGAACAAGAAATACGGCAAATTTGGCTAAATTTTGGTAGCTTTGACTATACTTTTCTCTCAGTGGAGGAAAAAACCTACATCAAATATGAAAGTTAAATGCTTGGTAACGATTTAAAACTTATCCTATAACAACGTAATTATTTTTTGTTTAAAAAAAAAAAACATTTCATAGTTATAAAACCTATAAACTATCAATAACAGCACAATTACAAAAGCACAACTACATTTTTGCACTATTGTCAAAAAAATATTCATTGCCACGAATTTGAATGATGTAATACTAAACCTGATACAAAAAAAAGGAAAAAAATAGAAGGTGTCAAAATAAGATCAATGGTGCCCGAAAGTTAGTAGAGCTTGTATATACGTGAGGTAGGGCATAATTAAGTAATATCTTATAAAAATTCTTATTAAACTTTTTTCATCAATTTTTTTAATACTTTCATTTTAGTAATATTAAAAAAGGTAATTATTTGTCTTAATCAAAGTTTCTGCAATTTTCCCGTCTGCCGAATATTTGGTGCATCTACAGCAGTAGAAAATACTATTACATTTTTCTTTAAAAATATTATTTTTAGTTTTAAAATACAATAATACTTTTAATATTATATTTTTACTATTTTTTAAAGCAATTATCAATATGAAATGCCACATTCTCAGCTTTTTTCAATGTTTTCGATACTTACTTTTATCGCAATTTTTTCATATGAAGATTAAGATTACCCAAATTTCTGAACTCAACAGCTCATGAGAAAAAAAACTCAACACCTCATAGAAAAAAATCTAAAACTTATTTCGATTTCAATACAATTTTAAAAAATTATTTGCTAATTAGCTTCATAGATTTGATTAAAATATACATGCTCAGTTTTTATGTTCTATAAATTACATCTTAGAGTCAAAATATTCCTCAATTAGAATTTGAAAACATTTTTTTCATTTTTCTTCGTTAAAATCTTCCGAACATGGCTCACTTCCAAACAATAATGTTTAAAATTTTCACTTATTTGCAGTTATTTAGATCTAAGAGAAACAGTTATTCATTATTGAAATTTTAACATTTACAAAACATTTATAAAGTCAATTATTAATAAATATGAATAAAAAATATATAAACTACCTTTTGGGGATTTTATATTTTAGTACAAATGTAATTCCGATAATCTAACAAAGTTCTTAGTAGCTATTAGACTGTTTTCAATAATTAAAAAGCACAATTATATTTTGCTTGTAATTGAAACACCAGAAAAAAATATATAAAAGGATCACTGATGTCCAATCTGCATCAAAGAGTTAAACTTATTTGAATAGAAATTTTTTTATCATATTTCACCTGCGTGGAAAGAATCGTACAAACTATTCATTTCTGTTTTATTAATATGATAACTTCTAGTCGTTAATTTATTAATATTCATTGTAAGGGACAGTAGCAAACTGCGAAATTGAATTGTGAAAATTGAAAAAAGAGAAGTACAGTGTACATTTCTAATAATTTTAATATTTAGCAACAAAAAAATATATATTTAGTATGTTTTATTGATACATTTGAAAATTTTCCTTAAATAACTGCTACACTGTTAGAAATTTTATTCTAAAATTACGATAAATAACCGGAAGCAGTCTTCCCATCTAATTAACCGTAAAATTTATGGTAAGGAACATTTCTTACATTTACGGTCTGAAAACCGTTTGCAACTGGTATGGTAAAAAAACCATGAATACAAAACTATATAGTTTTTACGTTTTTTAACCTTTTACAACTAGCATGGTTTCAAAACAGTACAAAAGTTAATTGGACATGGTGCTGCCATCTATGAGTAACGCAGCAAATCTTATTTTATTAGACCAGGGTCACAAATTGGGAAGTGCAGGACACTGGAAACTCTACACCTGTTGAAGGAAATGGAGGAAAGATTGTGGTGTCAACGCTAGGACTCGAATCTCCTTTCTGTTGGTCATCAGATTGACAACAAATAACCGGCAATCATGAGATCGGTCATGAGATTGACATGTCGGTTATGAGATTGACAGATTATCCCTCTCGGCTATAAAATTTTCCCAGTTACCAGGAACTAAGTGGAACTCGGAAGAAAAATTAACATTTAATATTTTTCCTATTTACTATCATTTGTATAAATTCGAATGTAGATTATCTTAAATGCATCAACAAAATTTCTGCTCATCAATTTTTTTTGTTATTTATTCGTTTTATAATTAGCATACTTTATAAACATTTCATGAAACTACCCTCACGCATTCATTTTTCATAACGAGCACTTAAAAGATATTAAAATGAATTAAGTATGAACACCACTATGAAGCTATATGAGAACTTTTACTTGAAAGTACTTATAAAACTGAACCAAATTGAGTTGAAAACGATGCAGGTTTTTCTATTCTAGTACTGATAGCAGTCTACCCATTTGTCAACAGAAATCAATGCTCAACTATGTAGCCATGTGATTTTGAACTCAATACGAAAAGCATGGAAACTCCAAAATCAAGCATTGGGCAAACTAACCTTCGTAAAAGAATTTGGATGAAACTAATCTGCATTTGCGTTACATAAGAGAAAATCCACGAAAACCTCCCAAGATTAGCCCTATTTCAAAAGGAGTCTAACCCATGATCCATCTACTACTGTGGATAGTTTAGGTCAGCACTGGGGTCGGTGCACGCCGGAAGCAGGATTCGATTTGGCCATGCTGGGATTCAAATCTGAGTCACCTAATCAGGAGGGGATCGCTCTATCATCTGATCGACCCCGGGCTCGCAAACTTTTATTGACCAACATAATAGCATGTTTTATTTCTATCTTATTTGTTAAAAAAAATTAACAACGTGTACATTACAAAAGTAGTATCTTTTGTACGCCGGGGGAGGTAACGAGAAAATTTTCATAGGAGTGGTTGACAACTAGGTTTAAAACATTGAAGAGGTTTAAAATGACGACTGATGTTTGCTTTTGAAAAGTCAAATGAAGCTACTTTTTATCGGATTTTAGACAATTAGGGGTGTAGTTCCGAAATTAGCTCACCTAAAATATCTAATGTTTACTCTCAGTGTAGTAAATGGTGGCTGGTGTACATTAAATCTGACGGGTCACAAAATAATCATAAAATAAAGTTCATAACAAATCCTACTTTAGGAGGTACTGAATTGGAGACTGATCGTTCTCTGGTGCAGATCAAAATTACGATCTGTGAATGAATGGATGTATGAATGAGTCTACACTATAAACGGGTTGTGATGTATGTGTGTGACAGAAGTTTAAATTCTTGGCCATGGATGGCTCCACTGGAAAACAAGAAGAAACTCACCCCCCTTGCCTTAATGACATAGGACAAATATTTTGAGAATTCAGTCAACCCCTAAAAATCCAGACTTATTATCTAAATTCATTAAATATTTTTTTAGCTCGGAAACTCGATACTTTAATCTTCATCGTAAAACAGAATTATATCAAAATGGAAATAATCATATTGTCAAGGGAATTGAGTTCGATAATTTTTATAGTCTAGAAAAAATCAAGTCAGAGAATGAGTTTTCAGTGAAATATGTCAGCGAAATGAGCTGTCAAAGCAAACATTATGTCAACTAAAGTGGCATGTTGATAATCTGAACATCCTTAATAAACGAGCTTTGTTCAGCATACTAGAAAACGTTTCTGCCTGTGGTTCAAGTAAAAGGGTCACTAACTGAAATCCTTCAAAATGTTTCCTGAAAGATGTTTGATCATAACACTAAAAAGAGAACCAGTTTGCACATACAAGCAAGAAAATGGTTGCAAATACATATTTTAAAATCTGTTTGATTTAAAAATGAAACTGATTTTTCTTACTTAATTGTTAACCACAACATTTTATCAAAAGTCAAATCAATTATGGGAATAAATTTCTTTCAGAAATTTTTATAATAGAGGTTGTTTTATGCGCAAGCAGTTGTAGAAGTCAAGTAGTTGTAGTAGTGTATTATGGGCCAAATTTCAAGCAGTAAAGGGCTTGATTGTGTCTTAGTGCTTCAAAATCCATTCTAATCAAATGTCCCCATGGTTTCAAAGATGAAAATGGTTGGGAAGCGTGTAGCGGAGACAGAGTGATACAACTAACATGTACTTCAACATTCTAAATTGTAGCAGTGTCGTGCATATAAGAGTCTACAGTGTCTTGGAATCATCTCTAAGGATGAATCTCAAACCATAACGTTACCAATCACTCGTGCTGCATAAACCTATCAACATTAAGTTGCTTTAAATTGAGTTTAATGCACTTTTTTTAAATATACAGTCTCTGTCTAAATTATTAGACGCACTATAAGATTCTACGTAAAATCTTAATTATCAGGTGATACTATACAGCTTTATTGTTTTTACGTGACTAAAACTGGTTTGCACTTGTTTACGTTCGAGTACCAATTGGTATCGAGTATTTATTACATAAATATAGAATTTATTATATCAGGCATTACATTACTATATTGTAATAATTAGATCAAATTATTAGACGCTCTATGGTTTTTTAATAATTACATGTTTTGCACGAGTTTATATGCAATAATTTTATATTTAAACATACATGAAATGGGTTTTTATTTAGGAAATTTTTTATTTTATTTGTATTTATTTTTAACGTATTGAATTACAATGTTAGCCAATTGATACACAAATGTAAACAAGTGCAAACCAGTTTTAGCAGCATAAAAACAATAAAGCTGTATAGTATTACCTGATAATTAAGATTTTGCATAGAATCTAATAATTGGGCTAGGGACTGTACGTTTACTTGTTATTTATTTTTAGGCAAGTTGGTGTTCAGACCTATGCTACACCAACCTCGTATTTATGCTGGTGCACCTGCTGGAGTCCATGTGACCACGGTCCATGCTTATGATCCTGAAAAACCAAGAACCAAAGTTGAATACAATTTGCCGAATGTTTTAGATTATAAGAATTTTGTGATAGACAAAATGTCAGGAAACCTCTCCACTGCTTTGCCAATCAACAAAACAGTAGGAGAAACATACCAGGTAAGTTATATTTAAGATAAAAATGTTTATTTTCTTCAAATCTATCAATACATAGGTCATACTAAAACTATCCAAAGAGCTATTTTTATTCTAAAGTTCATTAAATTGCATGAGTTATTTATAATATCTTTATTTTTTATATTTAAGGCCAATTCTCCTTGGCAGTGTGGTAGAATCTAATGTTGTGCTACACTGTTAGAATTCCCATTCTAAAATTAATGTAAAATAAACGGCAACAGTCTACCCATCCAATCAACCGTAAAGTTTACTTTAAAGTTTTTAATTACCGTGAAGTAAAGAACCTTTTTTAACTTTACGGTATTAAAACCGCTTACAACTAGTATGGTTTCCATGATTATAAATATACGGTATAATAATAATACGGTATTTTTACCACTTACGATTAGCATGGTTTCAAAACTATAAAAAAAGATATTTGTTTAACTGAGCATTAGAGTTAGGTTGTGATTCAGTTGTGTTTTATCAAATGAACCGTAGATTGTGGTTTAATTAGTTTATTAAAAAAAACATTGATCAATCCATATTTTTTCTTCTCTCACAGCGATTGTTAAGATTAAATTAGATTTATTTTTGGTCCCATATCTTTTGAAAACTTCAAGAAACTGTCAGAAATAGTAAAATATATTTATAGGTGCTCGCTTCTCGTCTAACTTCAATTTTCTCTTAATTGAAGTTGGGAATTTTTTAATATAAGCGCTTTAAAAATTTAATCTCCTCAAAGAAAAGTTTTACGGGTGTAAGTGATCAAAATAAATTATATTTTATTAGATCTTTAAATAGATCTGATAAAATATATTTTCCACGTGTATTCATAGTGTAATTAAAAAATATTTTTAACGAAATTTTAAGTTGTTTTGGAACTTTTATCGTTGAATATAAACAGAAATCAAATGAAAGCGTTTCAACCAGGATAAGTTTTTTTCAGAGTGCAAAAACTTCAGAAATAGTTTTGAATTTTACTCTTAACTAAAAATAAAAAAGATTTCATATTCCTCACAGGAAAGCATTGTTCAAGATTTCATATTTTGTCAAAGTTTAAAACTTTTTGAAAGCATTTTACCAGGAATTTATTTCTATGCATTTTAATACTTGAAATACTCAATGCTCAACCGAGAATTTATTTTTCGAAATTAAATTTCATTTTCAAAGGGATTTAAAACGACGTCTTTCTCGAATGTGGATTTTGAACAGTTTTTACTTTAAGTAATTCACCGAAAATTCAATAAATTGTGTAAACCTATTTTATTTTTAACTTATTCAATTCCATGAAATAAATAATAAAACAAACTTTCTTATAATTGCTCAAATTAAATCTAAATTAAAAACATTTCAAAACTGCTTATTTTGTAATTTTAATTATTTAAATGAATTTATTTTTAGAAGAAATGTGAGAAATAACATCAAATAATAAAAGATACATGCAAGTAGTAATGCAAATTAGTTCAAAAATAAAAGATAAAGTAATAATATATCACGTAATGAAAGACATTGTTTGCTTTGCTAAAATCATTGTTAAAATTCAGTCTAACAAATCTTTCATCCTAAAAAATTTTTTAAAAAAATTGAAAAACTTTTTTTTTCTATTTTTCAAATTGAAAAATTTTTGAAAACAAGTTATTGAAAGAAAATGGCACTTTATATTTCGAAGATTAACATTGTTTTAAATGTAAAAATAAGTTATGGTAATAAGTTATGGTCCTGAAATAAGGAGGGAAATTAGTTTTTAAATAGTTTACTGTTGCTTCTCTAATTTCTAAAGCTGGTGATCCTAAAATCATTGACCCGTCATAAAGCAGAATTTCTCAAGAAATGCTTTGAGGATTATTCTATAATTTTAGAGATATTTAGATCAATACTCATCAATAAAACTTAAAATGAAGACTCGTACTTATCAATAAATTTTAAAGCTTTTAGAGACCGACAATAAACGACGAACGAAAGCAAAGTGTTTTTGAACACCTTATGCCATAAAATATTGCAATACGCTTGCAACTTGCATTGACTAATTTGCTTGCTGTTTCCAATAATTACATAAAATTTTCTTAATAATTTATCTTAAATATTTAAGGAAATATGGACATTTTTAAGAAATAATATTTTTTGTCTTGCGTTTTTTTTTTTAATTTAAAGTGTTTAATGAATATAAACAAAGTTTTTGGAGCAGTTTTTAATTAATAATAGATTTATTATTTTAAATTTAGAAAAAAAATCCATTCGAAAGGGCTAAATTTATGGGCAATTAAAGTACTTCAAATGCGCAGAAAAATTTTAAAAAATGCTTTTTTTTTATAATTTTGCAGTGAATTGTGTTTAGTAACTATTAAAAAAAAGTGCTATTTAAATAATTTGAAAATTTAAAAAGTTTGAGCAATTTTCTACCAATTTATGTACCTTTTTACATATATATATATAGATCTTCTCTCACACTGTTGTATTGATATATTTTGCTTTGACTATATTGATACAATATTAGAAAACACTCCTTTTGGTGGATACAATCGTGTGAGCTGATGAGGAGATTATATCATTTCATTATTTTGTTTTTTGACTTTTTAATATTTTTTAAATAAATAAAAAAATTTCAATGTTTTTGAAAATATTTTATTTTAATTATCCTTATTCTTCTCTTTTCTTTTTAATATATATATATATATATATATATATATATATATATATATATATATATATATATATATATATATATATATATATATATATATATATATATATATATATATATATATATTATATCGGTAATACAATAATATTGGTAAATTGATCGACAGTGTATGATACAATTAAAAACACTTTACATATTACCCAGCCATTGTATACAATGCGAAATCACAAATAGTATAAAACATAATTATTTTATAATTGTTATTAATGTGATTAATGAAAATTTAGATACAACCTGCTTTCTGTACATTTAAGCGAATACATAACAAAACATAAACTGCTGTTTGTAGAAAATGCAACACCATGAAAGAATCATCAGAATCAAATGAAATTTAATGCAGAAACGACTTGTACTGATACAAATAAATGATGAAATTTTCAAAACAAAAGAAACAAATTAAGCGTCCGAAATCAGTATTTGGTGCAGCCACCACGCGCTGCAATAAGTGCTGCTATACGACGTGGCATGGAGTCAAACAGATGTTGAATATCTGCTTGAGGAAGAGAATTCCATATCGCTTGTATGCGCAACCAAAGTTCGTCTTTGGAAACTGCAGGACGCGGATCACGAGTGAGACGCCGACCAACCATATCCCACACGTGCTCAATAGGCGACATATCCGGCGAATAAGCAGGCCAAGGAAGAAGTTGCATGCGTTGTGCTGAACAGAAGTCTCTAACAGTCCGCGCAACATGTGGGCGTGCATTATCCTGCTGAAAGATAGCTCCAGGGATGCCTTGAAGGAAAGGAACGACTTCGGGCTGTAGCACTTCACGGACGTATCTGTTGCTATTGAGATTACCCTCAATTCGTATCAAATTGGATCGTCCATGATACGAAATCGCACCCCAGACCATAACTCCGGGTGTTCGACCACTATGTCGTTCAATAATACACTCAGGAAGGCAGCGTTGACCGGCATAACGTCTAACACGAACACGGCCATCATGGGTCCACAAATTGAAGCGTGATTCATCTGAAAAGACAACTTGGTGCGAATCAGCTCGCCAGTCTCTGTGCTCAAGAGCCCACTGCCGACGCAGCCGTCGATGATCCGCCGTGAGGGGAATCCTGTATAATGGCACCCTTGCACGCAATCCACGGCGCAGCAGACGACGACGAATTGACGAAGCCGACAATTGTACACCTGTAGCAGTAGACCAATGTGCTGCCAGCTGCCTGGAGGAAGCTGTGCGATCATTCACCGCCATGCGGAGCAGGTGTCGATCATCGCGCTCTGACGTCACCTTCTGTCGTCCAGTGCCTGTTTTTCGAGTTGTTCGGTGCTCGTCGGTCCACTGCTTCCAAACTCGCATCACTGTGGAACTGTTCCGCTGCATACGAGCTGCTATTGCGCGATAGGAAAATCCTCCTTCTCGAAGGCCGATTATCCTCCCTCGTTCAAACTCCGTAAGTTGCTTGAATTTTTTATTCTTCCGTCGTGGAGGCATACTCAGGTCTCACTAAACGTTTGCCACTAACAAATAATCATAGACTATTTTCAACGTCCCGCTACAGCACTTTATTTATACGCTTTCAGCATCAATTCAGAGGGCGCTGCGCGCGCCACGCACGCGCGATGGCTCTGAAACTTTATTAATTTGCATAATATCCTATAATTGACATTTGCTGCGAATTTCATTTGATTCTGATGATTCCTTCATGGTGTTGCATTTTCTACAAACAGCAGTTTATATGAATAAGAGCTTAAATGAAGTTTGATAGATAAGTTGTCTATAAAAATATATTTTTTGTATAAAGGTACTTTAAGGAAAATCAAGTTCTGTAAATAGATTATCGCCTTACAACAGACTAATGCATTTACATTCAATTTGAGATTTGTTAAATTGTTTCTGCAATATTTTGACTTTAAAATAATCGTTATTAATTTCTCACAGCAAACTTATTGCAAATTTTATAATAAAAGAAAGGAGAATTATAACATTGGGAATAATTTATAGCTATTACTTGTAAAATCATGGTTCCCTTACTCTCATAATTCATGAATTATTTCCATCTACTATACTTAATGATTTGAATCCATGAGGACTTGCACTACAGAGAGTCCCTACCAGTTCAGTTGCGCTTTACTTTTCTATTATTATAATTTCCTATTTCAAAGTTTTATTGGAATAAGATAATTCTTTAATTTGCGTATGGAGCTGTGAACTACAATCGTTACTTCGCTGGACTAAAACATTAAATAAGTTATTCATATTACTACTGTTTGTATTGTACACAATAACCACAGGAGGCATGATTGTGGAATTTTTATACCTTGGTTTTCATGTATCACGGGGTGATAATTAGCTTAATTACCCAAAGATTCCTTGGAAAATAGTGGCTACTTTGCCCACCTCTCACTAACAAAGTACCAAAATGACTAGCATACGGTATAGTCTCAATTAGTATCGATTCTAACATTTGTATTTATGATTTAGCCATTTCTGCTTTTAAAAAAAACTATGGAAATGGAACGAAGCATTAAAATTAATGAAAGATACTGGAACTTGCAAGTGACTTTCGTAAAAAAAAAGTTTTTAAAGCATTGCTTACCAAAATTTTTAATTATTTACGCTGTAAATTTTCTGATAGAGTGAGTAAAATTATGTACCACCGTATATGTTCTTTCTTTATTTTTGCTTCTGAATTTAATTATCTACTAAAATTTCATAATGAGAATCTGCTTAACGAATAATTAGTAGAAATATAATAGGGAGTCCGGAAAGTAATGTCATTTCGGCTCCATTAAATAATCATTAGGCTTAAAAACCAATTCGTTTTTTTTTATCCATTTTGATTCATTTTCGAACCAGTATTGAAAGGTTGTTTCTAATGAGGATAAAAATACATTATTGATTAAAAATAATAGCTTGATGACAAATATCTGAAGCACATAAACGACATTACTTTCCAGTCCCCTAATAATTAATGAAAATAATTAATAATAAAATAAGTTTTTTTAAACTGTTTTCAAGTATATTTTTACTCATTTTATCTACCCCTTCCTCGAAGAAAGCATATCCAGGAAATTTACTACAGAGGCAGTTTTCAAAAGAAAACATCTGATTGGCATAGTTACTCCGGTTGTTCACCTTGGCTTTAAATTTTTACTGAATGAGAAAGCTATGAGAGTTTAAAGATCGAACAACAATTCTTAAAGTCATGAATTATGTCCAGAAATTAGAAATTATTTCCCTTTTTCTAACTGATTAAGAGGTGCGCGAAACTTTTACTATAAACTAAACTGTTTGAAGTAACTGTTTAAAATAACCTCAGTTGATGCAAATGAAAAATTGTGGTTTTCTAAAGACTTTTTTTAAAGTGATTGAAGTTTAAATACTCATATGTTTTGCATGCGAAATAGTTTTGTATTGATTGCTGTAAATTGAAAAGTTCACATTTCGTCGTCATTTTGAATCATTATTTCAAAAATTGATATCATTATTTTGAATCATTATTAAAAAGTCGAAAATATTGGCTTTTTAAAAAAAACTCGAGTAAATCCTATTTTTAATTAATGGCCAATTCCTTCCAAATCTTTTTATTAATTAAATTCTGTAACGAAATATATTTATCTTGCAGGTAATGGCAACTGCAGTAAGCTATAACTGTTCTGAGTTGGAGCATCTGCAGATAGCTGTGACTGAATTCAATCAATTTTCTCCAAGATTTGATACTGAACAGTACGATCTAGAATTCCATCCAAAAACAGAAGTTGGAACGATCGTCTTAAGAGTAAAAGCTACTGATCCGGATCCAGTTCCACAAAATGCAGAAATATATTACTTACTGGATCAGAATTCTACAAGTCAATATTTTGATTTGGACCCTATAACGGGAGAACTTTCTTTAAATCAATACATAAATGACACAAAAGCTTTGAAACTCTTTGGTATATATGCAGAAGATGGCGGATCACCGAAGCGTTGGGCTTATGTTGCAGTTAGTACCATAATAAAACACTTATCAGGTAATATTTGAAAATTTAATTAAATACTCGTTCATTTGTGACAATATGATAAAATTAATTTTAAGATTTTGAGCATTTGCAAATTATCTGTGTGTTATTTATCAGCAAATTACAGAGACTGTTATAAGCAAATTACATAGCAATAACAGAGAACAACTGTTATTAGCATAGCAATTACAGAGAATTACTATTAAAAGCAAATTACAGAGAACCAATGCTAAAAACAGGAGTGTGGTCATAGTCCGAAAAAGAACTAAGGTTAAAAGAGGGAAATTAGGATCATTGTCCAGAAAAGAACAATATTAGAAAGTGTGACCACATTCTGGAAAAGAACTAAAGTTGAAAGCGAGTCATAGTCCGGAAAAAAAAACTAAGATTAAAAGGTTATGATCATCGTTCCAAAAAGAACAAAAGTTGAATGTAAAGATAGTAATCAAATAGCAAAGAACAAACGTTGAAAGCGAAAAACTAAGAACTGAAATACGTGATCGACAGTAAGGTGCGCCAAAGGAGTGCGAGGCGCGCCAAAAACTACAAACAGTGGTAACTATTTAATTCGTGTAAACTAAAATTTTAAATAAACAGTTAAATTTTAAAAATTTAGACGTCACGATATAGAGCTAGAAATACAAACCGAACCATTATAAATGTGATTTGATAATTATGGATGTGTCATTTAACTCAATAAGAAACAAAATCGAGTAGTTTTATTACCACTCTCTACGTTTTTAGGCACAGCTTGCACCACAGGAATAAAATTACACATAAAGGGAAATGCTCTAAGCGTTACCTTTCAACAATTGAATACTAATTGTTTGTAAAATGTTTTCTTAATAGTTCTCAGTTCCAAGTTTGTAAATACACTGGTGGACAAAATTAAGAGATGGAAAGTATTTTCGCACATTCTTTCACACATGCAAGATACCCTCACACTGCTCTATGTGTTTGGCAGTGGTTCCGTGAATGCCCAGAGGTACAGGCAGGAGGTCCTAGAGCCCTATGTGCGTCTTTTCAGGGGCGCTGTTGGCCCTGAGTTCATTTTTATTGGCGATAATGCGCGACCACATAGGGCTCTCATGGTAGATGGTTGTATCTGGAAAGCGAGGATATTCAATGAATGGATTGGCCAGCCAAATCCCCTGACCTGAATCCTATTGAACATGCTTAGGATGCTCTTGGGAGAGATATTACGATGCGCCAACCTCCCCCCAGAACCATTCTGGAGTTAAAATTTGCTCTGGTGGAAGAATGGGAGGGTCTTCCACAGGTCCTCCGTAACTCCCTTATTAACAGCATGCATACTCGTTGTGCATGCTGTCTGTCTCTCAGGGGTGACCATACACCATACTAGAGGCAACACACACTGTACAAGCCTCACTTTTATTGTTATCTTTTATCCTTAAGTTCAGACTACATTGGATTTATTGGCAATAGGCGTTGCCAGTGAATGGTACTTCCATTTTTGTTTCGCATACTTTATTATCATGGAATAAGCTGTATCCATACCAAATTTCATTTATTTATATTCAGTATTTTTTTAGATATTTGGGAAAATGTTTTCCATCTCTTAATTTTGTCCACCAGTGTACTTGGCTAAATCTGAAAACTCTCTTAATTTTGAATGCAGTGCATTTTTAAAATTCAAATGTTTTTTTTTCTTTTTTTTCATATTCGCACAATTCGTTTTCGTATTTTTATGCTATTCGCACATAAAGGAAACGCTCTGAGCGTTACCTTACAACAATTGAATACTAATTTTTTGTAAAATGCTTTTTCAATAGCATTTTATTCAAGTTTGGAAATAATTGGCTAAATCTGAAAATTCTCTAAATTTTGAATGCCAATAAATTTTTAAGATTTAAATTTTTTTTCGTATTCGTACATATTCGCATACTTCGCATATGTATTTTTATGCTATTTGCTCGTTTCGTATTCATATTTTTACGATATTCACACATAAAGGGAAATACTTTAAGCGTTATCTTTCAGCAATTGAATACTAATTATTTGTAAAATGGTTTTTTTTAATAGTTTTTTTTTTTAAATTTTGAAAATAATAGGCTGAAACTGAAAATTTTCTTAATTTTGAATGTTAGTGTATTTTACGATCTTCACATATAAAGGGAAATGCTTTAAGCGTTATCTTTCAGCAATTGAATACTAATTATTTGTAAAATGGTTTTTTTTAATAGTTTTTTTTTTAAATTTTGAAAATAATAGGCTGAAACTGAAAATTTTCTTAATTTTGAATGTTAGTGTATTTTTAAGAATCAAATAGTACTTTTTTTAAGTTAAAAATGTATTTTTAGACGTGTTTCAATTAAAGTTAATGCAAAGTTAAAGTTTAGATGATTCGCTGAATTTCAATAAAAAATTATATTGCGAAATACCTAATGAATTAAAAATAAATAACTGTTATTGTAGTTTTAAGCTATTTATTTACTAAGAACTTATTTCTCAAAGTTTTCTGAAATTAAATTACCATTTTAGTTGCCCTAGGTAATATTTTTTCTAAAAGAAAACTGCTCGAAAATAGACCAGCAAGAAAATTTCTTTGAAGTGATACTAGCTTGAGGGAAATAGGTAAAAATATAGGCGAGTAGAGCAATGAGATTGATTTACACAACAAAAGGATGCTTTTCTTAAGAATTTAGAATTCAATTTTTTTTTTCTCCATATGATGCATGAAAGGTTCAACTTCCAATATATCCTTTGTCAAGTACTATTTTATTCTTGAAATTAAAATTACAAAATACTTCTTTTATAGAACAAGACACAAAAGATTTCAACAACACATGTTTTGAGTTATTTAGAGTTACAAATGCGAATGGGAAATTTTGTGACTTGTTAAACGGAAGTTTTGCAACCCGAATCTACAAATTGAAACAAGTTAAAACAGGAAAATAAAAACTTCTTTCTATTGAATACATTATTTTAGTTCTAATTCTAAAAATACAGTAGGTTCTCTTTTATGTGAACTAAGTGAACCGCATAGTAAGTGAGTGACATTAATGTCTAAAATATTTAGCGACAGAAAAACAAGCATATTTTTTTAACCATTTTTTTCGAGGGACACAATTAAATGAATTAAAACTTTAAAAAATGTTTTTTATTATTCAAACTGTAAAGAGAGCTCCAATAGCTCAGGGGATAGAGCGCTCGCCTTTCAATGAGGTCACCCGGGTTCGAATCCCAGCGATAGCTGATCGATACGAATCCGAATCCGGCTTGCACCGACCACAGTGCTGGCGTGAAATATCCTCAGTGGTAGACGGATCATGGTTTAGCGTCCGTTACCGTTAGGCTAACCGTGGGAGATTCTCGTGGTCTTCCTCTCCATGTGACGCAAATGTGGGTTAGTTCCATCAAAAAGTCCTCCCTCAAAAGTTTCATCAAATTTCTCCCAATACTTGATCCGGGAGTTTCGTTGTTTTCTGGATTGGATTCAAAATTACAAGGCTACGAAGTAGAACATTAGTAGCCGTAAACCCTAAAATTGTGTCTAAAGAACGAATTTTTACAAACTAAGTGCAAAAGGTTCAAAGGGGTAACCTCAAATATGGTAATTAATTAGTGAAGACCATATTTTAAGCTATATAATCAGGCCCAACAACGTATGTTCTCAAAATAAGCTTATCTTCTTAGACAGATTTAAATTTTTGACAGGTAAGATTCAAGAAGAGTTGAAGGGTAGCTGAACTAATGAAACTTAAAAATCGTACAATACTCGATTCATGCCACTTCTAGTATTTTCTTGACCAATTCCTTATGAATTCCGAGAAAAAAATTAGATTTAGCTATTTATGAGTAAACAAGTCAACCTTAAATTCTTTTTCCTCAAATTTCGAAGTACACAATGAGCAGATAATCCAAACGCTCAGAAATTACATTACCTTCCGACCCCTATAATATTACAAAAGAAAAGAAGGTTCTTAAAAGAAGTTTTAGTAGCGGAACATTGAGTGTTTGTTCACTTTCTACAAAAATAACTTTTCAATTTTTATAACATAGTAACATTTCTAAGTTGGGATTATTTCATAGCTTATAATAATTGTTATCTGTTTACTATATTAAATTTTACTTAAATTATAAACAGCCTTTTTTATTAATTGTTTCTCAAGAGTCTACAAGCAGGGTCAAACCTTTTTTGAGGTTGATTTGACCCACAAGAAATAACAGTTATTAAAACCTACAGCAATAAATAATTGTTAAAAAGATCATATAGGTAATATTTATAGGTAAGAAATAAATATTTATTTACCTATAAAAAACTGACTTAACTGGTTAAAGAATTTAGCTTATAATTAGCTAACAGAACTCTCTAAAAACAACTCTATTATTTACGTTTTTATTGGTTTTTTGCACTTTTTACTATTTTTATGGAATTTTCTTTCTTTTTTCCCATATTTCGTCTTTTCTGGATTTCTTCTTTGACAAGGGTGTTTGGCAAAATCCTCGATTTAGAATGTTGCGTCAAATTTCCCTTAACAAACATTTTATAAAAAGTAGCTAAAAGCGCATTGAAATAGAAAGTAAACCATGAGCATACTGGCTTTTAGTATATTAATCAAAGAGCACAACAAATCCTACTTTTTTTAATACATGTTAATATCAAGTGGTACAGGAGAGAAAAGCTTGCAAACTGAAAAATAACAAAATTCCAGGATGAAAAATTATGCGTGTTTTTACTCCTTGATTTAAATTGCAGATGGTTGATAGAAAAATAGAGGTCTACTTGATACACTGTTAGAATTTTCATTCTAAAATTACGGTAAAATAAGCCTTATTAGTCTGTCCATCCAGTTGACCGTGAAGTTTACGACGATGAAAATTTTTTACCTTTACGGGTTTGAAACCATTTACAACTAGTATATAAAACCCTGAATACAAAACCATACGGTTTTTTAACCATTTACAACTAGTATGATTTCAAAACCGTAAAAAAATTTAACTGGTTTGATAGTGCGCATTGGGAAGTGCAGGACACAAATTGGGGAGTGCCGTGCAGTATACTGGAAACTCTTCATGTGTTGGAAGGGAATGGAGAAAACACTGTGGTGTGAATGCTTGAACTTGAACCTCTCGTCTGTCGGCTATGAGACTGACAAATGAGCCTTCTCGGTTCTACTATTTACGCAATTGCAAGGAGCATGGGGCGATAAAATTCTGATGGTTTAACCGTATTAGGTGAAAGTAGTTAATAAACTGTTTTTCTCGCAGTTAACAGTTTGAATACCATCTTATTTATGGTAATTTAACTGTTTTGTATGAATGTGGTAAAATAATAATTAAAAAAATTTATATAATTACTCTTTCCGAGAAATTTGTCCCGCAGTGCTGGGAATCGTTAAGACACGGTTCCCAGCAGATCACCGAAATCAAGCATCACTGGCTGCGGTCAGTCTGCGGGTGGGTGACCACTTGGATCAGACTGCGTAGGGACCGAGGGTGTGCGGTATTGGTCCTAGTTAAACTGTTCTACCGTAAAGTGCTCGACTTCGCGTGCAGGTCGTCGGGCTACCGAAGCGGGGGTGCCATTCCCTCTGCAGAGGATCAAAATTGTGATGGCATGTCTTCGGATCATCCTCAGGAATGTTTCCCAGACCGTCGCCAATAGCCCATTGTGCAGCTCTAGCGCGTCGTAAATGAACAACAACAGCAACTTTCCGAGAAATTTCTAATAGCAATCTGATCTGTATCATCTAAATCAGGGGTTTCCAACTTACATGAGGACAGGGGCCACAATTAAAAACACAAATCAAATGCCAGGCCGCAACTTTATCAAAATTTTATTTACGACTCTTTTATCTTTGAAGGAACATTAAATATTACTGGAAGATTTTTTCCAAGTTGTACAAAACGAAAGTATTGAATTACAAATTAAAATAGGAAGTAGATTTTTAAAAATATTTAATTGCGTATTAAAAAATTCGAGCTACAATGACTTGTGCACCTAAGTATTAAACAATTAATGTGCAACAGATATCTAATTGTTAAGATATAAAACTTTAAAAAGGTTGGTATTAAAACTTACAGAGTAGCACACAAAATGTTCAATGAGAAAATTGAGGTTTGTCTGCTGTAACTACCAGAGAATAGTTATTTACATTTTAAATTTAAAATTTACTAATGTGTGTGTAAATATTTTCGTCCAAAATGAGTGGTTTCAAAAAGTTAAATCGGATAATTTCTTCGAGAAAATTTCTGATACACACATGCAAAATTATATTCTCAAAAAATACAAAAAAAATGAAATAAAAAAGAGCAACATACACAATTATTTTTGTATTTAAATAAATATTTTCCTTGGTGCAAAACGTGAGAAATAAATTTTTTTCACCGTTGGTATGTTAAATTTCACAGAAACGAAGAAATTAAGTTTTTATTAACGAGAAAAGTATTTTAAACCCATACAGATTTTTTACGAAAATTGTCCTAAAAAAAATGACAATATATTTTAGTTCGCAGGCCGCAAAAAAAAAAGCTCCGAATGCGGCCCCCGGGCCACCAGTTGGAAACCACTGATCTAAATGAATGTTTTAAGTAAAAAAAGAAATCGGATTGGCCAAACCTCCCTTATGTTTAAGTCCGTCATATTTCCCTTGAATGTAATTCCTTTGAATATTTTTAAACTGTGCTTGAAAATTTACAAGATTGTATTTTATAAATTTAGTTTCACTTGTTTTTGTGTATTACAGCTCCCCAAAATGTTACCATCAGTAACATAACTTCTGAATTTGCCACTGTTTGCTGGAATCCACCGATGTATGGAAATGTACTGGGATATGTTGTGAAATATTATCCATTTGACAGCGAAGCAAAATTTTTTTTTAACATGACAGTTGTTGGTTCTTCGGGAGATTGTAAAGTACTTACTGAACTGATAGGCAATACTGATTATAAAATGCAACTGTATGCATGGAATGAACAAGAAGACGGGCAAAAGTCGGAGATCTTTCATTTTCATTCAGCAGTAAATTGTAAGTTGAAATACAACCCAAGAATTTATAAGTTTTAATAAATTTAGAAAACGAAATGATTATCCGATGTATAAATTTGTGTCAAAGAGAATTTTTTTTAGATAGAAGAATTTCTGATGTTAAAAAATTTTTTATCCTTTAATTTTCATTTTCTTTTATAATTTGCTTAATGTAAATATCGATTCATACAGAAGAATGAAACTATATATACGCCATGAAACTATTTGCATTTCAATTCATAAAAATTCCTTAAATCTCAGAAAATGATATCGATATGAAAATTTCTTTAGAAAAATTTTTAATATCCAAAAAAATTAGTTTTTTTTTATTTTAGAGATGCCTATAAATAATTAATTAAAAAAATTTTTATTAAATTAGGAACAAATCTTTTATTTGTCATCGAAGAAATCGGCAGTTTCATTTTTCATTTTTAAACGTTTTTAGTTAAATCAAATCTTCAAGCTCATTATTATTTTTTTAATAAAATTCGTTGCTATTGTTTTTATTGTTAAGCTAATTATTTAAAAAAAATATTATGCGCGAATATTGTTGACTTAACTGTTAATAAGACACTCCGTAATTCAGATAATATTTTTAATATTATCTGAATTACAGAGTGCCTCAAGAATGTCATTACGAACTTTTAAGTGATGTAGCATTACATTATAAAAATTGAGAATCGCATAGCCGTAGAATTGAGAATTGAAATATTAAAAGATTTCTGTCCTTTATTTTCATCATCATCTATAATTTTTTCTATGCAAGTATCGATCTATACAGAAGAAATCTGCACGGCATGAAACTATAGGCATTTCATTTCATAAAAATCCACTAATACTCAAAAACTGATGCTGACATTCAAAAAATTAATTTTGTTTCTAATTTTATGGATTCCTACAAATAATTCATTTTGAAATATTCATAAAAAAATAAATTTCTAAGCATTAGAAGTGAAATTTGAATTTTATTGAATAAAATTAATTTTTACTTTTTACAAATACGATTGCGAAAATATTTAAATATTAAATAGCAAAAAATTATTTTTTCATATGGTAAAAAAAAAATTTGTTTTTAAGGATACCTTACTTCTTTGAAAAAATAGAATTTAATATTATATGAAGAATAAAAAATCTCTCTAGTTATTTCAAGCAAAACATTGCTATTGAAGATGTATTGCATCCTTCAAATTCAAAAAGACTCAAAAATTCATAAAGTAATTCTAAAATAGCATTTCACAACAATTATTTATTACTAGCGTATTGATAATCATATTGAATCTGTAATGATAATTTAATGTTCATATAGAATATCTAAGTCATTAAAGTATTTAAAATCCCTTGTTTAATGTTTATTATTATACTATTCAATTATATTTATTACAACTCTTCCAAAGAAACTTATAAATGTGCCTATTAATTACATAAATTTGAAAAACGATCTTTAGTAAATAAAAAAGTATAAAGAACAATGCAAAAAATCTCTCTAAATGTAATACACTTTTAGTATAAAAGGTAGGTAATTGCCTATTTAAGGTTAGTGCATATTTTCGAGTTATTAAAAGGCTAACGTTACAACGCAAACAACAAATGTGTTTCTTTTTCTGCGTGATCATTCACCGTTATTATAGAGTTATTTAAGGTACTGCAGTTTAACAATACGTTTTTTTTAAGCAAATTACTCCTACGACTGACGTTTTTTTTTAATTAAATTAATGACAAAGCTTTTATTTGTCATCGGACAAATTAATTGACAGTTTCTTTTTTCATTTTGACACCTTTTTGGTAAGATCAATTTACTTCAAGAAGCGTAATAATATTATTTATTTATAAAGTTCATTGCTATTGTTTTGAATGTTAAACAAATTTTTCGAAAAAATATGTACGATTAGTGTTTATTTAACTGTTAAGAAGGCACTCTGTAATTCAGATAGTATTTTTAATATTATATGATTTACAGAGTGTCTCAAAAATGTTACGACGAACTTTGAAGTGATGTAGCGCATAAGAAATGAGAATTGCATAGACTTTTGAACTGAGATTTGAAATGATCGAAAATGTCAGGAGAAAATTGTAGCAGATGTATAAAATCTCAAAGGACACGGGAGAGTGATTAATTGAAAATATTTATCGGACATCACGATTACAAATAGTGTAATAGATCAATACAGTGTATTACGTTGTAATAGATACTCTAAATCGGAAGATATGCATGCCGGGCACAGTCGAACACTATGATTTCTTTTATTGTTTCTTTGCCTAGTAGTCTCAACAGGTTTGTGATACATAGCTTATGATGATAGCTTTTAGAACCTCCAACAACAACAACAAAATCAAGGCTTGATTTAGGCACCTAGCAGCACCCACATAGAGCTGCTAAGTGCTCAGTGCTGTCCAGCTATCACAAGAGCCTTGATGGTGGTTACTGTGGTTACGAAGCTCATCTATTCAAATAGGGATGTGAAGTTAACAGTTTCGCATTGATTTAGGTTGATAAGAGTCATATAATTTCTACGATACCATAAGAAATGACTTTACCCTTGCTTAATAATAGCAAATAACTTCTAACTTTTGGTCGAGAGGAGTTCTCATGATAGTTGAATAGTATCATTCAAGTAGTGAGATGATTTCTCAGTTCTTATGATGCTTTATGATAAAAATTTCTAATTCTCAATTCTTATGATATCACAATGCTATTGAAATAACCTATAAGAAAATCAAAGTTTTTTTTTCTTTTAAAAAATTTACTTGATTGACTAGTTTGTTACCAATTGCAAGTTTGACTGATAACAACAGATTTGAAATTAGCTTTTTTAGTTATATTAAGTTTTTCTCCCTCAAGGGGAATTCATTCAGAAAAGCAAAAGAACCATTGAGCGAGATTTCTTTTAAATTTTATTTAGTTACATTTTAAAAAGGTGTGAAATGTATGCATATGGTAAAAATGATCCATATGTATACAAAATAAGAAGGATGATAGTTCAAGCAATATTTACCATTGCACATAGAGTCAAATTCTACTCTGAGAGGCAGAAAAAAGTAGTGACCTCTTACTTGGCTTTCTCACACCTACCTAATCTCAACCCAACAGATTATTTTCTTTTTCGGAAGCATGAAATCTATAGTGTACGAAACGCCTATAAACTTAGCAGTAAATCTCATTGCGAGAAAATTGGTGCCACAGATAAAATTAAAGCAACGCCAGGAATCTTCGAGAGAGTGCGCCAGTCGTTCCTTCAATGTTATGAACGACGCGCGTGTTCACCATTTTGAGCACTTTCTGTGAGTTTTCTTTTGATGAGTCAATCAGATTGTGTAACATTTGGTATAGTCCATTTACTTTCCCAATATTTTTATTCTGATAAAAATTTTAATTTTACTCTTTTTTTTGCCAATCAGATTGACATTTGATACTTTCATACAATGTTCCATTGAAATTATTGTATAGATGGGTATTATTACCACTACTTTTTTGTAAAAACATTTTAGACTCATTTCGCAAAGTTATTAAACTTACCTCTTTTTCAATTTGGTTTTCAGGGTGTAAAAAAGTAACTTGTGAAACTGGTTACTGTACCCCATTGAATGAAGAACCTTTCTACCACTGCGCTTGCTTTTCTGGTTATTATGGAAATTCTTGCGAGTTCTTTGATCCATGCTCACAAAACCCATGTGAAAACAACGGAAAATGCCTCAATACAACTCATAATGAATATGTTTGCATTTGTGCTGAAGATTACAGTGGGCCAAATTGCCAATCTTATAATCCATGCTTACGTCGCCAGAATCCTTGTGAAAATGGAGCGACATGTGAAATGACAACGACCAGAAATACATATGTTTGTGTTTGTCCAGAAGGATTCTATGGGAGGAAATGCAAATTCAGAGACCTTTGTGCATCCAATCCATGCAAGAATGGAGCTACTTGCAATAAAACAGAAAACGAATTTTCATGCTTGTGTTCACCAGGATTCATGGGTGAGTGAAATATTAAGAATTGATTAATTGATTTTTAAGAATAAAATTTTTATATTCTCGAAAATAAGTATCCTTAAGCATTCAAACACTTCAGTAGCATATTTATCTGGGAGCCGACCTGGTAACCGAGTGGTTAGCGTGTCTGACTGTGGAGACGCTGGTCGAGGGTTCAAATCCTGCTCAAAGCATGGATGTTTCTTTCTCTCTGTGTTCTATGTCCTTTCTCCTTTGTGTGTGATTGTGTGAATGTAACCGCCCTATAAACGGGTTTGTGGTTGTGTGACGTGGGTGACGCTGCTCCACCGCCGTGGCTTCGACACAGGTGCCCACTGGGTAACGAGAAGAGAGTAGCAGTTCTGGCATTTCTGTGGCCAATGGTACAACCCCCAAGTGCCCGCCATTAAAAAAAATTATTTATCTGGAATTGCTTTTTTTTTTAGGAAAGGGCAAACCGATATTTTCAAGGCAAACCAATTTTTATAAGAATTTTAAGCGTAAAAAAAATAATAAAAAAAATTATAACTTATTCTCACGCATTTGTATTAGGACAATAGTATATTTTAGCTTATTGTTGTAGTAGAATACTCGAAGAATGGACAATAATATGATAGTTTAATAGTCTCATAATGATGAGTTTAATAGCCTCGTAGATTAATAGGCATGTCACTGCCAATAGCATTAAAGTTGGGACAATTTTCTTGTCGTAGCTCAGAACTTCAAGAAATAAAGAATTGGGTCAAATTTATATCAACCAAAATGAGTGGGAGAATTGCTGAGTTTTAGAACATTGAAACAAAATATAAACATAAATTCAAATTAAAATGAATTCGTTTTTATTTTACCCCTCCCTCTTATCGATAGAACACTACGGTTTCAGTTTCTTATGGCCAATATATTCAAACGACTATAATAAGAAGAACAAACTGAAGATTAGTGATATTTATTTTTGAACCGTCCTTTTTGAAAGGCGCAAAGAAGCTATAATATATTAACAAAAAATAAAACCTGTTTTCAAAAGTTTTTTTTACCACCTTACAGCATTACTCTCGAACAATAAGAAGCTATTATTATACAATATATTTAAAATGATCATTTAAAGGATTATTTGACTGAATATCGTTTTATTCTTTAAACTTAAATATGAAACGGAAATCAACATTTTTATGAAAGAAAAGTAAATAGTATTTTAACATATGTTAACAGGGTGAAGAGAGTAGCAGTAAATTTCTCACGAAAAGAGTTTTCTAAACAACACTTTGAAAACAATTTCCTCACAGTAACAGTTTCATGGAACAATTGGTTTTGTGTAATTTATTTAGATCAATCCTATTTTTTTCACGCTTTGTTACCGAATTAAAATTACAAATTGATGCTTCTAATGACATTTGAACAAGTCAAGCTCGCCAGCCATTGGCTTTTTGCGAAGTCAGGATGGTGCGCCTTCATTTTGACTAGAGAGTACCGCAAGGGTGAAAGTGCACCTTATCTCAGAATCCCACAGATAGTTGACAGCGCCACTCATTCGTGAGGCCATTTCCTATATTTAGACATAGACCTGAAGGTAAGATAGGTAGAGCCCCAACCCACCACAGGGGGGGTATACGGAGATTGAAAGTTAAAATATTACATTAAATATTTTCACTAAAAACTAAAATTACAGTAAAATTTTACCAAATGACAGTGGTGGTGATCAGTTAAAAGTGAATTAGCTAAAAATTAGGGAGATGAAAAACATGATTTAAAATCAAAGGGAAACTAAAAGCACCGGCGTAAATGTCAAGAATTAAAATGATGATAATACTGAGGAAATTAAAGATGAAAATAAAATCACTAAACTGAAAGTCAATAAGAGCTAAAAGCTTGTTTTCTACGAACTTATTGTCTGAGCTTGGAAGGCAAAGGAAATTTTCTCTAGATCCCTGTATCCAATGTAATGCTGAGCGACCAACCACAGAACTCTCGATTCCGTAGATTTCACGAGCACGTACATCGCATGTACTTGGTGGATCTTAGCAGAGTCGAGGTTCGAACCCCGGTCCCTCCTCACCAAAGTCTCATTCTCTAACCACTGGGCTATCAGGGCCCCATACCAAATTGAAGTTGAATTCTATCGCTGTCATAGAGTTTTAAAATTTCAGTTTTCTTTTTCATGCATTTCTTAGTGTTTGCATATTGTTATAACATATAATGCCTGGAAATTATTTTTTGCTAATTTATCAAGATAATATAATTATGTTTGTTAGTTGGCATAATGAACTTTTTTTAAGTTGGTTGTAAGCCCTAAAATCCAACTTAACCTCTCGACTGCGACTCTCTACATTATTTCTAATCTTAACCCTCAAGGAGTTACAATACGGTGATTGTCTTGAAATCTGCTTGTTTTTTGAGCTTTGTTATTATCCATCACCTAAAAAGAAAAAACATATATACTTATTATTTAATTATTCAACTTGTTTTAAATTACTCTATATCAGAGTTGCTTTGACCCCATAGTAAAGAAAGAAAAGTAGCCTTTTGTGGTTTTCAATGAAAGTACAAAGGGATTTTTGATGTTGGAGAAGAAGTAACTTTAAATAAAAGAGATTTTATGCTTTTGAGAATTTATGTATATGCTCTTGTAATGGCTGTATAAGACATATTGTAAATATTACAAGGTTACGTGATAAAATAATGTTAAAATTAGTTAATGTATTCTTGATTGAAAAAACGAAGACTAAATACTCACTATCTTTCTCCTTGACATATAAATGAGCTATAATATTAAGAATAACTTTATTTTTGTTTCTAAGGTAAGTTTTGTGTTTGTGCAACAGTATTATGATATTTAATATAAATTATAAATTATTTATTGAGTAAAATCCTTTCATAAAATTAAATTTTTCGAAGCACGCTGATTTATCGAGAAATTACAATCAGTTTTTCAATCGCTATAGTTTTTATTTCAATTATTTTGTAAAATTAACCCATATGATAGGATGCATCGGCCTAATGTAAAAAACACAGTGATAACAGTTGAAATGATATAAATTAGCCTGGCCAAAGAAGCCTTTAGGCCCAACATTTTAAAAAAAATTCCTTTTCTTAACTCAAACAAAAACTTTAATGTATTATCATTCGCTAAAAATACCCATTTGTTACAAATAATAATCTGAAAAGTCTGCAAATAATTATACCTCCTTTCTTATTGGCTCAAATTTCATAAAGAACAAAAAAATCAGCGAAAGTTCTCCGTTTAAAAAAAAACTCTCATGGTTAATTTTTACTTCTTCTGTGCGATTGCAGTTTGAAGTCTTGTACATAAAAGCATATTAACTTTTAAAAAATTTATTTCTCCTTTTGTAATTAACTTTGTAGTAAACTTTGCTAGTAAACTTTTATCTCCAACTGCTTGCAAATTTTGTATTTTGTAAATTAAATTTTCATAATTAGAAATAATATAATATATCGACTATTCAAACTTTACCTAATTTTTTGTGACCATTATTAAATTAAATAGTTAAGTATTTTTTCAAATTTTAAATACACGGATTTAGATTCGGAGAAACAAGCTTAATAATTGTATGCAACAAGTGTTGATTCGCGTAAATGGTTATGTAGACATTAAGAAATACGCAGAAAGGGAAATTAACATTAAGGAGTACAAACGTTTGACCACCTTTTTTTACCTAACTTGCGAGTTCATATTTTAGGCTACTCCTCTTTCTATTTTGAAGGTCAGAAATTCAAATTTGGTTTGAAAAGATTTATATTTGTTCAGAGAAAACACATTTTTGTGTCGAATTTCAAAAGTTAAAAGCATCATCTGCAGAATTTCATTAGCATATTTAAGGTTAGATACTCGAATTATGAAGAGAACATGATAGTACGCAAACTATTCTGTTTTTTATTTTGTTCACTGCTCTTTACATAAATTGCAAAAAAGAAAAAAAAGTTTATTTTGAATTTTTCTACTTTTTAGGTGAATTATGTGAAATTGATATTGATGAATGTGCTTCAGACCCTTGTTTCTATGGATCAACATGTTTAAATTTAGTGGGGAATTTCACCTGCGTTTGTTCATCTGGTTTTTCTGGTCAGAAATGTGATACATCAGGTAAGAACCAGTTCCAAATTGACTATACTAAAATAACCTAAACCATCAAACGGAATTGGCTAAAACTTCTTCCAGTAGTAAGGGAAAAAAACAGGCCCAGTGCGTAGAAAATTGCCGACAATTTCTTTTTTTTTTTAATCGCTTAGGTACTATCTCAATATGAATTAGCAAAGTTTTCCTCCTCCTGGGAGGTGAGCAACGGCACCTAGGTCGAAGAACATTACTTGAAATAGGGTGATTTGTGGTTTTTTCGAAATATCTTTCACAAACAACGCTCTGCATGGAAAAATAAATACAAAAGCTGTTATTCAAAACACTAAAATGAAATGACTGATTACGAATTAACTTAAACTTTATAGTAAAAAACAATGGTAAGAATAATAACTGCATCAGCTTTTAACAGTTTTACCTGGTATAGGTTCTGCATATGGAATCCTCACTAATTTAAAAGATGTTGCACTATTGTGGGAAAAAAACATTTCAATGATTCTGTTACTAGATTACGAAAGTAGACGGTTGGATATATATGTATATATATAGACTCACAGGGGTTGGTCAAAATAATGGAAACACTACTATACTAATACATTTTTTCATATTTTTCAAGAAATGTTTGAAGAATCATTTTAGAAATTCAGAAGTGTTTACATCAAGTGATTTCTCATACATATCAATGAAAATTAAAGCTTTTAGAGGTTACACTGACGGACAATAAATTACAAACGGAAAATAGTATTTTCAAACACCCTATGGCAAACAATGTAGCAATAAATTTGTAACTTGTAACAAATAATTTGGTTATTATATGTAATAATTTCACAAGATTTCGTAAGTCCTGCTTAATTATTTATGGAGTATGGACATTTTTTACATAAAAAACAAGTTTTTCTGTTTTACGTTTTTTTCTTTTCTTTTTGCTATAACTTTCAACATATTCAATAAAATTAAACAAAATTTTTAGAGCAATATTAAATTACTTAAAAAAAAATTTCGCTAAAATTTGAGAAATATTCGTTGAAAACTGTGCAATTTATCAGTAATTAAAGCAGTTATTTTATACTGTATTATATCATTATTATTATACTGCTTATTATATCAAGGGCGGAATACTTTTTTATCTCATAATTTTTTAAGGAATCGCATTTGGCATATAATGAAAAATGTAAAAAGTTTCAAGCAATTTTCTAAGTAGTTTTTGTACTTTTGAAAAGATACTCAAAATGAGAGAGGTTTTCTTCAAACATTATTTTACATAATGAGACAAAATTGTATAATAGATAAAACCTTACAATAAACGTTCATCCATCAAAATATAACTGTATAAGGAAAGAAAACATGCGAAAGAAAAGTTACTTTTATGGGGGATTATTCCCATCAATTGTTGTGTCATTTTTAATAAATCTTGTTTTAAAGAGCAAAATGAAATTTGTGGTAAACCACTTATCATTTTGAGCTTTCTTTTAAAGAGTACGAAAACTACTCAGAAAGTTACTTTTTAAATTTTTGAGATATTCAAATAGGACTTTTTTTATTGGTTGCTAAATACGAGGGTTGTAAATTAAATAGTGGCAACTTAACCATGAAACTCACAGAAGGGCGGGCATGCGCAAATAAGATATGAGAGCGGTGAGGTGGCACTGTTGTCGATGCGTGCGTAGAGTGCAAAAAACAGTCCATCTGCTTAGAAGGGTAGCTGTTGTGTGGCGTTAAAGTGAGGAGTTTCGTTTCCATCGCTCTAAAGCATGCTTTCAAATGGTGATCAGCGGTCGTGGCTTAAAATCGAGGTTGCCCGTGGCAAAAATGCAACAGAATGCTATCGAGGATTAGTGGAAGCCTGTGGCGCGAATACTTTACCGTATAGGACAGTAGCAAGATGTGTTCAAACATCTCGTCTTTTTTCGTCATTAAGCCTTTTGAAAGCATGCTTTAGAGTGATGGAAACGAAACTCCTCACTTTAACGCCACACAACAACTACCTTTTCAAGCAGATCGAATGTTTTTTGCACTCTACACATCGACAACAGCACCACCTCACCGCTCCCATATCCTATTTGCGCAGCCCCGCCCTTCTTTGAGTTTTAAGGTTAAGTTGCCACTATTTAATTTACAACCCTCGTACAATTCACTACAAAAGTAAAAAACAATTTAAATTTTTTCTGTGTATGCGCAGTATAGAAAAACTACTTAAATTACTTATATCTTTCGCAGTTTTAAACAAATTTTTTTTTAAATTTTGAAACAATAATTTTGTATTAATTTCAAATTGCTCCAAAAATTTTTTTCATTTCATTGAATATTTTAAAATTTATAGCAAAAAGACGTAAACCAAACAAGTTTGTTCAAAAATTTCCATATCTCCATAAATATTTAAGCTAGATTCATGAAATTTCGGACAATTACTGCATATAATAATCAAAATGATTGTTACAAGTTACAAATTTACTGTTACTATTTTTGGCATGGGGTTTAAAAAACACTATTTTCCCTTTGTAATTTATTGTCAGTCCCTCAAGCCTCTAAAAACTTTAAACTTCATTGATAAGTATGAGAAGTCGCATAACCTAAACACTTCAAAATTTATAAAATGATTATCTAAATATTTTTTTGAGAAACATCAAAAAATTTGTAAGTATAGAAATGCTTGAATTATTTTGTCCAACCCCTGTAAGTCCAATACATCAAAATTATCAAATTAAAGAATAACTATCGAACCAGTTTTCTATCTACAAATTTCCTAAAAATATGGGCATATCTTACATTTAAGGATATAAATAATTAAAGAAAATATTCACGCATTTATTTATAGGTTAACTTGTAATAATATTAAATATTGCGATTGTACTTTCGCTTTTCAAAAGTCTAACTATTCTTTGAGAATTTTCGACAAATAATTTGTGTGTTTTTCATTCACTATGAACGTGAGGCTGCAATTTCGAACTTTTATAATAATATTTTACATTCTGCATCGAATAATACTTTGATATGGTAAAATATCTAAAGTATCGTACCTTTTTCTAATTTTCATGTAACAATGAGTATTGTTTATCATTGCATCATTGTCTACATTATTAGAAAAGCTTTTGTTCGTTTGAAAAAAAGTTTTTTTTTCTTAGTATATTTTAAAGAAATAATTCCTAAGTTTTCAACGTAAAAACCTTCAGCCCACATTTTTATGTTCAATGGAAGTTAGATATCACTGCATTTCGCTGAGAACGTCATGATCAAAAGTATTGATCGGCAAAATGCCCATATTGCATATAAATTCGTATTGAAAGTGATAATTTAATATATCTAAACAATTTTACGTCTGGACATCTCTCACTTATTCCCATTGCACTTAACTTTAAGATGTTGCAATAAAAACCAATTTTTCTGTAAAATATGTACTGAAGAAATGACATTTTAACTTTAGCTATCCATAACTTAAAATTCTTATTACAAACATGGGGTACAATTTATCTTTAACAGCTTAAATTTTTGATTCAACTTAACATTTAAAAAAAAAAAGCGCGTCCCATTTCCCAAGAGATAAGGTATTTTAAATTTCTCTGCCTTCTTTTTCCTAATAAGCTTCTCATTTCTAACAGCTTATAAATGTCTGAATTTATTTTTAATCAAATTGTAACTTTAAAAAAAATTGCAATTAACACAACTATATTAATCATTTTTCACCGACCCATATGAACTAGGGAGTTCTATTTTCAAATTAATAACATTTGATTATTTAATTTAAAGAGCTTATTTTGTATTTTTGTATTATTTATTTTCTCCACAAGTATACATATTTTTGAAAATATTTGTAACAACTAAATGATTTAAAAAATACAAGATAGGCTAAGCCAAGTTTGTAAAAAATCACCATAATAGTGTAAAAACTCTCAATGTCCTAGTCTCTTAGTTTAATATTTTTCACTAACTTTTTAGAAATATTTTTAAAAAATATTCCTTAAGACAAATTTAAATACACACCACTAATCTGAGTTACATTTATTTTTATAGTGCAGTGTCCTGCAGGAAGAACGGATACTGATTCTGGAGTTTACTATTGGAATGCGACAAATCATTCTACAATTGCAACAGTAAAATGTCCATTTGGGACTCTAGATACCGCACTTGAAGCTATTGCCTCGAGGGAATGCGTTCTAGATGAAAATAAGGCTTCATGGAGTCCTGTAAATGCATCTTTATGTAAAGGAAAAGTGAGTTTTACCTTCGATTTTTCATATTTTTACCCTTTACTTTAGGGGGAACATTGTAGCAAAATTTTTCAAAATTGGTTTTCTAATTTTCATATACCAAGCGATTCCCGAAAGTTAAGAAATAAACTTGAAAAGAATATCGACGATATCAGTGCACAGAATCAAGCCGTGTTGACACGTTGTGCTACATCAGGAACTCTCGGATTCATGTGTCTCAAATCGGCAAATATCCTTTCTGATAGCGTCCATGTCTTTTTGCTCGTTTGTTACCGTAGTCTTTAATCTTTTCAGTACAGTCGGAGAAAAAAGAAAGATATCACCCAGAATCATTTTCGTTCTAATGATCGGATTTTCACGTACTAAGTGTCAATCTTAATGGTTCTTGGGGTGAAATCAAATATGCAAATTATTTACTTGTCAATTGCTAAAATTGTCAATTACCTAGAAGCTTCGAGTTTTTAACTATTATTAATTAAACCTCTCCGAGTAATCACAGAACATTATAGTTTTTAACTATTATTAATTAAACCTTTCCGAGTAATCACAGAACATTATTTTAATTTTTTTATAGTCTAAAATTAAGTATTTCTCCCTTGAATTAGTCTATGGGTTATCTTAAAATATTCATTTGTGGTAGCGACTTTACTTGGCCGTTTTCAGGGACTATCGCCAAATATATAAATCTTTATTGCGACCCGATTTACGATCCAAATTATTTGAAATTGAAGGGTATCAGGATTGCTAATATGTAATCGAAAATGCTTTATTCAGAGAAAGTACATTTTTGTGTCTCATTTTATAACTTAATTAATAGTTAGCACTAATTAATTATCATATTTGACGTCCCCCCTAGGAACCAATAAGATTGACACTTAGTTCGTGAAAATCCGATCGTTAGGAACAAAAAATATTGAGGGTATCTTTTTTTTTGCCGACTGTACATCGACGTAGTAGAAAGTAGTCACAGTGTGCTTTTGGAGTAAAACCTCTGTATCCCACGCATCCTTCAACGTCGTAAAGATAATTCGCATCGTTTTCCTTTTGAACTTGCTCATCCTCGCCTTTTTTAGTTGCCGGGACGCCGAGTGTACCTTTCGCACTATGATACTTTGACATAGCGTCGTCCACTAATGTCTTCATTTTTTGTGCAAACCTTGATCGATAAACATTGATTAAAGGAATCAGTCATAGTCTTATGACATGGACTCAAGTAGAGCTTGGCGATATATCGTGGCATATCCATATTATTTATTTATCGCCATAACCATATTAAGAATACATTCTCACGATCTGTCGTGAATACGATAAATATCGAAATATATCTACAAATGATAATTCCGAAATATACCGATGTTCGATAAATTATAAAAAAAACGATACTCGATAAGTACCGACTATATCGTGACCCAATGAATAAAGCTCACTTTCGTAAGGAACAGAGAAGAAAACATAATTCGTCATGTTTCACAGTTCACACGGATATTGACAACTGTTGCTTAGCGCTAGTTTTTCTTGGGGGGGGGGAGATTGGCGTTATAATAAATGTATTGGTGGATTTATCTGTTCCAAAATAATTTGAACAAACAGAATAATTAGAACATTAAAGAAGAAAAAAACTAGGAATTAGTTGTTTCCGTTTGAATCTTTGAAAATGAGCTATAGAAAAAATATATATCTCGTACAGTTTTTCTTTAAATCTGACTCCCTCTTAAGAAATTAACTAAACGGAATATTTGTGGGAAAGTAACATTAAATCAGTAATGTATGTAATGTATTTAAATCAGTAATGCTTAATGCATGAACAGTAATTGAATACACTACCCTACAATAATGGGCGAGACACTTTCACATTTTGACATATATTTTTTTAAATTTTTCAAGAAATACTCAATGAATTATTTTGTAACTTTAGAGTTCTTTAGTTCATGTGATTTTTCATACTTTGCAATAAAGTTTAAAGCTTTCAAAGGTTCAAGGGAAAGACAATAAATTACGAAAGAAATCTAGTATTTTAAAACACCCTATGCCAAAAAATCTAGCAATAAGCTAGCAACTTGTATCGATTACTTTAATTGTTATTTGCAACACAGCATAAAATTTCGTAATTCTAGCTTATATATTTATAGAGATATAGACATTTTTATATTTGAAAAAAAAAATTCCTTTCGTTTTTTGTTATAACTTTAAAAATGCTCGGTAAAATTAATCAAAATTTTTGGAGCAATTTAAAATTAAATGCAAAAATTTTATTTTAAAAAAGGTTGAGTAAAACTACACAAGATATAAATAATTTAAAGGAGTACTTTTGTATTGCGCATGCACAAAAAAAATTTTTAAGTTATTTTTTCATAATTTTGTTGTGAATCGTATTTGGCAACTAATGAAAACAGTCTTTTTTGAATATCTTAAAAATGTTAAAAGTTTTGAGCAATTTTCTACGTAGTTTTTGCACTTTTTAAAATAAAGCTCAAAATAATCAGGGGTTTCCACAAATTGTGTTTCGTTCTTGCTGTCTATTTATAAGGTAGTGTCATTTGCAATACTACATGATAAAATTTGTGGAAAACCTCTGATAATTTTGAGCTATATTTTAAAAATAAATTTCAAAGCAAAGTTTTTGCATTTAATTTTTAAATTGCCCTAAGAATATCGATTAATTTTACGGAATATTTTTTAAATTATAGCAAAAAAACGCAAGACAAAACAATTAGTTTTTTTTATAAAATTGTCCATATCTCTATAAATATTAGACTTACAAAATTTTATGCTGTAATTGAAAATAGAATACAAAGCAATTTATACAAGTAACAAGCTTATTGCTTGTCTTTGTGTCATAGTGTTTCAAAAAAACTTGTTTACTTTCTATATTTATTGTCGGTCCATAAAACCTCTGAAGGCTTTAAATCTTATTGCTAAGTTTGAAAAATCGCATGAACTAAACAACTCTAAAGTGACAAAATAATCCTCTGAGTATTTCTTGAGAAATTTTAAGAAATGTCAAAAACTGAAAGTGTCTCTTCTATTATTGAAGGGCAGTGTATTTGTTTTAGATTTTGTTTAATATTTGGTAGCCAGTAGTTAAGATGTGTGATGTGACAACAATGAGAGAAGAAAAATAACCATATTATTTATATTGCAAAGATTGATAATTAAGTGATATTATTAGAATCCTTCTAAAATTTTTAGAAATTACAAATTATTTGTTAACTATTTAAAATATTAAAACTTGCATCCGTACATGCTTAAAATATGCTATGGAGCATCATCCATCTTGAATTATGCTACGCATATATGTTACAGGCAAAGTTTGAAATCCGGCATTGTATATAATGCCTATAACAACCCGGCAATGTATGAAACGATTCCTATTTCACACATTTCCAAGGTATTCCATAGAATGCCTAGTGAGAAATTGACAAAGTATGAAATTCATGTCCGAATCGTTTCGAATGTAATTCAAAATGTCATTCAAGCCTACCATGTTGCAACAAGTAGGTTATTTCAGTTTTTTATATGAAAATTTTGTTTCCCTTAATAAGAAAGCCATAAAAAAAATTTTAAAGGCATTCTCATTATTTTTTCAAAATAACGTTTATATTTTTGAGGAATGCGCTTCATTTATATAATAGACATATCAAGACCTTTTTTCATACTTTACCAATATGTAATAATTCTCATATTAAAGTAATAAAGGAAAGTATGTAATAATTCTCATATTTCATACTTTGCCTAAAAACACCCGGTATTATTACACAAATACCTAGGCATTCCATACAATGCTCGCGTTTCATACTTTGTGATGTGTTTTCAATATTTTTTGAAAACAAAAAAAACAAAAAAAAAAGCTTTAAAAATTTTTAACTTATTATTATTTTGCTAAAACACATTATTATATACGAGAGCTTCCTGTTCAAAAATGCAAAAAGGACGAAAAATATTTGTTTATTGTCTGCTTTCCCTATGTCGAATTTTGGTTAAACACATAAACTTTCCCATCACGAAATTTAGATTAATATTTTCAAAAACTTTAGCGATCGACTAAGTTTAAATTCAAAACTCTGTGAAGCGTTATTTATTATTTTGATTGTGTGCCAGATCACTGAAGTCAAGCATCACTGGCTGCGGTCAGTGTGCGGGTGGGTGACCCACTTGGATCAGTCTGCGTAGGGACCGAGGGTGTGCGGTATTGGTCCTCGTTAAACTGTGCTACCGTAAAGTGCTCGACTTCGCGCGCAGGTCGTTGGGCTACCGAAGCGGGGGTGCCATCCCCTCTGCAGAGGATCAAAATTGTGATCGCATGTCCTCGGATCATCCTCAGGGATGCTTCCCAAACCGTCGCCAATAGCCCATTGTGCAGCTCTAATGCAACGTAAAATGAAACTGATTATGTGCCATAATTTTATCTTCTGTTTTATTTTCATGCCTTTTAAGCAAAATGTAAATTTCAGACAGTTTTCATTTTTAAAATTTCTTCTTGAGATTTAAAAAATTTTAATATTTAAAACAAAAATACATTTTTTATCATCATGATGCTAGATTCATGTTTGTTTCCATGTTGTTTAATTAAATATTTGCAACACTATTTTGTTATTATCATCGTGATGCTATATTTATGTTTGTTTCCATGTTGTTTTATTAAATATTTACAACACTTTTTTATTTAGGGTTTCATAGTGGCCGATGAGTTGGCCAATGAACTGAATTCAATTACAAAAAATCCTAAATATTTGAGCTCGGAATCTTTAGAAGCGGCGTCTCAAGGAATTGAAACTATTTCCAAGTACGCTTCACAAGACAAAAAGGTAAAAAATTAATAATATTTAATTTTTTACTCTAAAATATTTTATTGGCTCTAGAACATTTTATATTATTTAATGATTAGCATTGAACAGCCTATCCTTTTGGTATTTACTGTTGACGATATTTTAACTTCGTTGCCTTATAATTTTGATAGACTTAAGCAGGGGAAGATATATCAAGATTTTTCTTATTGACATTGAAGGAATAAGTTGTATGGAAAATTAAAGCATTTGTTTATTGATTTAAAAGTTTTCAAACAGATGAAGAAAAATGTTAAGACTAGGAATGCTAAGACTAAGAATGCTAAGACTAGGAATGCTAAGACAAGGAATGCTAAGACAAGGAATGTTAAGATTAGGAATGTTAAGACTACTTACAATAGTACTTTATTAACTTAAAGCTTGTTTTTAGTGTGAGTTACTTTAGCTTGTGTTGATTAAATGTATATTTTTATTCAATAGATTTATAATTGATAGATATAGAATGCATTGTAATAACCACCCTTAATATATAATTTTAGATTCTTTGTCAAAATTGAAGTTAAAAAATTAAGTATACACAGAAAGGGAACAACGAAACATAAAAATATCTCTACCTTAATTTAACGAATCATTACTAAAGAAGAGAGACTGAGAGAATCAAAGTCTGTTTGAGTGCCGGAGGAAAAGATTGAAAGGAAATTATTGTTTTAATGACTACATTTGTCTATTTTTATATTTTTTAAAAGTTACTTTTAATTAAAAAAAAATTTGTTTAAAATATTGAAAACAGATTTAAATGATTTTGGAAATTGTTTTTAACGTAGCAAAAAAATATTTTTAAAAATGTTAAAACAAGCAAATATATGTTCTAAATTACCTTTGCCCCCTCATTTTGATTGAGAGGTGTTTTTTTAATTCGCATAGTTCAAAAGATACTGCCGAGTAGAGTGAATATCCGTCATAACTTTATTTATAAAAATTAAATAAAGGTAATTAAAAACATATTTATCATCGTCTTTCGCCGTCAGCATCCCTCTGGCAGTTGAGATCGGTCTCGAAAAAAAGATTTTTTAAGAAAAAAAGATAAATATATCAGTACTTTATCATCTCATCAGACAATATCTCAAATGACTTTTCTGGTCATTCTGTCAATCGGGATATTTTTAGTGAATTGTATTGAAAAAAATTTACAGGGGGTTGATTACTTTCCTAGTCTTTTTTATGCTTAGAGTGAGCAATTTTTAGTAAACAGCAACTAGTGTCGTTCTATAGAAGAGACTTTTTTTTATTCATTTATAAGGACTATTATAAAAATAAACTGTTAATTCTAATTGCCATTTTTTTTTCTTCTCTTTTTTAGCTTGCTGAAGGACTGCTGATGGTCATCAGCAATATAATGGAAGCTAATGAAAGCGTAATTAGGAAAGATGAGAACAATACCTTTAGCACTTTTAGTGAAAGGTAATTACTACTATATATTATAATTATTATCTTTTGGGAGTATTCTTTAGAAAATGTGTTGCGACGCTTCATAAAACAACTTAGTCTTTTGAAGCTGGGTGAAAGCTCAGCTGTGTGAACCTGCAGATACGGGATTCTGTTTTTGTATTTGCTACATTTTCACCACAATTGATGAATTTCGACAATAGGAACACACAATTCTTTCATGCAGCCATAGATGGCAACACCACACATATCACTGCACTATTCATATCCAACCGAATCACTTGGGTGGTTAACTTTAATACTTTCCATCTCTCACGCTAGTTGCAATTAAACCAATAAATAAACTAACTAAGCTACACTCTACAGTTCAGATGTAACTTAACGAAACATGACTCAAATATAACTCAGCTTTTAAATGTTAAGGCAACAAATTACTTTAGGATGCACTGTTGACATCCCACACAGACATGTGTAATACTCACAGCTTCCCACTCAACCATTTCCTTCCCTTCCTTTTCTGAAAAAGGAATATTAGAGTAATGTTGCATAGCGCAATCTAGTTTTTGAGGCTGGGTGGTCGCATTGATTGAGAAACATAACTATTGCCGTGTGAACCGAAATTCGGAATTCTGTCCTTAACCGTCGCTATATACTTGTCACAAAAGAATGAGTAGGCCGGGATAGCCTGGTCGGTAGAGCACTGGGCCCATGTCCGAGAGTTCACGGATTCGAACCCCGCCGGCCGAAGACTCCTCGTGTAGTAAATGGTGATTGATGCACGTTAAATCTGTCGAGCCGCAAAGACCTCCATGTTCCCATAACAAATCAATACCTCTGGGGATATTGGATTGGCGATCGATCGTATCGTTCTCTGATTCAGGTCAAAATTACGATCTGTGGATGAATGAATGGATGTATGAATGGGTCCGCCCTATAAACGGGAGCGACGAATGGGTGTGGCAGAAGTCGAATTCTTGGCCATAGATGGCACCTCCGGAAAATAAGAACAATCGCACCCCTCGACCTAAAACAGGCATGCACAACAACAACAAAAGAATGAGTAATTACCCATACAATTATTTATCGGAATAAGGTCAAACTCAAAAGGAGTAGTGTTTTAAAGCATTGAAAAATTAAAATGTAACCAAGGTTGAACGCTATTAAGATTTGTCATTTTTAGCTGTCATGATTTGCGAGAACATGAGATAAATTTTCATGCAAATTTAAAAAAATACATCATTAAATATATATATGCAATATTTTGATAAAATATAATGAAGCTTATTAACTTGTTTAAATTATGATTATTTCAATTTTAATTGTAAACTTCAATTAAATGACATAATTTTATTTTGTTTTATTTAATTTTAGCGCCCTTCAAATGGTAGATGATTTTGCCTCTAATGTTGAATTAAAACCAGGATCATCTGTCAATATAGTTACACCTAACGTTATAATTCACTCTATGGAATGGTTTCCAGAATTTGAAGAAGATACTGAAAGTGATCATCTTGAGCTTACAGCACCAACAAAAGGGAATGCCGTGGTAGATAAAGAAACTACTGCAAGAGAAGCGCCTGAAGATGGTTCTGAAGTGATGTCCGCATCTGAAAATAAAACAACTCCTCCACCAACTCGGGCCCCCACCCCTTCAGAAAAAGTTCCGGTAAATATGAATCTCAGTTATATATAATTTATTTTAGTGTTACACCGAAGCTTTCGCAGAGGAAGTGCGAGTAAGATGCTCGTTTGGCCAAAAAAGTCAGATATTTGAAATTCGATTTCTCAGAAACTATACGACCAATTTTGCTAAAATTTTGTACTTTGCCAAGTAAAATTATACTCTTTGAAATGATGCAAAATTATACTCTTTGAAATGATGTATACCTTACAATTCAAAATTTCTTTGATTATTATTATTAAATAAAATAATAAAAAATAATAAATATTTAATAAAGGTTATTTTTTGCATGGAACTATCTTCTGACAAACGAATTTCATAATTGTGAGCAAAAATTTTTCAATTAGCTGAAAAAGTTTTCGAGATATAGCGAAATACATAAAAAGTAAAATTAACATTAAAGGGGCAAAAATTTGGACCGCTCTCCTGACCGAACTACTGGGACCATATTCCCCAGATTGCGACTATCCCCTATATTTTGAGGGTCAGAAGTCTGAATCCGTCGAAAAAAGGGAATGTTTATTCAGAGAAATTACGTTTTTGTGTCTGATTTCGTATTTTACAATATCGTCTGCACTTATTAATTAGCATAGTTGAGGTTACCCAATCGAGCCATTAAGATTGAGTTCTAGAACGTGAAGATCTGATCATTAGATCAAAAGTTATTCAGAGTGATCCATTTTTTTTTTCGCACTGTACATTCCTAAAATTTGTAACCCGTTTAAAAAAGTAATGTCTATTAACATGGCCATTTTTTTTCCAAAGGTGTTTCAAGTCTTTGTGCCTAAAGAAGCTTTACAAGAAGCTCATCGGCAAATGGAAGGCAATGTTCGAGTAAAATTTGTCATTTACTACAATGACAAACTGTTCCAAACAAAACAGAACTTAAATCGCAATGAAGAGAAACCTACAGAAAAAGAAATAGCTACAAATGATAAGTCAACAGCTCCAAAGCCTAATAATCAGACAAAAGAAAAAGAAATCAGTAAGTAACTGTAATATTAGTAAGAGTGTGTAGTACATAAAATATTAAGTTTTGCTAAGAATAGCATTAAATAGGATTTGAAATTTACCCTCGCAATTTCATAACAGAACTAATTTTTAAATTTATATCTTTCTTATTTTGATCAATTTAGGCAAGTTCTTGCGCTTTTACAAGAAAACTTCTCTATTTAAATCTTAAAAAAAAAATTCTTTTCTTTTTTTTATGCAGCAATAATTTGAGAGTAAGCATTTCCTGAAACAATTGCTTAACCTTTTCAAGGCCCTATTTATTTTTTACTATTCTACAAATCATTATAAATTTTTAATTATTTTAGCTGAGAAAAATACCGAGATTCGTTTTGAACATGAATGCAATGACCGCAATTTTGGCTCTTCTTGACAAAAATTTGGGTTCAAATTTTTTTCTCTCGCAAAAAGTTAAAAGTTTAATTTGAAATTCATTAAAGCAAGAAAGATACAGCTTATATTATCTCAGTCCAAATAAGTTTCAATCGTGAAATAAAGAAAAAAGTTTCCGGTGTAAAAAGAAAGGTAAATAAAGTTTGCAGCTTAAAAATTCCGGTTAAAAAAGTCTCCGCAAAGAGAACCGAAGATAAAAAAAAAAGTGTACCCATACGGTACTGAATGAGGTTGTACCTTTTTACCGATTTTTAATTTTAAATATTTTTTTAAAAAGCGGATAAAACATTTTTTTTATTTTTATTGTAAGAGTAATATAATTCAGATTAGGTGTGAGAAGTATTTTTCTTTTTTTTTTAAATATGATTTTGAAGGCAGTCTATGTAACATCTCTATTATAAATAAATTTTAAAGTTGAGCTGATTACTTAGTTTAAATTAGCTTACATTTTCTTTCAATTTATAAATTTTTTTTTTTCATTATAAATATATAAAAAAAAGGAGATTTTAGGAGAAAAGGAGAAATTTTATCAATTATAGCATTTTCTTCGGTACATTTTTCCCTGTAGCCTTTTTACTGAGATCTTCTCATTGTGACCTTTTTATTTATTTATTTATTTTCCTATATTGAGCGTCGAATACTTCGTATCCAGTAAAGAGCTGATTCATTATATAAAAATTTCTTTATACTTTTTTTTGTACAAACAATTAGTATAGAATCTTGCATGCGTATTTTGTAAGTTATGTCATATTATACCATAAATTAAAATCATATATAGAATAAAATTTTGGGCATCAAAAACTTAGATATTATTCGAACAGGACTTTATTATTGCTAAAGGAACTTACTGTTAAAGGTATTTATCATTGATCGTTCTCTGATTCAGGTCAAAATTACGATCTGCGGATGAATGAATGGATGTATAAATGGGCCCACCCTATAAACGGGTGTGACGTATGGGTGTGGCAAAAGTCGAATTCTTGGCCATAGAGGGCGCCACTTGAAAACAAGAACAATCGCACCCCTCTGCCTTAACAGGCATACGTCAACAACAACAACAACAAAGGAATTTATTTTGTATTCATGTTTAAACCAACATTACTTTGAATTATTTCATTTATATTTCAGATATGCCAGTTCTTCAAATAAGTGTTGGAAACGTTTCATTGAAGAATATGAATAATCCACTTATTTATGTCCTCCCTTTGAAAACAAGCAGAGTACCCACTTGTGTCTACTGGGATGAACCAGGTAATATTATTTTCAATATGATTAAAAAAGAACTTTAACTCAATTATTTAATGTATACGCTATATGTAATTTCAGTACGAAAGCGATGTTTATAGTTTTCTACTTATAGTTTCGGAAGAAAGAAAAAAAAATGATAAAAATATTAAAAATTTTAAAAAATATATTGAAAATCTTCCGAAATTAAAAAAATAATAACGAAAACATAAAATCTTGTCATTAGTTCACACGATTATATCCACAAAATTAGTGCTTTCCAATACTATTAACTTTGTGAATGAATAATCACCTTTCTCCTCCCTTCTGTTTTCTCCGAGAATCAAACGGTTTTTGATGTTTTTAGTCTCAGTTGTTAAAATTCAATAGCATTTTTGTATTTCCTGACTCATATATTAGCTTAGTATTCCAAATGTGTATACTTTCTCGACTTATACAAGGATTCTAAGCATTACATAGTAAGGGCGGTCAATAAGAAACACTCTCAGTTGAAAAATATAACCAGCCCTAATGCTATTTTCTAAACTTCGATTAAACATGGCATAAATTTGTAATTTTAAGAGATAACCATGATCGACAAAAAGTAACTCTATTCGAGAAAAATTAATGAAATAATCATTTTAAAATTATATCCTACTGTAAACATTAATTAATCAGTAACATAAAACACAGTTGATTTTTTTAGAAATGAATTTACAGTTTGTGATAAATTTAGTTTTTCTTGTTCCTATATGTGTAATTTTGCGTTGTTTTTCAGTGAAAAGTTGGTCTTCAGAGGGCTTGAAAACAAATCAGACGGAAACTAAAATTATTTGCCAATCATCACATCTAACAGCATTTTCTGTACTTCTGGTAAGATACATTTCTTAATAATATTTTGATCTAAGACGTGATATTAATTTCTTTTTACGCAATTCCATGTTTTCAAAATCGATACTGGTGTTAACTCGAAGAAAACAGAGTAACTTTTCCTACTCGTAACTTACTTGATGTTTTTTTATCATTAAAACTTAAAAAAAAAAAAAAAAAAAAAAAAAAAAAAAAAAACATTTTATAAGTTTTTTGAAAAGGTTTTATTTTATTTTATAACTGTCGTTGAACAGCCGATCCTATTTTGGGTCTGAAAAGGCTTGTCATTCTGATAATTATGCGAAAATTTAAAATCCCATTCCATACAAACTTCAAAATGCTGTAAATTAGGTTTTTCATAAAAATAGCTCTGGTAAAAAAGAAATTAAGGCAAAAAATTTATACTTTTAGGGTAGAAAGTTAATATTTAAGCAAGGAAAATAAAAACATTAACGAAATATGACATATCACAAAAAATTTGCAGTTGGGGGTAGGCGGAAGACAATAGATAACGGGAGAAGTTAAAAGACAAAGGCAACAGACTACTTATCCAATATCACGTTCCACCGTGGCCCGGAGGCGGCACAATGGTGATCTACATATTTGCATGAGGACTATTGCAGTGTGTACCATTAAAGCCTAGCCTACTAATCGGAGATGTCGTTTTCTGTGGAACAGGGAACACCCGAACAGGAGACAAGAGCAATTGAGATTAGAACGCTTTTCGGATGAAGACAGATTTTGCTTTTCTACCGATTCTGAAAGACTAAAAAGGAACGGGGAATAACCCCATCATCATAAACGAAAGGGTCATGTATAGGGAAGCAGGTGTTTTCGTTAGTATCATGCTTGGTACCCGTATTCAAGGATGGTTCAGTTACATACTATTGTATCGATATTCTAATTCTTCATGTGCAACTTGTTACAGATGCTACGGGTTCCCGGTTACTTTTCATGAACGACAACGCTGCACCTCATCGTAAAGTGGCCATTACAAATCTGTCGGAAAGGGAAAATATTCAACTTATCGAAATGCCAGCAAGGTCTCCATATCAAAATCCGATCAAGCGCATGTAAAACACTCTAAGGAAGCGCTTGGCAGCTCGTCAACAGCCACCGATAATGATTCCAAATATACCATTGACGCTACAGTGACAAGTACAAGCCATGACTCCACATTTCTTTTAAAGCTTTGTTACGTAAATCCTACAAAACAGTCAGAAATGAAATAAGGTCTGTTAAAGTCTGAACTTTCTTTGTCAGTCACATGGATGTTTCGGTCTTTTGCTGAATTAAACCTAAGTTTTCTATTAAGTTCTTTTTATCCCTTGAATTTCTTTTTTTTTTCTTTTTTGGTAAGTTTTGTTCTTTTTTCCCAATGTTCTTGTGTCGTGGGGATGTGGTGGTATTATTTTTGACAATTTGGAACAATTGACTTGTGACTTTATTCGTCCTTAGTTTTCGTACAATAGGATATTTTTTATGATTTTAACCCTTTTCCCTTCATTGCATTTCCCAACCTGAATCGCGATTTAGGAAATTTGGAGGCGCTTTTGAGTACGCAAATATTATGATATGCATAGTATAGATTATTCTTAAAATCTATATTAAGGACGCTACATCGTGCATAGAATTTTAAAAACACTTCTGGTAATAAAAAAAAAATATGTATCATTAGAAATGTTACAGAACATTTTCTAATGACAATTTAAAACCTTACTGCTGAAAATTGTTAAGCAACATTTTGAATTCAAAAACAAAGAAATAATATTACAACAGGGAATGCTATTTACAAAACAACTTTTCCCATTAATAAGCTCCCTTATCAAAAACTTGGCGGAATATATAAAAAAAAGTATTCTGTATTTACTTCTCCCTTTATCATATTTTGAACCAAAAATTTTGAACTTTTACAGAATGTCACTTGGCAAGTTTTTCTATTGGACAAGTGGTATTCACGTTATTTGCAGCATTTTACAAAGTCAGTTATTTATTCTCACCAAGTTTCAAAATCAATCACAAAGCTTGACAAAAGATGGAGCTGCCAGCTAATATAAGCACCAAAATAAATAAAAGAAACACCATTTGTAGCAAGAACGTGTCACAGTATGCGAACAAAATTAACATACACTCCTTCAAATAATTACAGTTGGAAAGATCTAATATGCAGTAGACAACATTGTTTAATAGTTTTTTTTTTCCAGTCTGCAGCACTATCTGTTGAGAAACTTGATAATTTTGAAACTTGAGGAGAATGAATATTTGGTTTCAAAACAGAGTGCAAGAAATGGTTAAATTCTATCTCCTTCCCATTTCTCAATCGACTCTTCAAATCATCGGTCATTTTTATTAACCCGATAATTTTTTTTCTCCAATTTCATTTAATTCATGTTAAATTTAAAAACACAATAAATAAAATAGTATAAATTGTTTTAATTTCAATTACTGCGTGTCCTATTTATAAACATAATTAATAAATCAATTAGCATAAATTGTTTTAATTTCAATTACATGTCCTACTCATAAACATAATGAATAAATCAATTAATATAAATCGTTTTCATTACTACTTTAAACTACTACTTGACCTAATAAAAAACATAATGATTAAATCAATTATCATAAATTGTTTTTGTTTGAATTATTTCATGTTGTATTTATAAATATACTGAATGCTTGAAATGAGAAATATAAATACACTAATTCTGTTTTAGGACTTCACACCTCAAGTAATGGCAAGCGATATACATGAAACTATTTTATCTATAATATCTTATTCTGGAAGTGCATTATCTATAGTTGGACTGAGTTCAACACTTCTAACATATTCAATTTTTGGGTAAGAAAATATATATAATCAATATAATAATCAATAGACATCAAAAAAAATCAATATACTATCTCAATCATCGATACTAGTCAATATTCGCTGGAATATGTCTTAATACCACTCAAAGTGGTTTATCTACTTGCAGTTTAAATGGGTATACCTTAACGTATAGTTCCCTGAAGTGTCTTACAACACTTCAATAATCATAAAAAATCTTGAATCATAAAAAGTCTTAAATCATAAAAAATAAATTTTCAAAAAAAATAAAAGCTATCAATGCAGAGAGTTTGTGAGGGGAAAAAATATAAAAATTACTGATAATGCAGCTTAATTAAAAATTAGTTTTTAAGAACTTTAGATTCTGAATTTTTTATGAAGTAAATATTAAAAGATGACTCTCTTAATATATTTTTGAATATATTATCTATAGATTAAAATAAAACAAAAAATATTCGTTTGTTTGTCGATCTGGTATTGGTTCATTAAGTTAAACATATAGAAGTTTTAAAATATTCTATTAAGTGACAAATAGAATTGATTCTTAATAAATTATTATGTGGTTCGTATGTTGTTGCCAGATTGTGCAATCCAGAAGTGCGTTGTCCCGATTCCCTTTTTATGGTGTTTCTTAATTCATCGAATTTTAAAATGAATAAAATATTATCATTTTAATCACGTTCCTTACTGTAGATGAAAAGGCCTGTATGTAGAAATGGTGATTTTATTATTCTAAGTTTATTAAAGGTTGTGTACGTTAATTACTAAGAAGGAGAATCCCCATTTTTCTATTACAAGGTTAGAAATTTGAGCTTGTTCAACTATATTCTAGTTTAAATTTGCTGAAGCCTTAATATGATGCTAAGCTGAACACTATTATCTTACAGGGTGATAAAGAAGCACCCCAAAAGTAAAATTAAACGAGAACAAAAAAACAAGTGAATAAAAATATTTTATTTCAATTACAGAAAATATAGCATGCTCAAAGCAAATTCAGTTGTTAGCATTTTCCTAAGTTTGAACGATTTATGTCCAGTGGTTTGTCAGATATTACACTTCCTTATTGGAGCACGTTTTAGTGGACTTAATTGCACGTTACAATAGGTGAACGTCACATGGCTCAATTTAACACTTTAGTAAGGTTTCAGCGAATTTCTCATCGTATTATACCTGTTAAATTTTACGCTTTTATGAAAGATTTTTTCCAATGGTAACAAGTTTATGCGCAGCTAGCTGTGTCATTAACTAATAATGTTCGGTTTCCGGGGGCAGCTTGAAGCTCGCTCAGCCTCAGATCTATGGGTACCAGCTTGTCTGGGAAGTAAAAGTAGCCAGTGCGCAATGATGACCACGTTGCCACCATTCATTCCATTAGTTACAAAATTGTGAAGCATCCATAGCCTCCCTATAGCTCACAACAGGCTGTAGCGAAAACGCTTTACTTTAGTAAACTTTATGTTTTAGTATTTTAATTACTGTAGAAAATTTTGATTTAAAAGACTTTTAATAACCGTAACACAAATAATTAAAAAAAGTAGATACACGAAAGTTATGAATGGTGACGTAGAGTTGTTAAGTACAAGACAAATCTAAGAAATAGCTAATTACTTTCTTGCCTTTAATCTGCTGCCTCACTATCATTGTCAAAAGAATCTTTAGTAAACATTGTAAGGCAGCTTTGTATTAAATTCCCCCTCATGTTCTCTTATTGTTTTGTTAGACTTGATAGTTAAAAAGTTGCGAGATCTCTGTGGTTATAGGCAAAATAGTTGTGAACGAGCGCAATGTTGGCAACATAATAATCATGTCGTTGGTCACGAAATTGGCGAGTCGGAACTTCTGTAACCCTCCATGCCCCACAACAGGCTGTTATGGGTGTTGAAGCCGGTATGTTGCTACGCCCGTTGGCTTCTTGGCGTCATTGTTATCAGCCAAGAGCCAGTTGATGTGAAACAACAAAAGCGCATACACGCTCCGCAGCGCTACCAGCGCACCCGCAAAATAAATAGTTTACAGTCCACGTTTGATTTTTTATACACCCGCAAGCTATCGGCCAAACACTGGTCCGAACGATCAGGAGGATAAAGATCCAGTATATCGCAAATTTACAATAAAAAACCCGCATTCATTATTGGACTGACCACGCATCGCATCAGAAATAACGCAGCATATCTCCAGCCATAGAATTAGTGAAAGGTAGGCAAATTTTCATCATTTATTTACCGCATAATTTCATTTAATAAATAATGGATAACATCGAGAAATGTAGAAAGAAACGCGCTACAATCAGAACTAGCGCTACAAAACTAATAACAAAAGCAGATACTGTAATACAAAGTGACACTAAAGAAATAACAGAACTAAATGAAATATTTGAGCAATTAAGTCAAAAGGAGAGTATTTTGACGTCATTAAATTCTGAAATTGAAAATTTAATTTCGGTTCCAGCAGAATTCGAAACTGAAATTAGCACTAGCGAAGAATACAACGAAAAAATCATTAGTGCTAAGTGCAAAATTAAAAATTGCTTAACCTATTTAGAATCAGTTAATCAAGTGAAATTAACGGCCTCAAGCTTTGTAAACAATAGTGTTAGCATAAAATTACCAGAAATTCCGCTACCGAAATTTTCGGGTAAATGTGAAGAATGGAGTACTTTCAAATTGCAATTCAATAATGTTATTACATCCAATAATCAGTTGACAAATGCACAAAAACTACACTATTTAAATTCAGCTTTAATCGGAGAAGCTAAAAATCTTATTACATTAGATGATACATTCACTTCATTATATACAGCTTTAGAAGAAAGATACGAAAACAAAAGGTTAATAGTAGAATCTCACGTTAAATCAATATTAGATATTGAAAAATTAACGCATGAGTCGGCTAAAGACTTACGTAATTTAATTGATTGTGTAAAGAAAAATATAAGAGCATTAAAAATTTTGGAGTATAATCGCAATGATCTTTCTGATATTTTTGTTTTAAATATAGTACTTCAAAAATTGGATAGGGAAACTCGAAGGCAGTATGAATTAAATATTAGCTCAAACGATGTTCCTAAATTAGATGATTTATTTTCATTTTTGGAAAAACGAGCTCAAATATTAGAAAATGTTAGCAAAACCACTCCTTTAAGATTTAAGTTAAGTCAAGAGAGAAATCCAAAAACGAAAACATTTCTAATTAATAAAAGTGTAACTCAATCATGCATTTTGTGTAAAATGAATCATCCTATCTTTAAGTGCGATTCTTTTTTGAAATTGAATAGTCATCAGAGAAGTGAGCTGGTATCAAAACATAAATTGTGTTTAAATTGTCTAAGCAGTCAACACAAGTTATTGAATTGCAAATCGAAACATTTATGCTACATATGCCACTCAAAGCATAATACACTACTCCATAAAGAACGCGAAACTATAAACAACTCTGCGGTTTTGGCTTCTTCTTCTCACGGTCATAACCTCAATCCCGAAGCAGCGGTATTTAATATTCATCAACAAAATAATGAAATTGTTTCTGCTTCTTTATCTTGCATTAATTCGAAAAATAAAACAGGGCTTCTTCCGACTGTTTTAATTTGGGTTTTAAATCCTTTAAATGGATCTTATATTCAATGTAGGGCGATATTAGATTCAGGCAGCATGTCGAATATTTGTACAGCTAATTTCGCTAATAAATTAGATGTACCTCAAGAAAAAATAAATTATCGGGTTTCGAGTTTGGGCGGAAACGAAACTACAATAAGATCAAAAATACAAGCTACAATTTGTAATGGTAATAGTTCTTTTTTGAAAACTCTTGATTTTTTAGTGGTATCCAAAATTACCGATTTTCTTCCTGTTACATCCTTCAAAGTAGATAAGTTAGAAATTCCGCAACAATTAGCAGATCCTAATTTCGCGGTAACTGGAAGAATAGATATGCTTTTAGGCGCGGAGGTATTTTTCGAAATTATCAAGGCTGGAGATATCCGCGTTGCAAACAGTGATTTGGTGTTTCGCAATACTGTTTTTGGATACATTGCAACTGGAGCAATAAATACTCGCACTCCAGAAATTCACTGCGGTTTCATAACCACTCAAACAGAAGTCGAAGACTGCTTAGAAAAATTCTGGAAAATAGAGGATATAGACTATAAAATAAAAATTCAGAGTGAAGAAGAAAAGTATTGTGAATCACATTTTCAGAATACTTATCGCAGAGATGAGCATGGACGATTCATCGTAGAGATGCCAGTTAAGGACGTTGAGCGTTTAGGAGAGTCCAAGGACTTAGCTGTGCGACGTCTGAATCAACTATGGAAAAGATTATCCAGAAATCAAGAAATGCAAGATTTATACAAATCATTTATGCAGGAGTACTTAGACATGAATCATATGGAAAAATATGATGATAATGAAAGCAATTCCGGTAATCAAATTACCTATTACCTCCCACATCACGGTGTTTATCGTCCAGAGAAGGCAACCACTAAGTTACGTGTTGTGTTCAACGCTTCATCAAGTACCTCAACGGGTGTGAGCTTGAATGATGTCATTTTGAAGGGGGACGTGGTCGAGGACATTTTCGAAATCATGACTCGATTTCGTAAACATAAATATGCTTTCACGGCAGACATCCAAAAGATGTTTCGACAAATCAAAATAGATCCATCGCAGCTTGATCTTCTAAGAATTGTGTGGAAAGATTCAGAGTACGCAAAACCGGTAACATTCAGACTCAAGACAGTCACTTACGGAACTGCTTGCGCTCCATTTCTCGCAATCAGAACTCTCAAGCAGTTGGCTAAGGATGAATTACAATTTCCACTGGCATCATTAGTTCTTTTGGAAGATATTTATATGGACGATATCGTTTCAGGTGCTCAAAGTTTAGAAGGTGCTCAGAAAGTGCAACAACAGCTGAACGATATTCTATCAACTTGTGGAATGTCTCTTCATAAGTGGAACTCTAATTCAAGGGAGTTAAGGAACAGTTTACCTGTAGGTGACCCAGCAGAGCATGATTTTGCATCAGAAGTGGATGCGAGTGTCAAAACTTTGGGTGTAAGGTGGAATTCAATTGAAGATCAATTTACGTTTAAAGTATCCATCCCAGAAATGACCACCAAATTCACTAAGCGTGAAGTGCTGAGTTTTATAGCAAGACTGTATGACCCATTAGGCCTTTTGCAACCTGTCATCACGAAAGCAAAGATATTTCTCCAAAAATTGTGGGTACATAAACTGTCGTGGGACGATCCCCTTCCACCACAAATCGCAGGTCAGTGGCTTAATTTTGCATCATCTATGCAACATATAGAAACTATTCGCATTAATAGATACATTTTAACTGACTTTTTTACAAAAACTGTTTTAATGGGTTACGCTGATGCCTCGGAATTAGCGTATGGAGCTGTGGTTTACATGTACTGCCCAGGCCTAGCTGAATCTAGCACTTGCCGTCTTATTGCGAGCAAATCTCGTGTTGCACCCATAAAAGTCATTTCTATACCACGTTTAGAACTATCAGCTTGCTTACTTCTTTCTCAACTTATAAGAAAGGTTTATAATTCTCTTAAAATGGACATTGACGAAGTCATTTTGCATACAGACTCGACCATCGCACTTGCATGGATTAAAACGCCAGCCCACCAGCTTAAAACCTTTGTTGGAAACCGAGTCTCCAAGATCCAAACCTTGACTGAGAACTACCAGTGGAGACATATTTCTACTCATAACAATCCCGCAGATCTCATTTCCCGTGGCTTGGATCCTCAAGAACTTTCCTCATCAGACTTGTGGTGGTCGGGTCCGTCTTGGATGAAAAGTGGTAAAATATCGCATTTGGAGGAAATCCCTCTCTCAACAGACGCTCTCAAAGAAGAACGCAAAAAGACATCGTGCTTGATTGAAACAACTCCTATTGACTTTCCGATCATTTACAATGTTTCAGCATACGTTAAGTTAAAAAGAATTATAGCTTGGTGTCTCCGCTTCATAATGAACTGTAAATCTCCGAACAATCGCATAAATGGTTATTTGACTAGTAATGAGATAAAACTAGCTAGAAACGTTTTGGTCAAAATAGTACAAAAACAAGAATTTCCAAACGAATATCACCAGCTAAAAAATAGCAAACCAATTTCTTCGAGTAGTAAGATCCTCTCCTTGAATCCGTTTTTGGATGAAGAGGGCCTTATCCGTGTTGGCGGTAGGTTAGAAAATACACAATTATCGAATGAAAGAAAACATCCTATTCTCCTACCGAAAAAACATCAATTAACTAATCTAATTATAATTCATTATCATGAATCCTTCTTGCATGCTGGAGCACTTTTACTATTATCAGTTATTCGCAAAGAATTTTGGATAGTAAATGCTAGATCAGTTATAAAAAAGCAAATCTGGAAATGCATAAAATGCTTTCGATTAAAAGAAAAAACCGCGACACAGATAATGGCTCAATTACCACCTTCAAGAGTAACGCCTTCTAGAGTATTTTCCAAGACTGGTCTGGATTATGCAGGTCCATTTTTTGTGAAACCGCGATCTGGACGTGGAGTTAGATCAGTTAAAATGTACATTTGTATATTTGTGTGTTTCGCGACAAAGGCGGTGCACATCGAAGTTGTTGGAAATTTAACCGCTGAATCATTTATTGCAGCTCTAAAAAGATTTGTTGCGCGAAGAGGAAAACCAAATGAATTATTTTCAGACTGTGGTTCAAATTTTGTTGCTGCAAATAAGGAAATTAATCGAGTAGTTAAATCTCTTCAAAAAGAAGAATCCATCCATCAGTATTTTGCCGATGAGCAAATTAAATGGCACTTTAACCCACCTTCAGCACCTCACTTTGGAGGAATTTGGGAAGCTGCTGTGAAATCCGCAAAATCGCATTTGAAAAGAACAATAGGTGATCATAAATTGACCCTTGAAGAGTTTTTAACTCTTACTGCACAAATTGAATCCTGCTTGAACTCTCGTCCTTTGTGTCCAGTATCGGACGATCCCGCTGAGCTTTCAGCACTTACCCCAGGACATTTCCTTGTGGGAACCGCTCTTTCCTCTATACCAGAAGAGAACCTTCTAAGCGAAAACATATCCCCATTAAAACGTTGGCAGTTGACTCAAAAACTTTTCCAGAATTTTTGGAAAAGATGGGTTAACGAGTATATTTCCAGCTTACAGCAGCGCCCCAAATGGTTGCGAGAACAGCCTAATTTGAAAATTAACGATTTAGTTCTCATTAAAGAGGACAATATTCCACCTTTGAAGTGGAAATTAGGGCGTATACAAGAAGTTTTTCCTAGTGCTGATGCTAAGGTAAGAGTGGTCAGTGTCAAAACTGAGACTGGAACTTATAAAAGACCCATTCACAAACTGTCAGTTTTACCTATTGACTGATTAACTTTCTTTATTTTATTTTAGACTTTTCTTTTGTTTTGTGTTAGTTATCCGGTTTATACCAAGGAATCTATACATCTGTTTATAATTATATATATTTAAATTTTATGTATGTTGCATTAGTTTTTATAATTATCTTTTTATTAGATGTATAGTTTAATTCTGTTTTTTGTCAATTTATGTGCAAATTTTGAAACTATGTTTCAAGGTGGCCCGGTATGTTGAAGCCGGTATGTTGCTACGCCCGTTGGCTTCTTGGCGTCATTGTTATCAGCCAAGAGCCAGTTGATGTGAAACAACAAAAGCGCATACACGCTCCGCAGCGCTACCAGCGCACCCGCAAAATAAATAGTTTACAGTCCACGTTTGATTTTTTATACACCCGCAAGCTATCGGCCAAACAATGGGAACGTTTTACAGTTTAGTTAAAGTCGTACTAGACAACACTAAAAAGCTGACGATTCAGGTTTCGGCCTTAAATACACCACTAAAATACCACAATATAAATTGGAGAAATGGATTGTATTAGTGACCTTCACATCACGCTTTCCTACTACTCAGTCAAGCGTGGATTTTTTGGCTGTTAAACCGCTGGGACATAACGTCGGAAAAAGAATAATAGAGAGATTTCGCATTCGCTCTAAGTAACCCGCACGGTCTCGTATGTAGGTTTTGCGTAAATTCAAGAGAGAACAGCGATTTCTTTGCGGTAACTATACTGGGCAGAGTTTACTTTCATGAGCAAGTGGAATATTATTGAAGAGTACGAAACAAGTTTTCCCTTATTCGAGGACCGAAATCAACTCGGGTAAAAAAAATTTAAAAAAATTTGTAGATGTTATACTGATTGCAGATATTCCCTTATTTTTGAAAAAGTGTTTTTTTTTTCTTTTGATCGTTTTTATAATTTTCAAAAAAAATATATTTTTTTAGATGTTTGAATCGTGATCATTCTGGAAAAATATTGTCAAATTTATGCTTGTCACTACTGTTGATGAACTTATCCTTCATATGCTTATCCTTTGAACCAAGAATTGGAGGACATGTGTGTGCTTTAGTTGCATTATTACTGCACTACTTCGTTCTAACATCATTGTCCTGGATGTCTGTGGAAGCTATAAATATGTATCAGCTTTTAGTTCATGTTTTTGCTTCATCGGAGACACACTTTCTTCTGAAAAGATGCTTATTTGCTTGGGGTAAGAAAATTTCAATTGTTTAATTAAAATATATCATTATGTAACAAATTATTGTTAAAAAAAACCGCGTTTATATAGTTATGAAGGGTGACCCAACAATCGCTCAAGATTTGAATTCTGCGCCATTTTTGATATAAAATGTCGCCAACGAAAATAAAAGGAGTGACAGATATAAGTTCAAGATTATTAAAAGTCAAACGCTACGTAGAAGAATAACGAGTTTTCAGGGTATAGCAAGAATATATAATAGTTTCACAGTTATTTGCGGCATTTGAGCTATAAAATATCACTAACGAAAGAGAAGGGGTGGCATCTGATAGTTTAGGCACCTATCTTAAATTGAGAGACAGCCTGTAGTAAAATCCATGGTAAAATCAATGGAAAGATTGTAAAAAAAAATCTCTTAAAACTGCTTTATTTGAAAAAGTCGAAAAGTTTTCAGACGTTATTGTAATTCAAAATATTAAAACACTATCAAAGTCTAAAATTATGAAATATTTAAAAAATAGTATTCTTACAATCGTATTTATAGAAATATTTGCAAAATGAAAAAAAAAAACTAATTCAACAAACTTATCGAATTATCAATCAAAAGTACTAAATCTTTATCAAACGATACTAGCTGCCACAGATAAAATTGAAAATATAAAATATTTAAAAATAATTCAGATTGAAAAATTTAATTTCATGAGCTTAAGAAGCATTTAAAAAGTGTCCCTAAAAAGTCTTTTTATCAGTTTAAAATTAAAAACTATAAAAGGTTTTTACAGTTTTAGGCACTACTTAACTAATAAATGAGCTTCTAAAACTAGTATTGCTACACAAGTATCGATTTCTAAGAGCTTGGCTATTATGGAATTTGATATCTGTTAAATAACCAAGCTTTCGTGCTTAACCAAATTCTAAATTAGTAGCAAATTGTTCTGGAACAATGAAACTATTTTAAACCTTCTTCTAAACATTTCGAAAGACTGCCTTCGAATCAGACCTTAAAAATGAAATCAATCGCTTGACATGTGTTGCCACTGATAAAATTTAAAAGAATAATTAAAAATAATTTAGATTTAAAAAATAAGTTTCGTGAGCTTAAGATGCATACAAAAACCACGCCTAATAAGGCTCTAAAGGCAATAATAGGTTAATAAGTGAATCACAGATTTACTCATTAACGTCAAGTAAATCTGAGTCAGATTAATTACATCTTGATAAATAATCGTGATTTGATAGTTTATTTTTCAGTTTTAAATTTTGCATATTTTACTCAATATAATCTAATTTTAGGACTTCCTCTCACCATCGTTGCAGTCACTGCCAGTTTGAAACTTGAAGCTTATTATTCAGGTTTAGCTTAGTAAGTATTATCAGTTTACACTCCTTGAAAGACGAACCTATACATGATGTTTCATAAACACCACCCTTGAATATAGTTTCAGAATCCTTATAAAAAATAAAGCACAAAAAAAAGAATTAGGAGACATTAATTAATATAAGGGAGAAGTAACAAAATTTTTAAAAAATCGTTTTCAAGCTGTGACCAGAGTCAAGAGTAATCGAGGGGTTAAAATAATCAAATATTAATTTATTTGACTTTGACGATGTGCAAAATCAGTACCTAGCGAAATGTGAATGTAAAATGAAAAAGGAAGGAAAATAAAAAGACTGAAAATATTTAATTCTATATTTTAAACTAGAAAATTTCCAACCCATGTCCCAAGGGGCCACCAAAAGGGAACCGATGACATTTTAATATCACGCTGAATTGTTCCCTTCAATTTAAAAAGTAAGTTCGATAAGTTCATCCTGTTTCAATCATATGAATGTCGATTCCCTTATTGATGCCTGAAGTTCCTCCCGGCTCCCCCATTCCGTTTGGAAATGTATCCTGCCCTGACTTGCCAATGTGCAACTGCAAATTTTCCTAGTGCTTTTTTTCCCCCCTTCTAAGTTAGTTAAAATTACAGTACAGCTGCCATATACTAAATAAACATGTTATGCACTTTCAAATGTTGACTTCTAAAATGTCAGTTTTTCCTGAATAAAAAATTTTTGGTTCAAAATTGTGCACGGCAATGTAGACAAAAATTTCCACTATTGCTTGTTAATAACAGTACCGTAAATGTTTTATTCTGAAATAAACATATTTATAAGACCACTATTTATTGTGACATGAAAATTAAACAGCTTCAACCCTTTCAGAATTGGTGGTACAGTGATATGATTGTTCATTGAAATTTTTAAAGTTTAAGATATTTTGCATAATAGGAAAAAACAAGATTTTGTATTCAGATTTTTTAGCCTGTTTTGTTAGGTTGACTTGAACGCAGAGAATAATGTCAAAAGAAAAAGAATCTGTTAAACTGTGACACGCCAATTACAAATGACATAATTTATTCAAGGAAAGATAAAAGAAAAAAAGGGCATAAAATAGTATATTCAAAATTAGCTTTTTCAACCATGAAGTACCATCATGTTTCACAAGTACCATCATGGTACTTGTGAAAATCCGACTATAAGATAAAAAGTTGTAAAGGTATTCAGCTTTTTTTCTTCAGCAAATTGTACTTCTAGTTACTTAACAGAAATGAAAGATATATCCTAAAAAAGCAGTTGTATCATAACTAGTTTTTTTTTTTTTTTTTTTAGTAGATATGTATATTTAAAACTTTTTCTTTTTTCAGCTGTATGATATCTCCCTTGGATCCTGTGCTGTATTATTGCGCCTTTTTAGGGCCATGTTGCATCATTCTAGCAACTAATACAACAGTTTTCTTGTTAGTTGCAAAAGTAATCTTTACACCAAGATTAACAGTCAAAACGTCTTATAGAGAGCATCCATCAGTTACTGTAGCTCAAGTGAGAGGAGCATTTACAGTTATGGTGTTACTAGGAGTAACTTGGGTATTTGGCACTTTGACAGTTGGTCGAATGAAGTTGTTTTTTCAATATTTCTTCTGCATCGCCAATTCTTTGCAAGGTTTCCTTATTTTCCTGGTACGTTGTCTTCTTTATCCAGAAGCAAGAAATGCATGGATATATTTGTTGAAAGCTGGAAAATTGAAAAAACACAGAGGTATCATTCCTCCTGGCACAGTCAGCTACTCTAATAATTCACACTGCACAAAAACTCCAGTTATTTCTTCTCAAGCCGGACCGCATACCGATAATGGAGATTTGTCACCCACAGTTGCTCTAGATAGAAGCCTCTTCGGAAGGTAAGTAAGAAACTTATTTTCAAATGTTTATTAAAAAATCTAGGTGCTTTTACGATGAATTCCTGTTTGCCATGAAATTGCTTCAAAATCAAAGGTAAAAAGAATATTGGCAATCGCAACACTCGAATACGACATCTGGAGAGAGACCGGTTTCATGCCTTTAGCCCTTCTCCCTTCCCTCTCCTCCTCTTTTCAGTTGTATAGGAATGTTCTATGATATTTTCCCTTTTCTTAATATTTTTCCTTTTTATTTAATAAAAAAAAAATTTTAAATTCCCGTGATACTTTTCTTTAGAACTATGTTTAATGTAGTTTTCAGTTCCGTATAGTTTTCCAACTTAAAAAATTTTTAATCTATATGAAAATCGCGAGAGAAACTAACGTACTTCCTTCCTCTATGACTTTCCACGCGCTAATGGGGAAAGCATGTGAAGTGTTGCCATAGGTAGAGAGTTCTGCTCTACGCCACCTGCAGCCTATTTCGATCGCCAATAACAGTTAATCAGTACAGTTATATAGACATAAATTTATAAGGCAAAGGCGTTATTCACTGACTCATCACTAATTCTCCCACTTTCCATTATGTTCGTGAGCTAAAATTTGGACCATAAATTTCGACCGAGATAAATAAAAAAAATAAAAAAGTTCCATCTCGATATTAGCAATAAACAGGGTTATCGAGGGAATTACCCATACTGACAGTAATCTTAATAACAAGTTGCTATCAAAATAAAAGTCTCTAATTTTTGAGAATGTGTTCCTTATAAGATTATAATAAAAACAATTTTATTTTGATATTTTGTAATTATTGGGGTAATTACAGATAATTACCTTAATTGACAGCAATGCGAACTTATAAGTTCCAAGCAAAATAGAAATCTTAAATTTGATCCATTTGTTCCTTATCAAATTATAAGTATAAACTAGAAAAAATTTTACTTAGACATTTGGTAATAAGGTGGTAATCAGCTTAATTGATAGTTATGCTAAATTACACATTCCCACTAAATGTCACCATGATTTTGGCGTAACATAGTTTATTCCAACTTTTATGCTATTTAACCGCGAAGAGTGAGTTTGTGTAAGTAGATAACGATATAGAACCACGAAGCGCTAAGCTTAAGTCGGTGGACTGACCGACCGCTACAGGCCGTCGTTACAAAAAAAGTTTCTACTTTCATTTTTTAAACATAAAAACCAAGGAATCATGTAGTTCTGGCAAAAATTATTCGACCAGTTTAAGGAAATAATTTTAGAAAAAGGACTTTTAAATTTTACATGATATACTGTAAGCCTGAATAAAACATGCTTGTATAACATTGCAATTCATTTATTTTAACTTGATTCAAAGTATTTTTTATTTTAAATCTCTCTGTCTCTATCTCTATGTCTGCCAAATTAAGAATAATTTTTTTTAAAATTTATTTATAATTTGACATTTTTATGCCAAAGATGTTTGTCGATAAAGTTACATATTTGAACACATATTACGGATGCAAAAATGTATACTTAGAGTTAGAGATTTGGCTATCTTTGTATTTCAGTCTATAAGGAATTTTATTCGTCTGGACTTCAACCCAGGTTCATAATTCCTGTTAAAAAATATTTCTTAATAACTATTTTTATATTTTACTTTTTAGGAATGGACGGGTTACAAAAGATAATGGTCAAAAAGAAATCCCTTGTGCAATTATTGGAAATTCTTTATATGAACATGGAAGAAATTGTAAAGAAATAGAAGAGAATAATCCCGAGTACTACAATAGCTGGAATACTACTAATCCTAAGAGGATTCAAAAACATTTAACTAGAAAGGGAGACACGCATTTAAACCATAGTGGGGTACAATACTACAAGAAAAATGATAAGATTGATTTGCCAGTTGAAAAGCAATTAAGCATAGAATCTTCTATTTCAACTGAAGAGTCATCGGAAAATGACAAAACCTTTAAGCATCACAATTTATTTCCAAGAAAAAATTCCAAATTTTCTCTAAAGGCATACGGGAAACGCAAGCTTCGAGTAGCATTACCGAAGAATGATATAACAACAAGTGAAGAAAGTTTGGAAAAATGTAAAGAGAAGCAATCAAATGAGAATATAACAGCGCTTGAGAGTCCTGCAAAAGAAGGAGCAAAAACAATTCTTTCTAACATGAAAAAGCGTTCTAATAATCAGAAAAAAAATAAAAGAAATCAATTTTCAAACGAAAATGCAGAAACCCGATACAAAGAGAAGAAAGGAATACCAAATACAAAAAAGGAAAGTGTTTCTCATTTTCCAGGTTATAGACGTCGTGCATCTACTGTTTATGAACAGGAAGAATGCAACACTGATGATTCAACTTCAACAGATGTAGAAGATAGTCCATCAAGCTCGCAAAACAATGGACCCCAAAATTGCAGAAATGGGTGCACTGGTACTGATAAATCTTGGAACAAAAGTAAAAAGTAGAAGTATAAAAAGTAGTAAAAGATACGTTTTTTTTATTTAAAAAAAAACAAGGAATAACTTAATTTGCATGTATCTGCAAGAGGCGGTAATGTAATGAGCAGAAATAATTAAATAATGATAAGATTCAAAAAATGTTTCCCACATTTTGTTGCAAGCTTATCAAGTTTTATTTTCGTCACATTTGTGCATACATTTATGCACTACGGATAAATATACTTATATATTGAGCACAATGGATATTATCTTTTAATGTAATATGAGTTATTGTGATAACTACAGTTTCAGCTCTGTGAAAATTAGGATAATCTTATTATTTATTTGTGCTAAACATACTTCACAGTTTTAAGCTATTTTCATTTGTTAAAGTGCATTCATCTGTAGTATTTTTATGTATAGTAGATGACATTAGCACGCTGAACAATAAAACCATGTGTGCACCATGCCCAAGTATAATATATTCCTTATGCTTATTCCTAAAATATTGAGCATGGTTTGTATCCTATAAAGATGTCCACCATTCATTTCGCTTTGTTTTGTGATCAATGTATATTAACATAAAGCTGTTAAATGCTTCCAACCTTCTAATATCATGAATGAAGACTGAACTTCAGTGCTAATTGCTAAACGCCAAACATATAAAGTGTGACAAACACAGGAAGTGTTCATAGCTTTGAAATTTGTCAATTATATGTTTCATAAGAGATTGTAAATGGTGTATCTTCACCAGAGAAACGACTCTGATAAAAAAAAAAACACCTTAAATCTCTTAAATTTAAAAAATTTTCAGTACGATATCTGTGAAAGATTTTAAACTTTAAGGATTTATATACTATAAGGATGTCCATCATTCACTTCTCTTTGTTCTGAACACCAAATCAATTCATAAACACCTGGAACAATTTATAAACACCCGGACCAATTCATAAACACCGCAAATTGTTAAATGTTTCCAACCTTCTACCTTCCAAGTTACATGAATGAAGACTGAACTTAATTGCTAATTACAAAACACTGAACAGTAAAAGTGTGGCAAACGCACAACATGTTAATAACTTTGAAGTTTCATAAGAGATTGTGAATGGTGTAGGCTCATCAGAGAATGACTCTAACGGATAAAATACACCTTAAATCTCTCTTCTTTTTTTTGTTCTATGAAGTTCTATGAAAACTTGCAAAAAATACCGAACTAGTTTCCTAGAATATTATATATGAAATAGACATCTGAATTCTAGAAAAACAAACACTTACACACTCAGTTTTGAGTAAGAGCAATGACATGGAATATCCTTTAATTTTATAAACATTTTGAAACTGACTGTGAATGTTGCAACTCTAGTGCATAGCTCTTAAGGAACACAAAATGAAACAAAATAGGAAACCTAACCTCATCTGAAGAATAAATACTATGTTAACATACATAAATCCTAGATTGGAAAATGAACTCTGACTATAAGAATCACAAAAGTAAAATATGTGAAGCCAACTTCTTAGAAAATAATAAATGAAACCTAACTTTAATTTAGGTAAATTTTAACCTTCTCATATTTGACAACCATTGGCTTAATTAGATAGTGGCCAGGGTGAGCAACACCTGATCATCACATGGGTAGAAGGAGCCCTTGACCAGGGCCCCCTCTACTTTACCTTTACGACCTTTAAGAGTTCCTAACAACTTAAAAAATTTTTAATCCTGAAATCTGGCAAAATGAATTTATCCCATTTCATCTCAAAAAGACTAAGCATCAGTTCTCATATTTTAAGCTTAGACATGAAAAAATAAAAAATGTTCTGCCTCATATAGGACATGATGACCACAGGGGCAAAAGGGACAACTGCCAAGGGCTCTCAAACTTTAGAGGCCCTTAAATATTAATTTTTAAAAAATTTGTATCAAAGGTTTTAAAATTTTAGTTATAACTTTATATAATTCATTGCTGATTCATTAAATACTTACAATTGATTTTTCTCCAAAAAGACCAATTAAATTACTAATGCATTGGTGCCAATGCTTACTTTAGTTCCTCTAAAAACGTAAAAACAATGTATTTCTATTAAATTAAAATTCTAATGCTGCATTCACACCAGTGTGTAAAGTACCGTCCATGCCATATGCTTCGTGTATATAAGCAGCGCATCAATCAAGTTTTTAATTGTTAAGGGCTTTTGAATAAATTTAACATCAGATCGGTGCAGCTTCCAGGCGTGTGATACGTATAGTACAAACTGTGCTGTGCACACATATAGACGTAAGAAATTTTTTATTAAAATAAAATCATTATAATTTTTTATTAAAATAAAATCATTACAAAATTTATATTTGGTGAAAATGGTAAGGATCTTTAAGCAATATTTTGTTCAAAGCCTCAGGATCTCTTAATTGAGAACTGAGGGTTAGTCAAGCCCACTCTAGAAGTTTTATTGACCATTCTAGAAATATTTAAATTAATTCAGTTTTAAATAACTAAAAGGGAAAAAATTATAAATATATATATATGTAACATAAAAAGCTTCAATTAATCTTTTTATGTTAAATCATTTTCTTTTATTTTATTAATCTAACCAAATGCTTTCTCACACTTTGAAATTCACATCCTGTCCTTAAATCTATTTTTGGCACAAGTATGCATTTATTTAAAAGCAGGACATTTTTCCCTTTAATCTTCGTGGGAATCACTCGACCTATTTCAGAAACCAATAGTAATTTCTAAGATTTCCCTCTTTTCCCCAAATAGAGACATTTACGGATTTTACTTTGCAAGATTTTCCCTAACACATAACCAAGGGCTTTATGAGCTTATAACACAGTGGCACCATAAACTTGTGGCTTTACCCTATATTTCCCTTAAGTGAGATAATATACATACAATATCAGTGTTACAGTTCATGCTTATAGAACTGTAAAGTGAAATTTTCATTATGACGACCAAATGCCTTTATCTATATCTTAGTGCATAGAAAGTAATAAATAAAAGTAAATTAATATATCTAACTTTAATTTTAAATAAGTCCAGTTAGAATATCAATATACATAATACCAACAATCAAAGTCTGATAAAAGCCTTACTCTCACCTTTTACAAATACTACATTTTACAAAGAAAATTTAAACAGCACTTAAATGTAGTACAGTTGGTAGATGACTAATAACATCAAATTTCAATTAGAAGCTATTAAGTGTTAAACAAAAACTTACATTAATTTAAGAAGCATTACTTTATATTACTTTAAGAACCCAACAATAAATTTTCAGCTTTGTCAGGAATATTTGTCGTTAGAATTTTCTTATGACCAACTAGAACATTTTCAACAGTTCATAGAACTAAAGGAAACTCATAATAAAAAACTTGTTTCTTTTAAGAAATTGTTTTAAACTATCACAAAACTAATTGATATTTTCCTTAATTTCATAGTTGTTAATGCATGCTCATGATGTATACAAATAAATACTATTATTAGTTTATTAACTCTATAACACCCAAAAATTTATAGACTTTAATGCAACTTCTATAATTATTTTAAAAATTTTGGTATGATAATATATAATTGCATTGATAATATAATTAACAGAAAATGAAACATTTAATAACTTCAATATAATGATTGAATTTTCAAATACAAGGTTGCAATCGTTAGGAGCGATAAGGCTCACTTGAGATGTGCAATTTTTAAATTAAGTTACATAACCAAGCATAAAAATATACTTTATAGAGATTAACATAAATTTTCAACAGAATTTAAAAAATTTTTTAAAAAAAAGGGGAGAAAACAGAATGGGATCAGTAGTTCAATCATTGAAGAGGTAACAAGTTAAGCCGGATTTTTTTTTTTCTTCCTTCAATTAAATCTTGGGAACTAATTACTTGATTCAAGATATTTCTGACACGACTTTAAAAATTGTTAATCTAAAGATACATTCTTGCAAAAATTTAAGAACTATTTTTATTACTTATAAAAACAGAACTTTGTTATGCGCATGCCAGATCAGAATTTTCTAAGATATTGCTTAAAAAATTCTTGTGAAATCACAAATTTAAGCAACACAAATTTTAAGAACAAATTTCTTTTTTTAAAAAAAGCTGGTACTCAAATTTGCATTAGGATACATACTAATACTCAATAAAAAAAATTTAAAAAATCTATTCATTGCACTTAACGGGGTTTCAGATGGAAAAAAAATAACAACAACGAAGTTTAACTTTTCAGTGTGTAGTTTTGGAAGAATTAAATTAAGATTTCAGGCTAGATAATAGCAAGATTTATTTTCACAGAAGATATTGTTAAAGCATGCTCAAGATATTACATGCCATAGACTACTATTATTTTCCATAACAAATATTTTGAATCTCTTATAGAGGCATGTCTATTAAGAAAATCTGTTAAATATCTCTTATATAGCATGCAGTCATCAAACGTGCTACTATTGAAGGTTTGTTAAAAAGTCAAAGATTAGTAGAAAGTCCGTCATCAAAACCTCCTCATATTTCAATGTTTTATATTAAGTATTTTATTGATGTTTTAACAGTTTTAAACAACAAAAAAAACCTAATGAAAAAGCATCTCATTCTATTAATGTATTTAAAAATGTTTTAAATCACAAACAGACTAGTAAACAACCAATAAATATGTCTTCAGAGGATCTTGTGGAATCAAACACATTTAACCCAATAAGAAATACAAATGGTAGATTGATTTCTCCTAATTTAAAGTGATAAATCTGTCTATTCCTCAAATTACCAGATATTTCAAGACCTAAATCTGTTATTTTCTAACAAATAATGTTTTTTTTTAATCTTATCAATGGCAATATGTTATTTAAAAATAGTCGTTATGACTTATCTCTAACTTGCCCAGGAGATTAACATATGACACAGTTTAGTTAATAAAATGTTTGATTCTGAATCTTGTTCAATTTCCTAATGCTCTAATCACTAAACTATGAACCACATTCCTTTTTTTAATGCTAAATTTAATGAAAAAATGTTAATCAAAAAAGTATAATTCTGTGTCAATTACATACATGAAAATCTAATCATTATATCAAAAGTCATTCAAAGGTTTTATATGCTGGTTGAACATAATGCCAATCATTATTTCAAATAATTTTAGATTAACTGAATAACCAATCTTGAATTAAATAATTTGCTAGTGCTAACTGAAAGACTTCCATATCACAATAATTTTTAATTTCTTTTAATTTTAAAGTTGGAACAATACCATTAAATAAAATGCAATGGGGAAAAAAAGAAAAATATATATCCTTCTGAATAATATTTAATCTAAAGATTGGACACTCAGGTACTAGAAGTCATCTTAATAGTTCAAAAAGTAGATTTTAAATGTGCTTGGTTATTAATATCCTACCAACAAATTAAGTCACAAAATAAGCAAATCTCTGAATAAACATATCTTTTTATAACAAATTCAGATTTTTGACTTTCATAATGTGGAAGAAATATAGTACCAATGATTTTGCAAGCAGTTCAACAAAAAATTTGGCCCATCTTAAATTTGAATGAAATTGATTGAAAAGCTCCCAAGAAATAAAATTTCAAAAACATGACTTTTTGGGTTTTTGTTTCTCGGTAACTTTGTAGTTTAAAATAATATACTTTTTTTGTTTGATTTTATAATTTAATTCATAGATAGAACTAATTAGCATAATTAAAATCTATCTTCCAATTCAGATTTAACCTTAGTGCATAAAAGTTTGATCATAAAACTAAAAGTTATTCAGTGCAATGTCTTCTTATTTATGGCTCAACGTTCATTATAATAATATTTATGTTAATGTTCTGACTGTAAATAATTGCCTTTTTTATCTATTAATGCTAGTGCAGAGTAAAACTGCAAGTTGAATTTGCACAATGGTTTATTTATTTTATTTTGTTAACTTTAGATTCATTAAATCCAAATGGATTTAAAATTTCCATGTAATGAATGTTTATTTTTAATGTTGTGTTATTTGTTTTTTTTTCCTTTGTAAAACATATTTTTAACAACTTTTAAAGATTTTTATGCATTCTTTTTTTACTCAAACAACTTAGTGTACTTAAATGTGTTCCAGTTTTCTTATTTTATACATAAAGGCATTTAGCTTTAATTTTTCACTGTAATTTCTCAAATTCATGAGCTATACACCTCCGTGCACTCTACCCTCGTTAATATTTGTAACATTTGATCTACCCATGTAATGTTATTTATTGTGTCAAAATATTTGTAGATTAGTGTTTGAAAACTCAATATAAAAAGGACAGAGTAATGCATTAAGAAGATCAAGCATAAGTTCTCAGATTATAAACAGTTATCTATGAAAAAATGACAAAAAAATTATTACATCAAAATCTAAAAAAGATTTAATTAATGGCCTAGCCAGCATGCCTTGTTTTTCAAACTTGCAGAAAGTTATTTTCTTTAATTCTTTTAATTTTGCTTGTTATATGTACATTTCTTAATATATCAGACCCATCTGCACTTCATAGACAGACCTCCATTCTTATCTCCTACTTCACCATGTTTATACTTATACTGGTTACCTAACCCATTGGTCAATTTTCTTCTTGTAATTTTCTTGCTATAACGTAATTGATTCTGTATTTTCCATTCTTATTTTATGTTTCCACTATGATGATATTAATTGTTAATATGCTGAAACAATGTTCTGTCCTTCTAACTTGTCTGTGCTTATCAACTTATGGTTACACATAGGAAAACTATTTCAAGCTAAAATTGTTAATAAGTTAACTGAAAAAATGCATAGTAACTCTTGGGAATCCTGTTTTAAGTATATTGATAACAAATGCATAAAATTGGTAAACATTTAGAAACATATCTGTGAATGAACATATCTGAAATCATAATTGTATATAATTCATCTTTAAGTTTCAAAATGCTTATTGTGTTGAAAAAATAATATATTCATGTTGAGAAAAAATCGAAATGGTCTTTGATAATGTTATTTATATGTATAATACATAATGAACTAAAACTGTAAGATTCTAAGTATTACAAAAATAACAGACATTAATCTTAAAAAGAAAATAAATCTGCAATAATCTGAAATCCTACCTCAAAATTGTCTATAAATTACAAATTTACATGGAAAAAATATTTATGGTATAAAAATGTTATCAAGAGTTAGCTAAAATGACATTTTCAAATTGTCACAACAAATAATGTTAATAAATTGGTAGCATTCAGTGCAATATTTACAGGACTTTTGTAAAAATGACACAATTAACGTTTTTGTTGGGACCAATAATTGCATTTTAACAAAAGCATAGCTTTAACAAAAATATTTCTTGAAAATATTGGATTTTTTATGTGAATTATTGTTATAATAAAGTTTAATGTATCATTCAAACTTGGAGTAAAATTGAAGTTAATTATTTTTTTTCTGTCACACACTGTATAAGTCACAGTAACAAGTATTTATTTTGTTAAATTTTATTTATGTTCATTAATTATATTTAATTATAACATTATACGCAATAGTTTCATTTGTAACATTATGATGTAAAATAAATATTTTCAGATTGGCTATGTTCTGTTTTTTTTTTTTTTTTTTTTTTTTTTTTTTTAAATCCCATGTAGTAATTAGAATAGATCATTCAGAGTATACAATATATGCCTTTCTTTTTCCTCGAAAAAGGAAAAATAAATGTCAAATAGTTTTTGAAGTGAATTATATAATATTTAAAAAGGGTATAAGTATAATTTAAAATTCTTCAATTGATCTATAGCTTGCACGCCCTATTATTGTTGAAATGGGGCAGCTATAATGTGAAAAATAGCATTTAAATAGAAAGTTGGATTTTAAAATAGCCTAAGTTCCGTTCAAAGTAAACATTAGTTTTATGAGTCAAAACAAATTGTACTAATTTAATTCGCCGAAACAGTTAAAAAGAATTAACTATAGTATTTTTTCTGAGCACAGTTCATTAATAAAATATTAAGGTGCAAACTAAAATAATCCAGTAAACTAATTAATTATTCACTAATTAAATTTAACACAATTTCAAAGAAAAATGGAAATTTTTTTAAAATGGCATACGCATTTTTCGGCATACGCATCTTACGCATTTTTCGGTATTGAAATTTTTTAAGTTGCATAAATTTCTGTATTTAAAATAATAATTATGCCAAAAACAAAAATAATTACATTTAAACCAAATCATAGAGCTTTTACTTTCTGATATCATTTTTAGAAATATTATATCTGTCAAAGTAAAATGTTAAAAACGCTACTGAGTTGAACATTAGTAGTCATAAACCCATAAAATTGGGTCGGCTGTTCAACAACGGTTACATGAAAAAAAATAGACTGAACAATGTAAGTATTCTAGATTTGTTCATTAAATCTGGGGGCTTGCTAAAAGCGAGTTTGACTGTACTTTATATAGTAGTCATGCAATATATTGCACTTCTTAGGAGCCAAAAAAGGTGATAGATCCAAATGCAAGACAGAATTAAGGTCAGTGTAAAATTAGAGAAACGAAAAAGTACAAGGATATTATGATAAATTTCGTAAGTAAACAGGGTGATTAAATTAAAATTTCCCCTGTTAAGACCAACATAGATTCATTTCTGGTTGAAGTATGTCGATGAAACTTAGTATATACTTAATATTAAACATGGGAAAAAGAAATCTGCAATAAAATAAAAAATTAGGTCATAAGGGTACATATAAAAAACATGCTAGTGAAGTGAAACCTTATTTAAACATAGAGCATAATCAATGTACATTCCAGTTTTACCAAAACATGTTAAACAGAATTCAACCATAAAAAATGGTTTCTTGATCTATTACAGAGACATGACTGTTTCATGTTTGCTTTCAATTCAATTGATCTACTTTCACCTTTTTCTTACAACACATCTCTATCTGTAACTTCCTATTGTCTTTGAATTTAGAAAAGAAATTAACCTTTTATTTTCTTTCTTCCGTAATGCTAAGGAGCAGAATGATATTATAAGTAGTGAGAACGGAGTTTCAAAACTGTTCAAAATTGCATTAAAGCTTTATTTCAAACATAAAAAATGATATCTATTGATAGAAATATGAATAATTTTTATGATAGATATCTTTTTTCCTATTATCCATATAACATACATACCAAGTTTCATCAACATCAGTTCACCAGAATGGTCTAAATAGAGTACATTTAATTGAAATCAACCTGCACAATCAGGGTAAAATGAACATTCTTAGTACCAATCCATACCAAAGATGGTTAGTAGTTCCCTATCCCCAATGCCACTTCAAAAAAATAGATAATATTAATTATTGTATTCTAAATTGAATGAATTCACATAAAATGTTCATGTATTTCTTGAATTCTGGGAAAAAAAAATTTTTTTAAGGAGTATAATAAAAATAGAGATATATCGAAATCCATGACATAATCCTTTCTATTTTTTACTAAAATGAAACTCAATACTTAGTTTTTAAAAATACATAAAAAGTTAAAGCTGAATTTAAATAAAAAGTTTAAAGAAAATGAATAAATTTTATTTTTGATCAGAATAATTTAAAATGATTAAAGGACATGAAATAGACTGAAAAAATATAACATGCTAATTTGGCAACTAAGATTTCATCTGATTTTTAAATCAAAAGAGCTTCATCACTCCATTAAAAAGGGTTATGCTTTAATGCCAAAATAAATAAATAATATTTGGTATACACAATTGTATATGAAAATACTATGTATTATGGTCATACAATTTTCATATAAGAAATAATAATGTTGTATCAACGCAGATAATAAGTTAAAAAAATAAGGATTCAATTAAAAATGAAATTAATTATCAAAACAATTATGTTTTTATAACCAGTAATTATAACTGTATTTTTTTTATCAGAAAGAAATAAAACAATATCTTTTATAGATTTATTTTAATATAAAAAAGAACAGTATAAAGATTGTATTATAATAAAAATAGTCACAATGATATGTTACAAAAAATATTCAGTAGTTTTTTTTTTTTCAATTTGCAAACTTAATTTACATTTATCACTTATTTTATAAAATAAAAAAAAAGACACTCTTATTAATTAGAAACAGTATGACAGTATTATAAAAATACATGTTAAATAATTTTTATGATTAAACTAATATAATTTTTTAATAAATATACCCCAATCACAGTTTAGACTTTTCTCCATCAAACACTGGTAAATTATCATGATCTAAAAAAAACGTATAAAATTAGTATGTACTTAATCTGAAAAAGTATTACACAAAATCATTAAAATAAAATAAAAACTGCAAATTATTGCAAAAATGCAAGTAAATTTCAAGCAGTCTCACAAAGCATATGTCATAACGCTCCAATGAAAATCAGAGTTGAAAATATTGTGAAAGTTCTGCAGTACTTCAAACGAAATTATAAAACAGGAATCAATATAGTTTTTCTTACATACTAATTTTGTGTTCTAGCTTAAAACATGGTAAAACTGATATTTTCAAAATTTTTCAAATAATTTAAAACATTAAATGAAAGGTGTACTGGCTTTAACTGCACTGTACGCAACTGGCATTAATTTCTCCTATGTAAAATATAAAATGAAAATATTATACTTCAAAGCCTTATTTGATTTGATAAACTAAAACGACTGATTTGGTTAATACACTATTATCACCTTACAACTTCACTTAATATGCACATGAAAATAAACACTCAACAACTAAATATTATTTTAGTAACACAAGTAAAATAGCGATTGCTCCCTTGTCTGTCAGTAATATGAAAATGTTGTGCTTCAGCAATATTTACATTAATATTATTATTTAGCTCTAAGTTATTTTTTGCTGTTTTTTTTTTATTTATTTTTACCTACTGATTCAATAAAAGAATGAAATATTAAAGAATTAATATAATATAATTTAATATGAAATATTATAGGCAACATGTTTTTAATTAAAATATAATGAAAATAATGAAGAGGAATAAAAATGACAAATGGGCTGCACAGGAAATAGTAAAAGTCTGTTTTAGTACTAATAGTTTAATAATAAATAAAGAAAAAAAAAATTTTTAAAAGTTCATTTTAACAAAATGGAGCTTTAAATTAAACAATATGCTTATTAACAAAAGGTAGCATTAAATAAAATAATAGACAATATTGAAAATGATTTTCGAATCATGTTCGGGCAAAAATGTTTATAAAAAAATGCATTTTGAAAATATTACAATAATGAATAAAAACATAACGTATATATACCATACAAATTTGATTACACTGAAAACAGAAAAAAAAAATTTACGAAGATAAAACATAACATTTAGTGAAACGCATCATTTCCATTCATAGTTTTGATTGAATATATCTTTAAAGAGATTTTAAAAATAAATAAAAAATTCTCCAACTTTTTATCTTAGTTCATTCAATAACATTACATAACTTATTTTAAAATCTATCAGAACTAGGATTTATGGCACTCTTATTTAATAATCAACTTTTTTAGAGACACCATAATTTAACTTTTACTGATATTTCTTAGTTTATTTCAAATATCTTTATCCTAATTTATATTAAATATATTTAACTTTGCTGGTAAGCAAAGACACGTAAACATTTAAACATTGCATAATAATGTTTATTTAAAGTAATGCAGACATCCATTAGAAATTAAACTTCAAATTGAAATTTTTTTTAAAACTAAGCATTAATCTTTTTTATATATTATAAGGTAGTGACTTCATAAATATAAATATTAGAAAAATATTGTAAGGTTATGAAAATATTGTGAGAGAAAAGATGTGTATATATATATGTAAGACTATAATAAAGAAAATGCAAATATTCTAAATAAATCTTTTAAACACAGAATTGTAAATCCATTATTTTCTTAACTCTGGATATTTACATACCTGCCAACTTTTAATCCTTTCAAGGATGATTTTCCCCAGTGGTAGTAAAATGGAATTTAAATTACAATTTTAGTTAGAAACGAACACAGTATTTTGAAAAAGTTTATGCGGTCTACCAAAACTGTATTGTTTATTAATATAAAGGATTAATTTCTTTTTAAATAGTGGTGGTAAAGAAGATTATAAATTAAGTTTATAAATGCAAGGAATATATAGAAAGCAGACATTTTACTACCACTTTAAATATAGAAATAAAATTTTGCGTAAAAGTTGGCAAGTATGTATTTAAGACATAAATTATAATCTTGTAAGTTGAATTTAGAAATTTCAGAATTTGAGGAAACAACTCTAATTGCTCAAATTATCCTTAATTATAATTAATAAAATTTTGTTGCTTAATAAAAATGAATATCTTTACTTTATGCAATAATGGCTCAATTAACCCCTTAACGATTGGTTAATTTTCAAGAAAACGGTCATAAAAGTGCCCATTTCTTTGGCTTTTGTATTTGTATTACATATTTGATTAGTGCTGCAACTAGTTTAAAATAAACTATCTATCTACAATTCCCTTAAAAATATCCTGGTACTGCCATCAGGTGTGCAAAATATGAAATAAAATGTTTTCCGGGCAAAAGAAATGAATTAGTTCTATTGTTATTGGTGCGTTACTACTGAACACTTCAGCCCGTCAATATCACGGGAGTGAGAAATAGCAGGCGAAATCTCACCCCGTCATTTTCACGGGAGCGAGAAGGAAGGGGTTAAATACAAAAACATAGTGCTATGTCACTTAAATTTTAATTGAAGATTTCTTCTTATAATTCCTGAAAGGTAACTCCATGGAAATTTAATAAGTTAACATAAATTATAGAATCTTGCACTGAGATTTTCATGTTGAATTAAATTATTCCTAATTATAAAGGGTATTTATACAGAGTGTTCAGTAATGACCACCCTTGATAAACATTTTTAGAGCCATTGTTGAAATTCAAGTAAAAAAGGGAAACAAATTAAGAGCTACAAATTCATATTTAAGTAGCGCAAAAAAAAATACCAGATTCAATATCAACTATAAAAAATATTAAATACAATCTACAGAATTAATATCACTAGATTTGATCTCTTACTTTTTTCTTCAAAATGTGAAAAGAATAAATTAAATAACAATAATAAAAAAATAATACACAACAATGAATAAATGAAATATTGATATAAACACAATACTCTCTACTTAATGTGATTGCGGTTAATGTAATCAATTGCTCATAGCCATCTCCAGATTTTTTTCTATTCATTCTTATATTAAAATTGTTGTTATCTCTGATCATCACATCTTTTAATTTTATCAATGGTATTTTGAAAATTAATTTGACTGCCTAAGAAATATCCACTGCATAATCCAAAAAGAACCAGTCCTTTTCTTACCTTGCGTTAATGTTTACACTTCTAAGAATTAACCCTATTTCACCTTAAGTGGTTTTAAACAGCACCTAGACAGGAGAGTGGTAATTGTCTGTTAATTCCATGTGATAATTTTCATCCTGTCTCAAGAGAACGGGGTCTTATCTATACCGAGAACGAGCATGCCAACATTTAATGCGCTCACTTAATAAAGTTTAACAATTTGTATAACAGAAAGCAAACTGATTTAACATGAAAACAAATAATAGATATTTTAAATCATTATGATAGATTATTAAAAATGAGTCAAACCAATACTGAAGCACAATTAAACATCTCTCAGTCTCTCTCTAGTTTGAAAAATTTTGATGTTCTTCTTGTATCATCTTGGAAAAATTGAAGACTAGCAATAGGAAAACTTACTAACAATGAACAGTTGACTTTTCAAAAACAGATCATTTTTATATTTTTAAAGTAAATATACAATACCTAAAACACAAGGTGAGTTCTTTTCATTTTATTTTTAAACTCAGTATGAGTGACTGAAATTAGTAAATTAATTTAATTTTTTGGTTAGTGTATTGATATCAATCAGTTAATGCTGTATAAATCATAAAATCCCAAAGTGATCATAATAAGTGGAGACTACTCAACATGCAATAATAATAAAATTGAAGCAAAATAAGAAAGATAAAGCAGCTAAAATTGCAATGGGCTTATTATTCCCAAACTGATAGTTGAACCCAAAAAGATGAGAAAACAAATTAAAACTAATATCATGCACTAGAGCTCAAAATAACTTAATACTTTACAATGCAGACAAAATACTTAAGTCTGCATTGAGTAAAATATGCTGACTACAACAATGTTGCTTAATTCAAAATATATATAAATATATTCATATATAAATCTTTGTCATACTGAGGTGAGACAAAAAAAAGATTCAAAGGCAAGAGTTTTCTAATCACAGATTGTCTGAAGCAAAAGAACGGCAATGGAAAAAATAAGTAGCAACCCTAACCGGAGGATTAAGAAAGCTTCCACACTGAATAGGTGTAAGATCATATTTAATTTCTTATATTTTCCTATAAATTTAAATGAACTCAATTAACATCAGCAGCTGTGATATTAGTGAATTGCAAATAATATATTAAAATGTGGCTTTTTGCCTGATTCAAGTAAATAGGACAGAATTTGAAATTGATTTCAAATTGTAATTTAATATACAATCAAATTGTTCAATTTAAATATACAAAAATTAGGTTTTTTTAGAAAGCATTGAGATTCCAATTTTGAAAGGAGAAAGAAAAAATACTAAAATTCTTGTGGAATTAGAACAAAATCACGTATGGTATTTCATTTTCTTCTAAATTTGTATTTTAAAAATATTATTCCTTGAAAAAAGTGCAAGAAAACAATGCTGTCAAACAGGGAGTCACCACTTAACTATCAGTAAAAGAAGTATGCTTCACCATACAAAACATAGGTGGCTACTACAAACATCTCAAACAAGAAGGCAAGGGCCGGGATAGCCTGGTTGGTAGGGCATTGGGCCCATGTCCAAGAGGCCGTGGGTTCGATCCCTGTCGGCCAAAGACTCTCCGTGTAGTAAATGGTGACTGACGCACATTAAATCTGTCGAGTTACAAAGTCCTCCATGTTCCCATAACAAATCAATACCTCTGGTGTACTGATCCAGGAGTTTCCGTGTCTTCTGGATTGGTTCAAAATTACAAGGCAACGGAGTTGAACATTAGTAGTCGTAAACCCAAAAATTGGGCCGGCTGTTCAACAACGGTTATAAAAAATTTAAAAAAATTAAAAACAAGGAGGCAGTAATTTTAAACACAATTTACATTAAGATCACAGGGATGTAAACCCTAAGCCCAGCAAGCCAAAAGTAGCATGCAAAGTCATTTGACATAGCTTTTGAACAAATTTAAATATTAATAGGAAAAAAAATCAGTTCTTGAAAAAAATTCTGTTAATTTAGAATTGTCATTAGTTTTTACTGGTCATCCTGTTTTGTGTTTACTTTTTGTCTCAGTGCAAACCTGAGCTTGATTGTAATCTAACTTAGGAACAATAAATAACTCATTGAACTTTTACTTATTAAACTTTTCGTAAATTACTTTAAAGTAACTATTACATTTTTAAAATTTTGCTTATGCCCTTAGACTAAATGTTTGCTGTAAAATGCAATTTAAAAGATAAACTAAACTCAGTGGCGCGACAGCCCATAGAGGGCAAAAGCCTACTGAACCCACCTCAGTTTTCTTGACCTTGGGCTCTGGGGTGCAGGAGCAGATGTTCCGGTCACGTGGTCAGCCGAATGCGGAACCCCCAGTGTTCAGTTCCCAAGCATGCTTGGTACTCATTTATCGACCCACTGAAGGAATGAAAGGCTGAGTTAACCTTGCCCGGCCCGAGGATCGAACCAGGGACCTGTGGCACGACAGTGCCAAGCGCTGCCACTCAGCCACCGGGCGTCAAAAAGAAAAAATTTCAAAAGTTAAAAATTATTTTTAATTTTTTTGGTAAGTCCTATAACATTAATCGGAAACTGTATTAGTAATAAATTTTGTTTTCTAAATAATAAAACTCATCTTTAGTCTTAATAAACTGCTTTTAAATCTTGTACCTGTATTTGTTTATATTTAGATTGAATATATTTTTATTACTAAGCTATTAACGCCTAAATAAATGAGTTGCAAGTAGCTTGTTTAGTAGTAACATTAATGTTACTTTCAAACAAAATCTAAATTTACCTCATATTTTTACAAAATCGGTTTGTATAACTTTTTTTCGTATTTTAACTAACTAAACTTTTTGTGACCACTATCCAAAAAGGACTTAAGTGTAACTTGATTATCTTCTCTTCAGAAAATTAAAAACTATGCTAATCATTTACATCCATAATAGTTCATAATTTCTTGTATGTGTTTTAATTTCTTACCAGGAACTTTCCACAGTAGAGGAGAATAAAGTCTTCCACCAGCATCAACATGAAGTGTTTCCCCCGTAATAAATGATGCACCAGGAGAAAGCAAAAAACAAACAGCAGATGATATCTTAAAATAATATAAATGAATTTAAAATGAGCAAGGAATAGAAATATTTATACACAGTAAAAGACTTTAAAAAGATAAAAAATAAAAACGGCCCAAATATCTGCATGCTTAAAAATAAATTTGTTTTTGTTAAATTATTGAAAAATAAATTTTTAAGCACAGTTAGTGAAACCTAACAGTTGGTTAAAATACATGATTATTAAAAGATATTGCCAAGGAAAAACAAATACAAGTCGTAATTAAAGTATGCCTATTTAATCCTTAAATCAAGCTAATAAGAATGACATTATTTTCCTCCTATTTACTCAAATATTTTTAATGAAGACCTAATGAGACAGTACATAATTCAATTTCAAATAAACATCATTGTTATTAATAAATAGCAAATAATAAGAAACAATCGTGTAAAATAACAGATACAGAAATTTATTAACAGTTAAATAACAGGAAAAATAAGCTTAAAAATGCAGTAAATATCTTTTAAAAAGATTTTTAAAAAAAAGCAAAGAACAACTAGAATATAAAAAGAACCTTGGCAACTGTTTATAGCATGAGCTGTTTCTATTTGTAAGCAAGATGCTAATTAAGGTAATTGAATATACAGGCAAACAACTATTTAATCAAACAACATATCCAAAATATGGGAAAAATCCAATTGAAAATGCAACAGACAAATTAAATTGTATAATATAAAAATGTATCAATTTCAAATTTTAATAATTCAAAGAATGCCTCATAGAGACAAAATCGTTTATTTGGATGAGAATTAGACCAAGAGACAAAAGCAAGACAATGAAACTTGGCAAACAGATTATAATTACAAACAGGCACTCAAATCATATAAAGCAATACTATTTGAGCCTTCCACTCTTAAAGCCTCTGGGTCTGATTTCCTCTAAATCAAATTATTTTGTTTTAACGTGAAATTTGTCCAATACTTATAATTTCATTTTTTAATCAGTTTGACCCAGTTACAAATTTTAAATTGTTCATATACATAGTGGCAATAGATTTTTTTAAATATTTTCACCTCTATTCAATTTTATATGTGTTTTTATTAGTGACTTGTACTGCAAGTTCAGACCTGAAGATTCCTTCCTTAATCGTTTTTATTTCAATTCATTCTACTATCATATTTTATGAATATTCAAGGGTCTTGATTAGCATTTTGTTTAACTTACCCACCAGTAGAAATTGTTCAAACAATAACAGCAAAACTTCTTTTGATGAGTATATTGACTCGTCTGTTACTCTTACCCACTTTTTGGGTACCTCAAAAGTTGTTGCATGTTTTAGTTTATTATGTTTCAAATTGTGAATTATAATTTATGTCATTTATGCAACAGCAATGATTCACATTAAATGTTTACTTCATATAAAGTAAAATTTACAATCAAAATGTTCTTCAAGTTTGAAATTCTAAATTGCTTATTCTTAACATACATATAAAGAAATGATGATAAATGCTTACTTCTTCAGGCACCCCGAGGCGTTTAGAAGGAATATTTTCACTAACCATATCAAAAACATTAATTGGATAATTCTTAGCAGCTGTTTCAGAATATATGGAAGAACCCTTAACAATGCAAGAAATTAAAAACAGACAAATTAAAATTATTGAAACAAAAACAAATCTACAAAAAGAATGAAATATTTTGAAACATACAGGAGCAACAGCATTAACTCTTATGCCATTCGATGCCCATTCAATTGCTAAAGATTTTGTCAAATTATCTAATCCACTTCGAGCAGCTCCTGAATGCCTATAAAAAATTTTTTTAAATAAATTAAAAGTTTGTATTGCATTAGAAAATTCATCACTACACAAACAATCTAAACTGAATAAATATTTAATGCAGAATATTATCTTGAAAACCATTAAAAAGGGTGAGTTTTTCAATATAGAAAAACCACCTATCACGAGTCTATATTTATGAAGACTTTTGATTAAACTAGCTAAATTTAATAGTATGTTTGATAAAATGTTATAAATGCATTGGAACATACTTTTTTTGGAGCAATTTCTTTTCTTTTTTGTCAAATTTATTGAAAAATAATTTTGGAAGCATGAAAATAAACAAAATTAATGACAAATAAAACAAAAATTATTAGAAGTATTTTTTGCATAAAAATTTTGAAATATGCTTCAGGGTCATTTAGAAGTAGTTGAATCATTTTTCTTAGTTATCATCAACAGGTATAATGATGCAACCTTCAGGGTGAATGGCAACCAGACTGCAAGCTAGATCAACCCATTTTTCTCTTTCCTAGAAAATTTGAGGGGTTTGACTATCGTGAGAAAAGTACCTGAATGGTTGCAAAAGCATTTCCAGTTTCAGAGATACATGTAAGAAAAGCTCATTTCTTGTGCTTACTTTTTTGTTTGTTTTTTTTTGAAAGCGCGTTCTTTATTGCGCTGATTTAAGTGTCGAAAATTATTCACCTAAAAAAGGCGTAGCTGAAATTATAAAACTCTTAGAAAAAGAAGAAAAAATTTTGTAATATGTAAGCAGTTCGGAATTTCATCTTCTCTTTCATCTCTTTTGAAAAACAATAAGGCTTCAATGAAAGTGTAAGAAAAAAAAATTTAACTGATGGTAAAAGGTCAGAAAAAAGAAGAAGAAAAAGCAGGATGAAGGATTTGATGAAGTTCTCTTAAAATGGTTTGCTAAACAAAGAAATTCTAGTTTGCCAATAACTGGGCCCAAGATGAAAATTCAAACTACACAAATAGCAGCTCCTGAGCTAGGTTACACAGAATTTTCATACATTAATGAATGGCTATATAGTTTTAAGCAACATCATAATTTTAATACAAACATGCCATATAAGGACTACTTTATTTTGCAACAGTAACTTTATTCATGGCATGAAGTTGTAATATAAGTCTCAACTGAATTCACTCATATACAAAACATAAATATGAATTAAAGAAAATTTGAGAAATGAGGCATATACAAACTAAACATCTGTAAAGATGAAAAAAAATACTTTATTGCACAATACTTTATCGTAACACCATGGGGGTCACCGGCACAGAGTTTGTTCATAGCACCACGGGGGTCACTGGTGATCAACGAAGTCAAGATTATTAGAAACACATAATTCAAGTACATTTTTAATGCTTTCAATTTTTTTAATATTATTATGGTTACTAAATGGATTGAAGAAATTAATGCAATACATACTGAGAAAATCATTTCGGCTAGATGGGCAAGCCATGTAAAATTAGCGTGGCATTCAAGGTGATAAATAATTTTCTAAAAAAATACTTTACTTACATTTATTATTTTCAAAGAACTTTTTGGCATTGAAATTTTGCTTTTTTGTAGCTGAAGTCAAATGCTGACTAAATCAACTATGAATTTAAAAATCTAAATTGCACAAATTTTAAATATGATGCAAAATTTAGTTTTCTTGAAAAGCTAAACAGGAACACTACATTGTTGAGCAATCATTCTGAGTGCAAAACCTTCAATAAAACTTTAGAAACAATGTGAACTAAACTGATTTTATATTGTTATTAGCTTGCCGTTTGTCACAAATTTTTTTCTTGTTTATTAAGACTTCTCATCTGTTTAGCAGTAAAAATGGCTACTATTTTTCCTAAGAGATATATTGGATCAGTTAAAGAATCTTATTTATAAGTATACTTTTATCTATGTTTATTATAAAATATTAATCAATTGATGTACTTATAAAAGAAAAGAAGTCTCTTCATGTCCCTCTGTTGCATAACAGACAAGAAATGATACCTGTTATAGCTGTTCTTATTTGAGATTAATATAAAGGTAAGTTACATTGCAACAGAAATTTATAATAACTATGGTTTTGAATTTAAACAGTTATAACATTTTATTAAAAATAACTTCTATAACCCATCTTTACTTCTGAACAGTTACTAGCCTGGCTCATTGGTAAAATTTAAATCAATAATGATCCTAATGGCATTTGTCATGTTAAAGTCATTTTAAATTATTTAAAGTAATTATTTTTCTTTTTATGCAAAAATATATTTTAGGAAATTACTAGAAATTTTTTTTTCCAATACGAAACAAATAAAAAAAATGAAATGATTTTCTTAAAATTGACCTGAGCCATAATAATAATTAATAAAAGATTTAATAGAATAATTTCAAAAAATTATTACTAAGATAATAACATACGCCATCATTGGTGTACCTCTTTCAAAATCCATCAATATATTGATGATTACGCCACCATTGTCTTTCATCCATTTATCATATACTGAAAAATATTTACATTGTTAACTACAAATGTGAATATCTACAGGGTTGCCACAGTAAAAAATGAACCAAAATAGTTGCTTTTAGTAGCCTCAAGCATGAAAATAGTTGCCTAAAACAATGAAAATAGTTGCCTGAACAGGAACAAAAATCTATCAAAAATAGTAGCCAAATAACTAAAATTATAGCTTAATTGAAAAATACTATGACTAGGACTGGGTGATGTCAGAAATTTTAAATTGTGATACATCGTCAGTTAGACATCGCGTTAAAGTGATGTATCGCAATTTAGCATATGTTCAAAAATTACCTATGGGAAATCTTTCAATCAATCAAAAATTAATAAAAAGGAATAAATCTATTACGAAAGAAAATATTAATTCTAAACATATTCTACTATGACCCCAAGCTCTATTTCATTTTTCTTGAATTAAAAATAATTTAAGATTTATTGTTTTAAAAATAATAATACTGTAACAAAATATTTTACATACATGCAATGAAAATTAAAAGAAAAAAAAACGAAAGTGGAAAACAAACCAAAGAAATGTTTACTTTAGAAAAAAACATTTTTTTTAAATTATTTGTTGGAAAAAAAACATGCTTTTGAAGCATCATTAGACCCTTTTTTATTTAATTATTTAAAATAATAAAAGGTAGTATTAACTAATAGTCAAATTCTGTACTTAAGAAATACTTATTTATTATTATTTTCTTTGAAAATAAAATCGACTAAAGATTTATTTGTTTAAAAATGATACTGACTATCTAACAAATTATAAAACAAACAAATATTGAAAGAATTTCAATAAAAAAAAAAAGTACTAATGTCGAATTATTAAAAAAGCAACAAAACATTACTAAACTCTTTATTTAATTTTAAAAAATTATTTGTTTCTTTCTTTTTTTTTTAACTAATAGCCAAATTTTTTAAACTTCGTTTTAATTTTCTCAAAAATGAAAGCAAACTAAATAAATGTAAGCTTTGTTGTAATTTTTTTATAGTTAAAAACGATTGGACATTTATTGGTTTAACAATAATTAAATTATTATACTTACCTACATTTAATAGATTTTTAAAAAAAATGAACTTTTTATAATGAAGTTAAATACGAAATACCCCTATTAAATTGTATTGCTTAAAATGAAAAGCAATAATGGAAAAAAATCAATGAAAATCTTTTTTTATTTCATTTATATTTTCGTTTCATTGATCTATTGAGTTCAGAACGAAAATTTAAGATAACAGCGATTGTGCAGCAATCGCAAAGTAACCGTAGGTCTACTAAAAATAATTGACAAGAATCGTTAAACCCAGACAGAAAAAAAAATGGTATATCTGATGGTAAGTCTGACTGAAAATAATTTACAAAGAACCTGACAATTATTTCTGACAAAATAAAATGCACAACAATTGCAAAATGACTTGAGTCCCATAACCTTCAAAAAACGTAAAATCTAAAAGACAAAAATGGACATAAAGAAACTGTGCATTGCGTTCTACAGAACAACGCTGATCCTCGCACGAAACTGGGATTCAATTCGCTCTTCGTCATTCAACATCACGAAACTAACATCATCTTTATAGCAAAACGCTATCTACATCTCTGCAGCAAGACGAAATTAAAATCGTCTGCGTCAGTGCAGTAACAGCGCTAGCCTAGTCAAGGATCCTTGCATATTAAATAGTTAAACCTCGATTGTAGCCTTATTCCGGCTGTTTAAATCAAATTTCTGATGCATCGCCTAAAACGAAAGTCACTACATCGGCCTACCGATATATGCGTTAAATCGATATTTCGCGATACATCGATTTATCGCCCAGTCCTATCTATGCTCCAATTCTAAATGTATACCTTTTTATATTTGTACAAAAAAGTTTTGTACAAATATAAAAACGTATACATCTTAGAAAATAGGTACCTAAATAAGAGTCGAATTACAATAAAATATGAATGTTAATAGAAGGAAAAAACAATTAAAAATAACAAAACTGCCCCTCGGAGAGAAAAAATAACAAGTATACTTTATTAAATCTAAAGTAAATATAAATGTTTGGCTTTTTGGACATAAATAATTGTATAAAAGTTCGCTTTCTTTTATTATCGTTCTGAAAACTAACGTTCATTTATGCGAAAAAACTTCGCTAAGAGTAAAAAAGTCTCCTAATAGTCGCCTATTCCTGAAAATAGTTGCTTTTCTAGCCTTTTTAGGCAAAAAAAGTCGCCATAGTCGCCTAAGGCTGAAAATAGTAGCAAATAGTCGCATTTTAGTCGCCTGTGGCAACCCTGTATCTACGATTAATAAATGTATGTGTCAGTGATTAATAATGCTTTATATTCATTTTGTTTTCTTTTAACAGTATAAGATTTGCTTAAAATGGTTTAATTTTAGCGAAAAAAATTTAAAAAGCACAAAAATTATATTCCTTTTAATTAATATAAAATATTGTGAACTTGTTAGATTAGTACTGATTTTTTAAATTACTTATTAAATCTTAATTTACTTTTCTCCATTCTCTTATGTCATATTTTCCTGAAAATTTAAAATATTATAACATTGTTCATTGCCTTTTATCTTGATAAATTATAATCTTGCAAATATGACGCAATTTTTTCTTTTAAAAAAAGTTTTAAATATTACCCAAAGTTCATTTTAGGTGGGGTTAGAGGAACGGTGCATCCCGTTTGCCCTTTGAATAAAACATTCCGCCCCATGTGCCCGGAGAATCTGAATATGCCCTCCAACATAATAAATAGGGACGGCCTACTCGCGACAATTTTTTGGTAATTTATTTTCTGATTGTTTTTTGGCAGAAGTAAATTATGTTTCGGTAATATTATAATTTTTAAATTTCAAGTATAAGGGATGATTTTTATCTTTTTTTTTAATTGAATATTAGGTGAACATGAAAGTAATGACGTTTTCGTTACATTAAATTGTAAAATATATTTCAGCAAGTTTTTTGCTTTAATCAATTATGTAAACGCTATCAGAAACCAGTTATCCAGTTATTAGAAGAAAAACTTTTTTACAATCAAATTAACAAATTTAATGTACGAATACTTAGAAATGGGGAGTGGAGGTACGTTATTCAACATCCTTGAAAGTAAAACTAATAATCAGTAAAAAATAGCATTTCTGATTCTAGTTTAGGATATAAAACATCTAATTAAGTAATATATTTAACAAAAACTTAATAAAATCAATGGCAAAAAAAAAACTAATAATTACCTGCCCTGGACATCAAAAATGGACCCTTTAAATTTGTTTCTATGACAGCATCCCATCCTTTAGTGGTTAGATCACCAACTGGACAGAGAAATTGTCCACCTCCATTGTTAATCAAAAAATCAATTCTTTCATACTTGGCCAAAGTTGCTTGAACTAAATTTTTAACCTAAAACAATATGGTCTGTGACTTAATTGATAATAGGGTTTGAAAAAGAGGCTCAGCTCAGAAAACACTGAATATTTCAAAATGGGCTCATCTGATTTTGAAATTCAGTCATAACTCACACTTCATTTTCTTTTCATTTGAGCATTATCTTCTGAGGCAGACAAAATTTAGAAATATCTATTGGCAAAGGTGAAAAAAGGGGTCCGCAAATAATGAAGAGAGCCAAATTAAAAAACTTTTTGTATTACTAATTGCCATTAGATTACAATCTATCTGTGGTTATAGGGAATAAATAGAACTTATGATCTTATCACATTATTTACTTTAAGCGTTCATAAAATACAATATATTTAAGATAAGATATTTTACAAAAAATTCACTTATGCATAAAATTAGAAAAGTGCCAAATTTTAATACTTTAACTCTTTCGCTACCGGAACGCCCGAGACGCCTCGTCAGCTAGACTACCGAAAACGCCCGAAGTGCCCGTGAAACTAGTTAGAAATTTTTCCCCCTTTTTGAAAAGTGACGCACAATGAGGGAGGTGAGGCAGTAATCGTCCTTGAAGGAATTTTATGAAAAGGGGAGAGAAAAGAGGGATTTTTCAACAAAAGTTCTTTTCATATCATTCTGTTCTTGTAAAGTTGCTTTCTCTTGCTTTTTTTATATAAACGAAAATGTCTTTTCGTCGTAAAGGTCTTTCGACCGAAGAAGCTTTGAAAATAATTTTCAATGATGATACAGATGAGTCTGATTTTAATGAATCAGGGGATGATGAAGAATTTGATGATGTGGCTCCAACTGAAACCACCATTGCCCCAGCCCCTGACGATAGCAGTAATAGTGATGAGGAAGATGATGAAGAAAATCCAGTTGAATTTGATTGGACATCTGACATAAAAAATGAAAAGATTCTTGTTAAAGATTTTCGTCTAAATTCAGGGCCAAACCATGGACTACTACCCGATTCGTCACCGTCAGATTATCTGAAGCTCTATTTAACTGATGAACTTTGTAAATCAGTTATGGAAAATACAAACAAATATGTACATTTTTTTGCCAAAAACAGAAAAACATAGAGGACACAAATTGGAGCTCATTGACTTCTATTGACGAATTGTGGTGCTTTTTTGGCATTTTACTCATCATGAGTTTGGTAAAAATGCCTAGAATAAGTGATTATTGGTCCCAAGACACCATATACGGAAATTCTATGGTAAAAAAACTGATGAGTAGGAACCGTTTTTTGAAAATCAAGCATTATTTTCACATCTCTGACAGAGAGTCAGAGTTGCAGAAAACGGATGAAAACTATAGATATTCGCAAAAAGTTCAGCCCATGTTTGATCAAATCCAGGAAAATTTAAGGAAACACCTAATTCCATACAAGGAACTTTCAGTTGATGAAGCTTTATTGAAGTATAAAGGAAGGCTTGGCATAGTACAGTATATGCCCCTAAAACCTGCAAAACGCGGCATAAAATTATGGATGCTCTGTACATCAAAGCATGGATATGTTTTGAACTTTGATCTATATGGAGGAAAACAGGATAATGTCAAGAGAAGTGGAAAAGATTTGGGATATGACGTAGTGATGCATATGACGCAAACTTTGAAAAATTCAGGCCACGTTATTTATTTTGACAGATTTTTTCCAGTTCAATTTTAATGTATGATTTATATCGATCGGGTTCTCATTATCATTTTAAAAATGAACTAATTCACAACATCGAAACAAGTCATCTGATTCAACGTAAACGTCCTTTTCTAGATTATTCACCAACCTCAGCTAATCATGTGCATAAAAGAAGAAAGATTGAGGGTCGTAAAAGAATCTGCATGAATTGTAAGAATATGAATAGGAAAACTCTTTCGGATAAAAGCATTCAAAGCACTTGGGAATGCGAAACATGTAAAATGTGCCTGTGTAAATCATGCTTCGATTAATTGATATTCTTATACTGTGAATAATAATATCCTGAACAATTTTTAAATTGCGTTAAATTTATATATCAAAGCCATTTTGTTTTCATTAACACTGTTAGAGAGGATGCATATTTGCCTTTCATTTATTTTTACCTTATTTTGAATATCATGCTTTATTTATTGTATTTAAGTTAGAAGTTTTTTATTAATTTTTTTAAAGTTCTTAAATTAGTAAATACATGGTATCGAGTTATAATAAATTAAGTAATATGCTTTATTTTGTCTTCTTATGTCAAATATTTTGTTAATCATAAATATTGCACAAAACACTTTTCAGTTAATTTTCTAAACTTCATACTTTTGACTTTATAGCATAAAAAAGATAAATTATAGTTTGCAAATATAAATGTATCTTTATTGTTCAAACATTATTTGAAAATTTCAGAAAATTTACCTCAATATTGCTTGATTAATTTATTTTATGTTGTGAATTAATAATATTCTGCATGTCTATGAACCTGTGAAAAATGGCGCTATTAAACAATTTTGTTAAATTTAGATATCAATGCAGTTTTGTTTTCATTAGCATTGTTAAAGAGCATGTATATTTGTCCCTTATTTATATTTACACCTATTTTGAATATCAGATTGTATCTAAATTAAAAATAATTTTTTTTTTTTTTTAAAAAACGAAACTTAAATTACTATATTGTAGCAAAATGTAAGAAACTAATTAATATGCTCCATTTTTTATTTTCAAATAAAATATTTTTAAATTATTACTTAGAACATTATTTATAAAAGTTTTATTTCTTAATTTTATATGCTACATGTTTGTGACCTTATAACATAAATCACAGGTTAAATTATTCTTTGCAAATATAAATATATATTTGTTGCTCAGAAATTGTTTGAATAATTCAGAAAATATTTCTTAATATTATTTGATTTATTTATATTTAAAAGTGTTAATTAAAAATATTTTATACATTAGTAATGCATGCAAAAATTATGCGGCTATTTAACAATTCTGAAATTAAGTAAAATATTGGCACAAGCAGAGTTATTTACACATTTTTAATAGATTATAATACTTGTACTTAAATTTGAAATGTTCTCTTATTTTTTTTCTATTTTGATTTTCACATAAATTTTTTTAACGAATTTTTGATTGAAAATTATTTCCTTAGAGGTTAAAAAGTTCATATTATTTATCAGCTAAAATAAAATACGGATTGTTTTTAATTCATTTAACCTGAAATTATTGTTTTAAAACTATTTTGTTTTTAACATTTTAAATTCATTTGTTTTTAACATTTTAAATTATGAAACTGTCTACCCTTTTTATCAGAGTTTTTTGGCTTACTTAGGTTGAAAAGAAAATACTAGAGTAATGGTGTCAAAGTTTTTTTTTTTTTTTTTTTAAAAAAAAGATTTAATTATTTGGTTATTGTGTCTTTAAAACTATATCAATTGTTCAAAATTATAAACTGCTAAAAGTTCTACAAGACTGAAAGATTACTAAATACAATTAATTATAAATCGAATTTTAAATATAAAATAAATAGGTAAACATTATTTTTTTTAAATTAGAGGGTAGGCTTTGATGCCTTAAAAAATGGTTTTTATATTTATAACAGTAGGATCCAGGAGAAAAAACTGCTTTGATCGGTACCGAAACTATTCTTTGAAATTTAAACTTTATTTTGCATCTGCAGTTGGACAGCTATAAATCATAATTGCTGTTTATGAATGCCTCGCTATTTTCACATTTTCAATGCTTGTTATTACTTAGGTATTGCACTTGAAGCTGAAAGGACCCATTTTTTTATTAATTGTTAACATCTGGTCTAAGAACACGAATGTTTACTAGGTGAGAATGCTGTTGGTGTCAAAACTCTTAAAATAGTTAAATCTCCATTGATTTATTAATTTTCAATTTTAAATGCTATCTTCCTACAAAAGGGATTTTTTTGCCTGAGGATAATCGGGAGTAAACTGTAATTTCTCATAAACTTATTCTTTCCTTCACAATGAATGTTCTATATTCAGCTGTCAGGCCACCCATATCCTTATATTACAAGTAACTCATTCATTTCTGTAGAAGATAAGCGTTATCAGCATAGCTTCTAAAGACTATTGTTGAATGAAAAATAACATGTCATATTGTAGATTTTCTCTATTTCTACTTGAAGTTGGAACTGATATCTTTGTCACCAAAATTATGGTGCGGTAATGTAAGAAATTTCTTCTACACTCCCCTTTTCTTCCAAAGAAATTTCTTGTCACCACACCCATGTATAATGCCCCATGTGGATAAACAGATGCCGATTTCCGACTCTTCAGTAAAATGCAGAAGAATTTAGTCGCATACTCAAAAAGAAATAATTACAAGTAAAATGTGACAGAAAGATAAATCTGAGTCTAGAAGGCAGTGTTGAAATAGGAAGTAATTGTGTTCCCTAGCATATGTAAAGAATAGCTGTCTGGCTGATTAACGATGGGATCAGAGATTAAAAAATTATGCATTAAATATAGTAGTTAAATATAGATTATTAAATATAGTCATTAAAATTTCTTAAAAATGAAATTTTAAAGAAAATAAGTGAATAAAATAAAAATTTAGACATTATCTATCTCTCTCTCTCTCTCTCTCTCTCTCTATATATATATATATATATATATATATATATATATATATATATATATATATATATATATTTCTACAAATCAAAAGAAAGAAAGTACTAATTTACTTACAGATAAACATTTCGTAGTTTTTTTTTTTTTTTTTTTGACTTTTACCTCGTACCATATCAGACAAACAAGTAAAAAATTAAGAGAGAAAATTTTTCAAGAATATATACATAACAAAATAAGCATTTTACAGTAAATACATTATTTAAAAGAAAAAATTGTAAATTTCGGCTTTAAATCAAAATACATATTGAAATTTTTATCTTTTACTCTCCGATAACACCTCTGAGTCGACATCGGGAGTCACCACATTAAAATATAAAATTTTAATATCTCATTAATTTGAAGCCATAATAAATTCATTTATTGTAGAAACTATATAGAAATATTGTACTATGAAATTTATATGCCTTACTCTTTGCTCAAACTACACATAATCAGAGCGTATAAAAAGCATACTCGGAATGCAAAAACTGAAATATTTTTATATGAATTATAGAAAGACATATACAAAATTTGGCATCTATTTCGAATCCTTTACTTTCTAATAATTAAAAATTAGTTAAACGAGTTATCGAAAAATATATTTTATACCTAGGGGTGATTTCAGGGGATATTTTTAACAGTTTCAGAGTTTTATTAAATAATCAGAAAAGTTTCTCTTATTTCAAATTGTAAAATGATATAAAATATGTACACATTTAGGTTGAATAATATTTTAGTACTATCACCAAAATTATTTCTCCTTAATGACTGATGTTAACTTGAAATCTTGGTTCTTAAGAAGTTTAAAGTTTATCTTTTAATCATTTAAGTTATTAAATTATTTAGTTTTTGTTCTACAACGAAAAAAAGGATTTTATTTGAGCAAGAATATTATTTTCAATATAAATGCTTTGTTTAGAAATTGTATAAATGGATTGCATGGAATTACATGCTTAATTTTCCATGTAAATAATAAAATTTAAAAAAAAACAAACAAATGATTAAAAACATTTATTAACATTTTATAAATCTTGTTATGTTAGCGATATTCTTGCTTCAAATAGTCTTTCTTCCTTTCGAACACACCTATTTTAGGGATATTTCCCCAAGTGAATAAGTAGATGATCAGTCATTCTGTCATTTCAGAGTAAAGCTGGGGGAAGGAAATTTTTGCTACCTGATTTTCAACTTCGGGCGTTTGCGGTATTCTGGGCATGTTGTGGTTTAGGTCGCTCGGTATTCAAAGAGTTAAGCTTATCTTCAAAACAAAAAAATTATATTGGTAACTTTAAAATATATTGGTATTTTACAATATTTTTTCCCTGATAGCACAAAAGTGATATACATACTCAATCCAGCAAATGTTTTATTGTTACTATTATTATGGACGCACAGGCTTTTTCAGTGAAGGGCCATTTGCACAGCCGATTGTATAACGAAAGCCTGCATGCGGATTTAAGCATGTTGACAACAATTATGATAATTTCTATTAAAAACATTAGTGTTTAAGCACTAAATATTTTTCATCATTAAAATTAGCAATATACACCCCCGCAGCGTTTGGGAAAGCACAAGGTTTGAGGGCGTACAATCCATAAATAATACATGCAGCCAACCAGCTATTCATGCGCGGCCCGCGAATATAGGAAAAATAAGTATTATATATGTATATTAAATATAAAAATCAAACATTTTAAATTACGCATTTGAGTTTTGGACGTGCTGAATCTAAATTTTTTTTTTACTTTTAAAAATCCCAATACCTTAATACCCACAAATCTTACAGTAATTGCTTTGCTTTTCCACAGAGTACAAAAATCATGATACTTTTAATCCGATGAGGGAAACTTCGGGCTTTCAAATCAGGCATTTTAATCATCACCTTTGATGTGCTTTATTTGTGCCAATTTAATCCTCAATCCATATTATCTTTCACTCTATATTTTTCTTTTCTAATTTCAATATTTTTTACAATATTATTACAAAATGAGAAATTTGAATGTGAGTTTTTAAACTGCTTACTGTTTTTTAACTTTATTTCTAATTTTTTGTAGCTTAAAAAAAATGAGTTTAAAAAAAAATGGTCTTGAGAATTCATAAAGTTTCTCATAATTCACTAAATATGTATTAAAGTTAAAGATGTACTAAATTCAAATGCATAATAGTAAAAATATATGCATGAACTGAACACTTCATAGCCCAAAATAAGATTCCAACAGAATGATGAATCTTATTTTGAGCAATAATGCATTTTTTTTTGCATTCATATTTAATTTGCATTCATGTAGCTCCATAAAATATCTATTGATTTTTTTCTTTCTTTAATTCAAGACCATTTCATTTAATTTATTTTAAAATGCACTGTTGTGTCATGTGATGTGATAACAAAAACCATCGCTTTTCCCCCATTTTCTTTTTGATAAAACTATTTTTTTGATCAAAAGTAAATACTTTTATTTTGAAAAAAAATCAGTTTGGAATTCTTTAGTTTTGAATGAGTTTTAATAATCAAAAGAATTTAATTTTATGCAAATATATTCCTAAGTTGATTGATAAATAAAATTAAAAGAACTAAGAAAATAAAAAAAAGAATTATTACAAAGACTAATTTCCAGGAAATATATTACTAAATTGACTGAAAAGAATTTAAAAAGAATTTTGTTTGAAACATTGATATTTTCATAAAAATTATTATATTTGTCGTCAACATGTCTAAATGCTTGGACATGCACCCCAAATAAAAAAAAAAAATTTTAATTCACTTAAAAAATTACTTTTAACTAAACTTTGATTATAATTATTGTAGGATAAAGAGTTATATTCTCATATTTTTAAGATTAATTTCATGTCAATGTGATAAGACACTGTTCTAATTTAGTACCTTTTCTAAATTCTGCTTTTCCATCGCAATTTTTAACTCCTTATTAATTAATATTAAAATAATTTAAATTAAAATATATAAATTAAAATAAAATGAATGATAATAAATGCCCAAATGTCTCATCATTGTGCTGTAGTTTCACATTATAATTTTTTTTATTTGTGTTAAGTCTAAGCTAAGACGTATTTTTAAATCTGGCAAGGGGTGCCCCTTAGTCTATCTACGCTGTTGACTTAGTTATTGCACTTGAAGCAGTAATGTTTATATGTAGACCCATTATTTCATTAATTGTGGACAACTGGGAAATGAACATGAATGTTTGCTAGTAAGTTGTTCTCAAAACCCTTAAAATAATTCCATATCTACGAATGTATTTATTTTCAATTCTAAATGCTATGTTGCTCATCATTGCAAAAAAAAAGTGAAGCGCAGATAATCAGGGGCTTACTGCACAGTGAAATTCATATTAAGACTTATATTTATGAGTAAAACTATAAATGCATAAAAAAGAATGAAAATTTTAATGTAGAAAAATGTATATACATATTTTTAACTCTGATTTTGACATTTTTGGAAATGTATTAAATAATAAGATGATAAACTAAAAATTGTTATGCAGAGTAGCCTTAATAACAAACCTCTTCCTCTTTTCTTATATTGCAGACAATGCTTGTAACATCAGGAGACTTTTCTTTTAACGTATTCTTCATTTCCTCAGCAGCTTTCAGAAGTTGTTCTTCTTTCCTTGAAGCAATAACCACTTTACAACCTGAAATTTCAAAATATTAGTAAAGTATGTCAACACCTCATAATAGTGTGAAGGGCAAAGTTAGGACAAATAGACTCTGCTCATCGACATACTCAGTTAGAAAGTACACAAACAATTTCCTTACTTTTGAATAAAATATAATATTTACTTTTTATGAAAAGCATATTAAAAGTTAATTATAATCTAGCTTGGACAATAATAACACAGTCAAACTTCTATAACTCCAAAATCTGGTAACATTTGTTTTTAAAAGTAGAATTCCAATTTTTCCTGTAATATATTTAGAATTTAAATAAGCATTATAATATATAGATAGTTTTTTTTTTCTATTATTCAGTGGTCTAATGGGCTCACGAAGGTGAGTTAGATTAATGTTATTAAACAGACTCTAGATGAATGCCAATGCTTTGATAAGATAAGCAATCAATTTTTTCTATTAAGAATTTTTATAACCAATCAAAGGACAGAATAATTTAAATCAACATGTCAAAAAGGGTTATAAAAATTGCTATCTCAAAACATGAGAAAATTACTGATCTGCTAAATCTTACAAAAGACAAAATACTGATAGCAGGAACATTTCACTCTTACTCTATGTTTGCAAGCAAACTATCTGTAACTATCAGTATTACTAACAGTTATGAAGTCTACTTTCCAAAGTAAAAATGTCTGATTTGACTCTTAATAAATAGTGGAAGGTATAGATACAAATAAATTTAATACTACCAGGACTCTATATTTTCTGAAAAATCTAGGAAAATTGGCAGCCCTAAAATCTGCATAGTTAAGTTTAAGAAGTAAAACCTATTATAATTTAACTAATTTACAATACTGTTAAAAATAATTAGGCCAGTTTTTGCTCTATTATGTCTGAAAGGGTCACTATTTGAATTACTTTAAATATAACATATGACCATGTATTTCCGTTTCGTGATCTGTAGTAGAATAATCGCCATGTCTGGGCAACTTCCGGGCAGTGGCCAGCGAGAAACTAAACAGAAACATCACAGAAAGGGACCAACTCGAAAGGTATAATTCATAGCCACCCCGGTTCTACAGGTTCGCTTTTTTTCAAATTTGCAAGTTGAAAATCTAATTGGCACCTTGGTGATTGTGTAGTTGGCGTGACAGATCAAGATACGGAAATATCCCCTAAAAAGCGTCAATACCTCTTCATAATTTCTATCATAAACAAAAATGTATGTTGATGTTACAAGCACTGACTATCAAACTATTGCAATTGGCAATCCAACTTTAATCATAAAATTTTTACCTAAGTATAAAAGTTCAGTACTAATTGCTTTTCCTATTCCTGTTCCCCCACCAGTCACAATTGCAACTTTCTTTTTAAATAAATCTAAGCGAAACACACTGAAATTTTTTGCATTTGCCATGATCATATTTCTTATAAAATTATGCACTTCAGCACAAAAATCTTAACCTTAACAACTTAGAAGAAAACGAAAAATCCTTTACGACAAGGAAATGGGTGCGCTATCATGACTTGCCGTAATACGCTTTTATAGCAATTCAAACACAAGAATATACAGAAGTTATTTAGTTGTTTTGTTTTTACATCTATGATTATCTATATATATCGCTTCCGACTATCTTTTTCTGCTGCAATCATGAACTACAAGCAATTTTTCAGTTTCCTATGGGCCATTCTTGCTGTAACAGAGGCCATTCTTGCTGCGACGGCTAACAGAGGTGCGTGGATCGCTCACGTCACACTAGAGCAGCACATTGGGCCATTGGCGATGTTCTGGGACACATCCCTGAGGATGATCTGAAGACATGCCGTGACAATTTTAAATCGCAGCAGGGGGGACCTCATTTGTGGGGCCACTTCCTCAATTTAGGCATAGATCTGAAGAGGAAAAAATTTTCTTTGGATCCTTGTACTCATGGTATTACTCGGCGACCAACCACTGGGCTTTCGATTCCACAGATTTTGCGAGTATGTATGTCACATGTACTCAGTGGAACTCAAAGACAGAGCCCCAGCCCCTAAGACCCAGTGTTGCCAGATTGGGCTACAAGTAGCGGATTGGGCTACTTTTAAAAGTTCCCGCTACTGAAAATTGAATTTTCGCTACTTGCTACTTTTTGGGCTACTTATTATTTTTCGAACGCTACAAATCTTAAATATGCGCTACTTTTTTTCCTTACTGAAATATATATATATTTTTAAATTTTTTTCCTTCCCATTATAAAATGATTCTGAAAGTTTGCACCATTTTTAAAAAGGACATTTTTGTTGCTGTTGAAAACGTTCTCGCTTCAGTTTTGGATTCTTATTGATATGTTTTACTGATGGAGTCTATGATCTTTCCATGTTTATGTTTCAAATCGTAGACTCGGGAAATCGCAAAGATATATATGGAAAAATGCACGGAGAGTATGATGGGGAAAATGTTTTTTAACTCCAACTATTATTAATCGTTTATCTTCTGGAGAAAAAAAATCACGTTACTCGCTTTGAAACTCAGAAAAATTAAATCCAAAGTCATTAAACCTGATGAATGAAAATAGTTGTTGTGAATGACAATGAGTTTCCAAAAAATATCGTACTGTTAAATGCTTTTTTGTGAATTCATTTCACTTTTGTAAATCACCATCTATTCACAGTTGCACGAAAAATAGGAAAATTTTTATATCTTTCTAGAGATTAGATTTGCCCGTTGTAAATGATGAAATTATTTTTTTAAAAAATAAGCTATAATATGTATTGCTATGGTTACAGTTATTATTTTTCACCTCATTTTGCCAAATATGCAATAAATAAATGAAACAAATAAAAATGAAGTTTTGGATAGTTATCATATTAAAATAAAATTCGTATTACCAAACGCAAATGATAATCAGAATTGGCATCAGGGAGAACGACATGAAGAAATATTTCATAGAAGGCCAAGGCCCACCCAATGATGACGATGAAACGCAAAAGATGGATTTTGTTTTTAAAACAAAAATATATACTATGAAATTTCAAATTATAAATAAAATTATAACTATAACAAATATAACAAACTTATAATTATAACAAACAATTAACTATAACAATGAAATTATGAATAAAAATAACTAAGTTAATTGAAACATAGTGCACTTAGGGATCAGGAAAATTGAATAACCACAATTTTTTTAATTCGAAAATGTCAACATTTTAAACCTTTCGAAACATTTATAGTAATTGCAAAATAACTAGGAAAGATAATTACTTTAAATGATAAACACGGTAATGTATATGCTGTGTGTTATAAAAGGAGTTTAGAAAATTATTAAAGCTACTACAGTGAAACTAGCGTAAACTGATCAGAAGTGGAACTACAATTTGATGGTTTTATAAGAGAAGTCATCTTATAAAAATGATAATAAATTGTTTTTACCTGCTTTGCACTTGATTATCAAAATCTTAGATGGGTGATTAACTTATAGAGATGGTCAACTTAACATGCTTCACTGTGCAAGTAAAGTAAGCACAGCAACTAAGTGAGCTGCGAGAAAAGAAAATATTTACGAGCATTTAGTGCAAATCTATCTTTTTATCATTGTTTTTTTTTAAACTTTGCAACAGATGTTACGGCTACTATAAATGAAGAAAAAAATTAGTTAAAAATATTTGTTGCTTCGTAGACGCTTTAAAATACTGTTTCATACGAGGCCCAAATCAAAATATTCATTTGTTCACTAAATTACTATCAAAACTATTCTCAATCGAGTTTGAAACTATTATTGATGCTGTTACAAAGAAAAGCAAAGTCATATTTCTCATCTGCGAGCTGAATGTTTGTACTTTGTATTGTTTCGAACTTCAGAGCAGAAATGATCAAATAAATTATTTTGCTTATCAAAAAAAGATTTTTTGCCCTTTATTTTTAAATACACACAGATGTAGGCCCATGAAGTTGAACTTTTCTGAATTTCTTGTTGGAGTTTGCCCTTATGAAAATTTAAGGTATATTTAAGGTTGATTTGAGGTATTTTTGAGGTATTAAGGTTGTTTTGAGGTATATTTAAGGTTGCAGAGAAAACAGCAATAAAAATTATACCTCGTAAAGGTTGTAATTAAGATGTACGAGATTGATTTATATATACTTCAGCTTGTTTTGAGGTTGTTTAAAATTCACTTCAAATCAACCAGACTGATAAGGAGATTTTTAAGGTATACCAAGTTTATTTTCTTACACTTGTAACAAAAGAGGTATTTTTGAGGTATAAAAATTTTTACCTTATTTCAACTAACGATAAAAAGGTATTTATTGAGGTATATGAAGTCATTTTATTTATACATAAGCTTATTTTGAGGTTGTTTTAAATTCACTTCAAATCATCCAGACTGATAAGATGATTTTTAAGATATACGAGGTTGTTTCTCTTACACTTGTAACAAAAGAGGTATCTATGAGGTATAAAAAAAATCAACCTTATTTCAACTAACGAGAGTGAGGTAATTACGAAGCATAAAAAATATACCTTTTTTCTACAAACGATATTGAGGTATTTATGAGGTATAAAAAAATATACCTTATTTCAACTAAAGAGAGTGAGGTATTTATTGAGGTGTTGAAGTCATTTTATTTATACCTAAGCTTGTTTTAAGGTTGCTTAAAGTACACTTCATATTAACTAACTCACTTCCCAGAGTTCCATGCGAGCCGGCAAATGGCGTGTGTGTTGACAATCGAAAGTCTATTCGAAATTCGGTAAGTGTGCTTGACATTTATTAATTTAGTTTTATCACTTTTAATCAAATATGCTTCAATTTTGAAACTTAAATTTTATTATTTTTGTTTTAACGACGTGTCCTGATCTTAAATAATTTAAGTTGGAGGATATTCTTAGAGGCTATCGTTGTAGGCTTAGCAATAAGAGAGAATAACCGAAATATTTCTCGTCACTGTTTTGGGTAACATTACTGGTGAATCGTTACAGCAGGTTATGCACAGTATATTTTATTGTTTGTAATTCAGTCAAATAGAACTATTCTTTTTATTTTGCTTAAATGTATATGTTTTAACGTAGCAGTATGCACGCTGATTAATTGAGAAAAATGTTCACAATTTCTCTTATAAATAAATCATTGAAAATTGAAAGACTTTTAAAATAGCAATTTTGCTTTGAAATTCTACTATAGCTGTATGCTTATCGTTTGGATATTTGTTGCGAAGCAAAGTTCATATATATATATATATATATATATATATATATATATATATATATATATATATATATATATATATATATATATATATATATATATATATATATATATATATATATATATATATATATATATATATATATATATATATATATATATATAGATATATATATATATTTACAGAGCTTATCCACAGTTCCCTGATATTACTGAGATGGCCTAGGCTGTAAATAGCACATGCGCTGCGGCGAAGAAGAAGAGACAAGCAAGCTACTGCTCAGCCTTCCCCTAGGATATAGTTCTGAATTTATACCTGAAAGAAAAAGTAATCTCCCTAATAAACTACAGAATTTATGTAATTGTTGATAACAATAGTTTGCTAGATATTTGATAATTGAAAACTAGTAACTGTACTAGCTCACTTCTTCACTTGATCACAAAATTGCTATTTTCACTACATGTTATTTTCTCGCATTTTACCCACGTTAATTATTTACTAAGCAGATTATTATTACTTAGTAGAATATTGGGCAGAATGAAATTAAATCCGATTTCAAGTTTATATGACAATTTGTTTCAAGGTTATGAGCTTTTTCATGCAGCTGTTTATGGTTCACTACTTCAAAAATGTGCGAATTTCAGAAATCTTAAATATTTTAGAAATAAGTCAGTATAGTATGCAATTTTAATCCTGAATTGAATAAAATCAATTGCAAATAAAAACATTTATTGTTAAAAGTAATATGCATTATTTTGAGTTTCATCCTATGGGATGTGTATTTATATTTAAACAAGTGTTTGTAACAATTAACTATTAGTTTTATTCTGCTCGGTATTATAAGTTAAATAGGAGATATTATACTCAACTTATTTTAAAAGTATTATTTCAAATCATTCTCTCTTAGACATTTTCCTCACATAAAATTACTCACAACTTTAAAATAAATGCTCCTTATCAGCTTGTAATTTGTTCTATTCGATTGAGGGTAAAAAAAGAATAAAAATTGGTACATAACTTTAAAATTTTAATTTATTAAACGATTGTATATTCTTGATTACATTGATTAAAAATTATTAAAATAACTATTTTTTAAGAAACTCTGATGTGATTGACAATAACATAAGTCCTTTTCAGAATCAGCGTCAAAAATTTAAAAAAAAGCTGCTAGTTTTATGAAGTCTGACAAAAAGTTGAAAAATATAGACTAGGTTTATTGAGTTTAAAGATTTTTAAAAAGGAAAGGGAAGGAAATCTAATTATTAAACTTACAAGTACCATAATGTTACAGATGTATAGAAAAATAAAAAGTGTTAAAATTGCATAATAAGATTGGAATTATACAGGGTGTTTATAAAGTCCCGGACCCATTTTGATGTTTAATAACTCATAAAATAATAAAGATAGATTAAAATTAATAACATTAATGGTTAGATAGACTCAAAAAGTTTCATGACCCTTGTCAATGAACTTCCACGTGTGCCCCCTTCGTCGCTCGGAGAATATCATGTCGATAGTCAATTTCACGAGAGGTAGCTTTCTTTTTTACAGAAAAGACAATCTCATCAGTCGTATACTTAGACATGTTGGAAAACTTCGTATTTCCACAACTAGAAGAGCTTCAGCCACATGTCTTTTTGCAACAAGATGGTGCACCACCTCATTGGGGTATCATCGTTCGTAGTTCTTTGAATGACCATTTTACAGGAAGATGGATTGGGCGAGGAGGTCCAATTCCTTGGCCACCCAGATCACCTGATATAACGCCGCTGGACTTTTTTCTTTGGGGATTTATAAAGGACAATGTTTACAGGAGGATCATGTCGAACATTGATGGCCTCAAAGCCAGAATTACAACCGCAATAGCCTCTGTGGATGCCGACATGCTTGCCGCTATTGACTATCGACTTGATATTCTCCGTGCGACGAAGGGGACACACGTGGAAGTTCATTGACAAGGTTCATGAAAGTTTTTGAGTCTATCTAACCATTTATGTTATTAATTTCAATCTATCTTTATTATTTTATGAGTTATTAAACATCAAAATGGGTCCGAGACTTTATAAACACCCTGTATATTTGAATTTCTGTAAATGTTGTTAATGGTAATACTGTCTTCAGTGTATTTTATTTTGTGGCTGTGATACATGTCATGCTCTTTAGCTACGAGGATTGAATAGAAATGGCAGAAGATATTTATCTGAAAAGGAAAATTAATTTCATCCAGTTAATTTAAATGATAAAAAAAATACTTTCTAATATTTTAGGACCTGCCACTATTATCGTAAATATGACTTTTTTACTAATTTATATTTTTTTTCCTTTTAGGTTCCAATAATTACAAGTTTCAACATGTAGACGGAAACAGTATTTAAAATAATTTTGTTGGTTTGTAAAAAAAGTGAAATTTTAGTTTTAAATAAAAGTACTTTGAATTTCAGCTGACTAATAATTTAAATTTGTAGTTTTATAGCTTTAAAAATTCTAGCACCTTAGACAACTATCTTCTAAAAATACGAGTATGAGTTCCCATAAATAATTTTTACTGACTGTAGAATTTGGATAAGTGTTATTTTAAGATGATTTAAATCAATCTATTAAAATTATAGAAGAATTATGCATTTGAAACTTTCTTTTATAGCTTAACAAAAGAAGCAATTACTGCCGAAGGTTTAATATTAAAAATTTCAGGTTGATAAATGATCTCTACTAGTGAAAAAAATGTAATGTACATTATTCTTCATATAATATATATAATATCTTTATATATATATTATATTTTTTATATAGTGAGTCTAAAAATTAATAAACTAGGTGGTCCGTATAACACCTCACCTTCGTAAGTGCTAAAAAAAACATCTTTGGTTGATAAATTAATGCTTCTAAAAATACAAAAATATATACTTGAGGTTACGAAATAATAACTTAAGGTAGAACATGGAACACATGGCGCTAATTAAAAATAACCTTTCCAATTGTTGAAAATACACTTCAGGTTGATTTATAACAACCAGAAGTGTAAAATGGCCCACCTTAGGTTGAAAAATATATACCTCTACAAGCATAAAATTATATACCTGAGGTTGAAGAATAATTACCTGAGGTAGAACAAAATACATTTGAGGTTGATTTATAACAACCAGAAGTGTAAAACGACACACCACAGGTTGATAAATATATACCTCTACAAGCATAAAATTATATACCTGAGGTTGAAAAATAATTACCTGAAGTCGAACAAAATACACATGTGGTTGATTTATAATAACCTGAAGTGTAAAATGACACACCTTAGGTTGCTGAATAAATACTTCCACAAGTGTAAAAAAATATACTTCAGGCTGAAACATATATACCTCTGGAGGTATATTTAAGGTATATTTGAGGTTGATTTTGAGGTATTTATTTGCACCCTTTTCAATATATATATATATATATTTGGGCTACAAAATGTTCGAATCCGCTACTTTTGGAGCTCCCATTCGCTACTTTTTAATCTTAAGTTCTGGCAACACTGGTAAGACCGACGAAAACTGTCTCTCTAACCACTGGGCTACTACGACTCTGAGTACCGGTCCGAACCACGGCTCAGGCTACCATGGTTCGGAAAAAGACAGGCGATATTTTCAAACGGATAAATTTGTTTTCAATAAAAGAAATAAATTAGAAAATTTCTGAGCTCAAGTCTGCTTTATTTCATAAGATATTAATGTTATTAAGTAATTCTGGTGAGTTTGAAGTAAAAATTTGTTCCAGTTATTTATAGATATATTGTTAAAAAAAGGCGAAATGGTTGCTAGATTTTGAATATCTCGCTTTTTTGACAGTCCTGATTTGGCCTCTTTCCATTTGTTTATTACTGTTTGTCCTTGTTGCAAGCTGTGCACCATCTTACGTTATAGTGTTATGTAGCATGGTTCAACTCCGCAGATGATCAAAATTGTGATGGCATGTCTTCGGATCATCCTCAGGGATGTTTCCCAGACCGTCGCCAATAGCCCATTGTGCAGCTCTAGTGTGACGTAAATGAACAACAACAGCAAGGTAGCATGGTAAACACAAATATTGTTAGCATTGTAAACACGAGTAATAAGTAATCAAATACCACGTTTGCAAGAATATCAAAACACAATGATCACGCTGTGAGCCAAATGGCTTTAAAACCCACTGGAAACAGTAACTCGAAAGTGTAGGCGGTATGGAGCTTGCAGCGTTCCCTAGTGTAAAAAACACCATCCATACGCGCAATGATGCACTTAAGTTTCAATTTAACCTAGTTTCGATTTCCAGGGCTTGGGTAAATTTCTACCGAAGAAAAGATATTTGCTTATTCAAATACTGTTGCTTGCTTAAAACAGAGTTTTCTTATTGTAACTAAAGTTTAAGTGCTTATTTAAACTAAAAATTATAAAAATTAGAGTTGTGCTCAGAGCTTGATTTAGAAATCGGGGAACTCAACTCATATAAATGTTGTAGGCCTAATTCATTCTCAAATTTAAAAGTTGTTCATTTACAAAATAGCAAAATACTTTTAAACTTTTTATAATATAAGTAAATTACAATATCTTTGCAAAATTGTGCCTACATTTATTTAAAATTTTGTTTACACTCAATTCTAATGGACAATTTTTAAGGAAAAACGCACGCAGAAAATATTTTTAACATTTCGAGAGTCCCCAGACATGAAGGTACCCTTAGCCCATGTCTCCCAGGCTATGAGAGACACGGGCTTAGGCTATGATAAATCAGGCCCTATATGAACTGCAGACATTTAACTGAACAAACACAAGACCAAAACCTTTTAAATCTTATTATTAGTTTACTATTGTCATTTTATAATCATTCAAGAATGGCAAGTTTCTTCCACAGTAAAAACAAAAACTCTGAAAAAAATAGTTCCTTCCAACCCAGAAGGAAGAAATTGAAAAAAGTCTTTTTAATACAGAAATAATTCGTATTAAATTAAAATTTGAACAGTTTATAGTGGCAATCTTAATTAAATGATAGCAATACTATTTTCAAGTTATTTAATAAATTGAAAAGTAAAAATATGTTTTTGATATTTTTCTATATAGATTTTTTTCTATAACAAATATTCTGGCAAATATTTATTACTTTTTATTATTTTATTTAATAATGGTCAAAAATATTTTGAACTGTAAGGTATACGGTTTTTTACATCATTTTAAAAAATGTAATTTTTATTGATAAAATTCAAAATTTGAGATAAATCGGTTCAACAGTTCCCAAGAAATCGAATTTTAAGTATCTGACTTTTTTGAAATTCAATTTTTCAGGAATTATTCGACCAATTTCATTCAAATTTTGTATTTTGCCATGTAAAATAACATTCTTTAAAATAGTGTTAAAAAATTATATGTCTTACATATCAAAATTATTCGACTATTATTGAATAAAATAACTAAAAAAAAATATTTATTAAAAGTTACTTTTTGATTGGAATTATCTTTTGATAAACAAATTTTATAATTGTGCTCAAAATTTTTTCAATTCGCTCGAAAAGTTCTTGAGATATAGCAAAAATGCAAAAAGTAAAATTAATTGTCCAAACTTTGGATCGCTGTCATGACCAAACTATGGGGACCATATTTCCCACATTGCAACTATCCCCTATATCTTGGGGGTCAGAAATCCGAGTCCGTCGAAAAAAAGATAAGTTTATTCAGAGAAAGTACATTTTTGTGTTTGATTTCGTAACTTAAATTATTGTCTGCACTTATTAATTAGCATATTTGAGGTTATGATGATATTTAAGGCCTTGATGCCTTGAGTCCTAAAACGTGAAAATCTGATCATTTGTTCAAAAGTTGTTGAGGATGGTCCGTATTTTTTTAGGGGGAGGGGGGTGCACTGTACAAGCACACGAACAATTATTTGAATGGAAAAAAATATCCCTACCGAAATCTGACAAATCGTTTTCTATTGTTCTCGATAAGCAATCTATTCTGTTATAGTGAATTGTAAATAATTAAATCATCTTCTCTTTATTTTTGCAAATTTGAACCTAATTCAAAAGGCACGAGTAACTCCTTATATGGAGCAATGTTGAATGAAAATAATCATACTTTGCTTCAAATGTAAAAGAAAACTACTAAAATGTTTCATTGATAGCTAGACGGTAGTATATTCCAGCCAAATGTTCATCATCAGAATCAATTTTTTTTAATAATAAATCAATTTCGTAAAAATAAAATCGACAACAAATAGATAGCCTATTATCTTAGTGGATGTAATAAAACGCAATTCTTATTTCTGTAATTTTGAGCCTTGCTCTGGAATTAAGGGAACTCATAATTTAACTATTTGAGGAAAATTATTTTAATGAAATTTCTTTGAATGAAAATGATACTTTTATATTTTTATTATTTTCATATGAAAATAACCAGAATTTGCGTCCATGCAAAAGAAAACCACAAAAATATTTCACGGTTAGCTTGACGATATTAAAATTCCTGCTAAATGTTCATGATCAGAATCAATTTCTTTATATAATCTATCATTTTCGTATCATTCTTAATAGACAGCCTATCATCTTAGTGGGTGTAATAAAATGCATTTCTTATTTCTGTAATTTTGAACTTACTCCTTGTCCTATCATGTCCTTGTTGACATTCTGTAGTTGAAATTGTGGTTAAATTCGCCTTTTCTCGCTTTCTTTTTTGACAAGGGTGTTTGGCAAAATCCTTGATTTAGAATGTACGGTCAAATCTCCCTCAACAAACATTTTATAAATCAGCAGCTAAAAACGTATTAAAATAGAAAGTAAGCCATAAGTATACTGGTTTTAAATATATTAATCAAAGAGCAGAACAAATTCTACTTTTTTTTAATACATGTTAATGCCAAATGGCACAGGAGAGAAAAGCTTACAAAATGAAAAAATAACAAAATTCCAGGATGAAAAATAATGTGAGTTATTTCTCCTTGAATTTAATTGCAGATGGTTGATGGAAAAATGTGAGTCTACTTAATACACTGTTAAAATTTTCATTCTAAAATTACAGTAAAATAACCAGTAGTAATCTTTCCATCCAGTTGATCATGAAGTTTACAGCAATGAAAATTTTCTACCTTTACGGGTTTGAAAACGTTTAAAACTAGTATATAAAACCCTGAATACAAAACTATAATGTTTTTTTAACCATTTACAACTAGTATAATTTCAAAACCGTAAAAAAAAATTAACTGGCCATAGGAGCTATGCTTTTTGTTCGATAGTGGGCATTGGGAAGTGCAGGACACAAATTGGGGAGTGCTGTGCAGGATACTGGAAACTCTTCATGTGTTGAAGGGAATGAAGGAAACTTTGTGATGTGAACGATTGAACTTGAATCACTCGTCTGTCGGCTATGAGACTGACAGATTAGCCTTCTCGGCTATACTATTTACGCAATTGCAAGTGGCGATAAAATTCAGATGGTTTAACCGCAGCTAATAAACTGTTTTTCTCACAGTTAACAGTTTGAATACCATCTTATTTATGGTAATTTGACTGTTTTGTTTGAATGTGGTAAAATAACAATTAAAAAATGTTATTTAATTGCTCTTTCCAAGAATTTTCTAATAGCAATCTGATCTGTAAAATCTAAATGAATGTTTTAAATATAAAAAGAATTGGATTAGTCAAACCTCCCTTATGTTTATTCTGTCATATTTTCTTTAGAATATTTTTAAACTGAGCTTGAAAATTTATAAGATTGTGTTTTATAAATTTAGTTTCACTTGTTTTTGTGAGAAAATGAAAATAAAGAATAAAAATTCTTTTAACATTAGTATTCTTCTATCTAAAAAAATTTAAGTTTGACACAAATTTATATATCGGATAATCATTTCCTTTTCTAAATGTATTAAAACTTATGAATTTTTGAGTTGTATTTCAACTTACAGTTTACTGATGAATGAAAATGAAAGATCTCCGATTGTATTTCAACTTACAACTATTCATACAGAAGAATGTAACTATATGTACGCCATGAAACTGTATGCAGTTCAATTCATAAAAATGCATCAAATCTCAAAAAAATGATATCGATATAAAACTTTCTTCAGAAAAATTTTTAATATCCAAAAAGTTAGTTTTTTTTATTTTAGGGAAGACTATAAATAATAAAAAAATTTTTTTTATTAAATTAATTATACGTCTTTTATTTGTCGCTGGAGAAATCGGCAGTTTCATTTTTAGTTAAATCAAATTACTTCAAGCTTATTATTATTTTTTTTTAGAAAATTCGTTGCTATTGTTTTTATTGTTAAACTAATTATTTTAAAAAAATGTGTGCGAATAGTGTTTAATTAATTGTTAAGAAGACACTTTGTAATTCAGATAATATTTTTAATATTATCTGAATTACAGAGTGCCTCAAGAATGTCATTGCGAACTTTTAAGTGATGTAGCGCTCATCATGAGAATCGCAAAGCCATAGAATTGAGAATTGCAATGAAAAGATTTTTATCTTTTATTTTCATTTTCATCTTTAATTTGTTCCATGCAAATATCGATCTATAAAAAAGAAATCTGTACGTCATGATACTATAGGCATTTCATTTCATAAAAATCCACTAAAACTCAAAAACTGATACCCACATGAAGCCTTCTTTGGAAACATTTTTAACATTCGAAAAAAAATTCCTTTTTTTGATTTTACGGATGCCTACAATATTTAAAATATTCGTAAAAAAATTAATTTCTAAGCATTACAAGTAAAATTTGAATTTTATTGTATAAAATTAATTTTTACAAATACGATTGCGAAAATATTTAAATATTAAAAAACCATTCTTTCATAAGGTAAAAAAAAAATTTTTTTTTTGGTTGTTAAGATACCTTACTTCCTTTTTAAAGAAATGGAACTAAATATCATATGAAAAATAAAGAATTCTCGCTAGTTATTTCAAGCAAAACATTCCTATTGAACATGTATTGCAGCCTTCATATTCAAAAAGGCTCAAAAATTCATAAAGTAATTTTAAAATAGCATTTCACAATAATGATTTATTACTAGCGTATTGATAATCATACTGAATCTGTAATGATAATTTAATGTTCATATGGAATATCTAAGTCATTGAAGTATTTAAAATCCCTTGTTATTACTATATTCAATTATTTTTATTACAATTTTTCCAAAAAAAACTTATAAATGTTCCTATTAATTCCATAAATTTGAAAAACGATCTTTAGTAAATAAAAAAGTATAAGAACAATACAAAAAATCTCTCTAAATGTAATTGCCTATTTAAGGTTAGTGCATTTTTTCGTGTTACTAAAAAGTTAGCGTTACAACACAAACAACAAATGTGTTGCTTTTCTGCGTGATCATTCACCATTATTATAGAATTAGTTAATGTACTGCAGTTTAACAACACTTTTTTTTAAAAAGCAAATTACTCCTACGATTGAAGTTTTATTTAATTAAATTAATGACAAAGCTTTTATTTGTCACCGGACAAATTACTTGACATTTTTTTTTTCATTTTACAAGTTAGATCAATTAACTTCAAGCTTAGTATTAATATTTATTTATAAAGTTCATTGCTATTGTTTTTATTGTTAAACAAATTTTTAAAAAAATTATGTGCGATTAGTATTTATTTAGCTGTTAAGAAGGCGTTCTGTAATTCAGATAGTATTTTTAAAATTATGTGATTTACAGAGGGTCTCAAAAATATTACGACGAACTTTTAAGTGATGTAGCGCACATCATAAGAATGGCATAGATTTTTGAACTGAGATTTGAAATGACCGAAAATGTCAGGAGAAAATTGTAGATGCATGAAATCTGAAAGGACACAGGAGAGTGATTAATTGAAAATATTTATTGGACATCAGGATTACAAATAGTGTAATATATTAATACAGTATATTACGTTGTAATAGATACTCTAAATCGGAAGGTATGCATGCCGGGCACAGTCGAACCTGATGATCTCATTTATTGTTTCCTTGCTACAAGTTCAATAGTAGTCTCAACAGGTTTGTGATACATTGCTTTAATACATACATAGCGTGCGATGATAGCTTTAAGAATCTTCAACAACAAAAAATCTTGGTGAATCACGATTTAGGCACCTAGCAGCACCCACATAGAGCTAAGTGAACAGTACTGACCACTTATCACAAGAGCCTTGATGGCGATTAATGTGGTCACGAAGTTCATCTATTCAAATAGGGGTGTGAAGTTAACAGTTTTGCATTGGTTTAGGTTGATAGAGTCATATAATTTCTACGATTCTCCTCCATAAGAAATGGTTTTACTCTTGTTCAATAACAGCAAATAAGTTCAAACTTTTGGTCGAGAGGAGTTCTCATGACAGTTGAATAGTATCATTCAAGTAGTGAGATGATTGCTCAGTTCTTATATTTTATAATAAAAATCTCTCAATTCTTATGATGTCACAATGCTTTTGAGATAACCTATAAGAAAATCAGAGTTTTTTCTTTCCTTAAAAAAATTGACGTGATTGACTAGTTTGTTACCAATTGCAAGTTTGACTGATAACAATAGATTTGAAATTAGCTTTTTCAGTTATATTGAGTTTTTCTACCTCAAGGTGAATTCATTCAGAAAAGCAAAAGAACCATTGAGCGAGATTTTTTCATCTTATTTAGTTACAGATTGGAAAGGTGAGAAATGTATGCATATGGTAAAAATGATCCATATATTTACAAAATAAGAAGGATGATAGTACAAGCAATATTTACCATTGCACATAGAGTCAAATTCTAAGCTGAGAGTCAGAAAGAAGTAGTAAGGCCTCTTGCTTGGCTTTCTCACACCTATCTGACCTCAACCCAACAGATTGTTTTCTTTTACGGAAGCATGAACTCTACAGTGTACGAAACGCCTTTAGACCTGGCAGTAAATCTCATTGCGAGAAAATTGTTGCCACAGATAAAATTAAGGCAACGCCAGGAATCTTCGACAGTGTGCGCCAGTCGTTCTTTCAATGTTATAAACGACACGCGTGTTCACCATTTTGAGTACTTTCTGTGAGTTTTCTTACGATGAGTAAATCAGATTGTGTAACTTTTGGTATCGTCTATTCACTTTCCCAATACTAATTATTCTGATTGAAATTTTAATTTAATCTTTTTTTGCCAATCAAAGGGGCATTTGATGCAATGTTCCGTTGAAATTACAACAATATATTTAAAATGATCAATCAAAGGATTATTTGATTGAATATCGTTTTATTCTTTAAACTTAAATATAAAACGGAAATCAACATTTTTATGAAAGAAACGTAAATACTTTTTTAACATACGTTAATTGGGTGAAGACAGCAGCGGTTAATTTCTCACGAAAAGAGTTTTCAAAATAACACTTTAAAAACAATTTTTCACAGTAAAAAACATTTTCATGGAACAAATAGTATAATACTTAAAGAATAATTTCAGAAAATTTTACATCAGGTGATTTCTCATGCATATCAATGAAAATTAAAGCTTCTAGAGGGTAGACTGACGGACAATAAATTACAAACGGAAAATAGTATTTTCAAACACCCTATGCCAAAAAATGTAGCAATAAATTTGTAACAAATAATTTGGTTATTATATGTAATAATTGCACAAAATTTCGCGAACATAGCTTAAATAATTATGGAGAAATGGATATTTTTCTAAAAAAGAAAAAAAACAAATTTTTCTGTTTTTTTTTTGCTATATTTTTAAACATATTTAATAAAATTAAAAAAAATTTTTTAGAGCAATTTAAAATTACTTACAAAATTTTTCGTTAAAATTTGAAAAATATTCGTTGGAAACTGTGCAATATATAAGTAATTAAAGCAGCTATTTCATACTGTATTATATCATTATTATTATACTGCTTATTATATCATGGGTGGAAAAAATTAAAAAAACCTTTTTTTCTGATAATTTTGTAAGCGTAATTGGCTTATAATGAAAAAAAAAATGTGATTTGAATATCTGAAAAATGTAAAAAGTTTTAAGCAATTTTCTAAGTAGTTTTTGTACTTTTTAAAAGAAACTCAAAATGAAAGAGGCTTTCCTTAAACATTAGTTTATATAATAAGACAAAATTAAAGAATAGATATAACCTTACAATAAACGTTCATATATCAAAATATGATTGTATAAGGAAAGAAAACATGCGAAAGAAAAGTTACTTTTATGGGGAATGATCCCCAACAACTGCTGCGTCATTTTTAATAAATCTTGTTTAATAGAACAAAATGAAATTTGTGGAAGACCACTTATCATTTACAGCTATCTTTTAAAGAGTACAAAAACTACTCAGAAAGTTACTTTTTAAATTTTTGAGATATTCACTACAAAATTAAGTAAAAAACAATTAAAAATTCTTCTGTGCATGCACAGTATAGAAAAATTATAATACTCATATCTTTCGCAGTTTCAAATTTTTTTTTTTAAATTTTGAAATAATTTTGCATTAATTTCAAATTCTCCAAAAATTTTGTTTCATTTCATTGAATATTTTCAAAGTTATAGCAAAAAGACGTAAACCAAATATTTTTTTTAATCAAAAATGTCTAATTCTCTATACATATTTAAGCTAGATTCTCGAAATTTCGGACAATTACTGCATATAATAATCAAAATAATTGTTACAAGGTAAAAATTTACTGCTACTATTTTTGGCATAGTGTGTTCAAAAACACTATTTTCCCCTTAGTAATTTACTGTCGGCCCCTCAAGCCTCTAATAGCTTTAAACTTCATTGACAAGTATGAGAAATCGCATAACCTAAATACTTAGAAATTTATAAAATGATTATCGAAGTATTTTTTTTTTGAGAAACATCAAAAAAATGTGTCAGTATTGAAATGTTTTAATTATTTTGTCCAATCAAAATTAAATTTGTTACACCAAAATAATTGTTACAATAATTGTTACACCAAATCCAATCAAATTGTTGCATCAAAATTGTCAAATTAAAAAATGACTAGTTTTCTATCAACAAATTTCTTAAAAATATGGGTATATGTCATGTTTAAAGATATAAATAATTAAAGAAAATATTCCCTCATTTATTTATAGATTAACTTGTATACCGTATAATATAAAATAATGCGATTTTATTTTCGCATTTCACAAGTCAAACTATTCTATGAGAATTTTCGACAAATTATTTTTATGTTTTTCATTCACCATGAACGTGAGGCTACAACAATTTGGAACTTTTATAATAATTTGTTACATTCTGCTTCGAAGTTTGCAGTAAATAATACTTTGCTTTGGTAAAATATCTAAAGTATTGTACCTTTTTCTAATTTTCATGTAACAACGAGTATTGTTTATCATTGCATAAGGTATTTTAAATTTCTTTTTTATAATAAGCTTCTCATTTCTAATAGCTTATAAATGTCTGAATTTATTCTTATCTAACTGTGACGTAAAAATAAAATAAAATTGCAATTTAACACAATTATATTAAACATTTTTCACCAGCCCATATGAACTATGGAGCTCAATTTTCAAAATATGTAATAACATTTGATTATTTAATTTAAAGAGCTTATTGTGAATTTTTGTATTATTTATTTTCTCTACAAGTATACGTACTTTTGAAAATATTTGTAACAATTAAATGATTAAAAAAATACAAGATAGGCTAAGCCAAGTTTGTAAAAAATCACCATAATAGTGTAAAAACTCTCAATGTCCTAGTCTCTTAGTTTAACAATTTTCACTAACTTCTAAGAAATATTAATATACTATATATATATATTCCTATAGATAAATTTTAATACATACCACTAAACTGAGTAACATTTATTTTTATAGTGCAGTGTCATGCAGAAAGAACGGGTTCCGCAGTGGACTGATTGTTAAGACACGGCTACCAGCAGATCAAGGAAGTCAAGCAGCACTTGCGACGGTCAGTGTGCAGGTGGGTGACCACTTGGATCAGCCTGCGTAGGGATCGAGGGTGTGCGGTATTGGTCCTCGTTAAACTGTGCTACCGTAAAGTGCTCGACTTCGCGCGCAGGTCGTCGGGCTACCGAAGCGGGGGTGCCATCCCCTCCGCAGAGGATCAAAATTGTGATGGCATGTCTTCGGATCATCCTCCGGGATGCTTCCCAGACCGTCGCCAATAACCCATTGTGCAACTCTAGTGCGACGTAAATTAGCAACAACAGCAGCAGGAAGAACGGATACTGATTCAGGAGTTTACTATTGGAATGCCACAAATCATTCAACAATTGCAACAGTAAAATGTCCATTTGGGATTCTAGATACTGCACTTGAAGCTATTGTTTCGAGGGAATGTGTTCTAGATGAAAATAAGACTTCATGGAATCCTGTAAATGCATCTTTATGTAAAGGAAAAGTAAGTTTTAAATTCGATTTTTAAAATTTTTATATACTAAGTCAGAAATATACTTGAAAAAAATACCGACAATATCAGTGCACAGAATCAAGCCGTGTTGCCACATTGTGCTTCATCAGGAACTCTCAGATTCATGTGTCTCGAATGGACAAATATCCTTTTTGATAACGCCCATGTCTTTTTGCTCGTTTGTTACCGTTCTCTTTTATCTTTCCAGTACAGTCGGAAAAAAAAAAAAAACACATCACCCTGAATAAATTTAGTTCTAATGATCAGATTATTTAGTGCTAACTATTAATTAAGTTACGAAATCGGACACAAAAACGTGCATTCTCTGAATAAACATATATTTTTTAAATACATATTTGGATTCAAAATATAGGGCAAATAATCAATGTGAGACAAGTTATAGATGCTCTAAATAGAAAATTTAATGCAGTTATATGAAAAACAACATCTCCTGCCTTTTTTTTTATTTCGATTATTTTGAGTTACATTTAAAATATTTAAAGCTAAAGAATGTGCGAAATAATTTATAAAAAAAAGCTATTTTGGGAAACAATCATATGTTAATTCTACTTAATTGCACCAAAAAACATTGTTTATTATTTAAAAAAAAGTTATTTATTAAATTCTTAAGATATTAAACCAAAAATCGGCACGGTGCCAAGACATTCTTAAAAATGTTCTTTGAAAGAAAAAGATTTTGTTAAAAAAGATTTCAGTGTTTAATATTTATGTTTAATAATATGTAAATAACAATAAGTAAAAAAAATATTTGCTAAGGTTTAAGTAAATTTCCTATCCTTTTTTTCATTATTATACCCTTCTACAAGATTTTTTTTCACTTCACAATGCGTATAAAAATCATTATTTAAAAACAAATTATGTATATTGTGGGCTTGAAACTTTTTTAGGGGGTGAAAGTCACTTTCATTTCTTAAATATAAAAACCAAGCAATCATGTTGTTCTGGCAAAAATTATTCGCCAAGTTTAAGAAAATAATTTTAGAAGGACTTTTAAATTTTACATGGTACACTGTAAGCCTGTATAAAACATGCTTGTATAACATTATAATTAATTTGCTTTTACTTCATTTAAAGTATTTTTTATTTTAATCTCTATGTCTGCTAAATTAAGAATAATTTTTAAAAAAATTTATTTATAACTTGACATTTTTATGCCAAAAATGTTTGTCGATGAAGTTACATATTTGAACACACATTACGGATGCAAAAATGTATACTTTGCGTCAGAGATTTGACTATCTTAGTATTTTAGTCTAAAAGGAATTTTATTTGTCTGGACTTCAACCCAGGTTCACAATTCCTGTTTAAAAAATATTCTTAAATAACTATTTTTTATATTTTACTTACTTTATATGAAATCTTTATATTTGATCATATTGCATGGCAGTGAATGACGACCAATAACAAAAACAGATGAAGAAAGACTAATAATATTTTATAAATATTTGGCTCAATTAGAGAAAATGATAGTTAGAGAATTCCATTCAATCATGAAATCAACAAACTAATATGGGCATGACTTTATCAATCATGACCCGTGTAGTAAATGGTGACTGATGCATATTAAATCTGTCGAGTTGCAAGTCCTCCATGTGCCCATAACAGATCAATACCTCTGGGGGTACTCATCCAGGAGATTCCTTGTTTCTGGATAGGGTCAAAATTACAAGGCTACGGAGTTGAACATTAGTAGTCGTAAACACATAAAATTGGGTCGGCTGTTCAACGAGTTATAAAATAAAATATATACAAACAAGGCGGGGATAGCCTGGTTGGTAGGGCACTGGGCCCACGCTCAAGAGTTCGTGGGCTCGATCCCTGACGGCTGAAGACTCCCTAAATGGTGACAGATGCACATTAAATCTGAGAAGTCGAAAAGTCCTCCATGCTCTTTGAACAAATGAATACCTATGGAGGTACTGATCCAGGAGTTTCCATGTTTGTTCAACGACGGATATAAGAATACATACAAACTGAGCCGCGATGGCTCAGGGGATAGAGCGTTCACCATTCAATGAGGCAAACTGGGTTCGAATCCCAGTTGATACAAAAAGTGTTTTTGTTACTCCTATGAATATATGACTTCTTGTTGTTCTGTTAAATAATAGAGAAGATTTGTACTTACAATTCTGTGATATTAGTAAACCATGTTAGTGTTCTTTTGGATTTGCATTGTTCTCTTAGTGAGGTACATTGCAAAGTTATGTTGAAACATTTCTTCTCTTTGACGAAATCATAATTAATCACCTATGAGTTTGTTACTTCATCATAAAAATGTCAACATCGAACTTAATGTTTACATTATGAACAGTGAGAAAAGGGTAGTATAAACGCAGATCTGACTGATTAAGCATAATTAACGATATTTCCAACATATTATAGTTTCTACAAAAGCTTGATGAGGGTCAGGAGAGTCACGGAGGTTAAGACTCTACAATTTCCTGATCATCAAGATGATGTCAATGTTATCATCATTATGCTTAAGCTACCTTTACTTCCCAGGCAAACTTGTACCTATTGATCTGAAGATGGGTGATCTTCAAGTCACCACTCTGGATCAAACTCTCCATAGATTAAGGAAAGTTTTAATAGCATAAAATTGTTTTTTAAACAATAAAAAGAAGAAAAAAAACATTATTACAATGGTACACATGCATTTAAAATAGTCAAAAAAATATTAATTAAAATTTAATGAAAAAAAATCTGAGTTTATTTGCAAACTACAAATAGAAAAATCTATAAAAAGTTCATTTATTGCTATTACTTTGCAAACTTGAAAAAAATTCAGATATACATTCTCGCAAATTTTATTTTCATGTTAAAAAAATATGAAATGGTAGCTTTTTATTAATTTAAAAAAAATCTAACACCTGCCTTAATTGGAGATAAAGTGTGTTTTTTTAAAATAAATATAATCGAACTTGCTTATAACAAGCACAAAGGGATCGCATTATTTGCTCGTTATCACAGAATGCTCTTATTAGATGGGCTCAAGAAAAAGTTTATGCATATTTTCTAAACAATAAATAAAATACTTTCTTCATTTTTATTTTAGTACCGTAGAAAAGCAGTTAATTAATTTGCTACAAACTGTCTTATTGACTGTTGCATTTTTATTCTTAGGAGAAGAATCATTGCCCTAAAAACATCATTTGCACTGCTGCTTTCTAAAAAAAGGTTCAAATGTTTGCTGAATTTATGAATTATCATTTACTTTTAATTGTCTTTGGATTGTTAAGGAATTGTTCTAAAAAGTCTTTAGCTAAGTTGTAAAGGGGGAAGTACATAGAAATTTTATGAATCACAAAAATACTGTGGGCGTTAAAAGCGAGCTATATTCCAATAGACTTAATGCACCAACCAAGTATTCTAGATTCGTTTGTTAAATCTGGGGGCTTGCTAAAAGTGAGCTTAAATGCATTTTATATAGTAAGCATGCAATATATTGTACTTCTTAGGAGCCAAAAAAAGTTGATAGATCCAAATGCAAGATAGAATTAAGGTAAGTGTAAAATTAGAGAAACAAAAAAGTACAAGGATATTGTGATAAATTTTGTTAGTAAACAGGGTGATTAAATAACACTTTCCCCTGTTAAGACCAACACAGATTCGTTTCTGGTTGAAGTATGTTAATGAAACTTAGTACATACTTAATAATATAAAACATGGGAAAAAAGAAATCTGCAATAAAAAAATATTAGTTCGCATTTTAACCACTTGATGAGAAAAAGGTACACATAAAAAACATGTCGGTGAAGTGAAATTTTATTTAAACATAGGGCATAATCAATGTGCATTGCAGTTTTACCAAAACACATGTTCAAAACATGATAAACAGAATTCAACCAATTCATAACAAATGGTTCTTTGATCTATTACAGAAACCTGGCTGTATCACGTTTGCTTTCAATTCTATTTGAAAGCTACTTTTACCTTTCTCTTGCAACACACCTCTACCTGTAATTCCCTATTGTCTTTGAATTCAGAAAAGAAATCAACTTTTGCAATTATTTCTTCTGTAATGCTAAGGTGCAGAATGATATTATAGGCAGTAACAATGGATTTCTAAAACTGTTCAAAATTGCATTAAAGTTTTATTTCATACATAAAAAATTACACCTATCGTTAGAAATATGAAATTTTTTTATTAAAGATTTCTTTTTTCCTATTATCCATATAACATACATACCAAGTTTCATCAACATCTGTCCACCAATATGGTCTAAACAGAGTACCTTTAATTGAAACCAACCTGCACAATCAGAGTAAAACGAACATTCTTGGTACCAATCCAAACCAAAGATGGTTAGTTCCCTATTCCCAATGCTACATCTAAAAAAAATAGATAATATGAATAATTGTATTCTATCACAAACGGGTTGGTCGCTATGGCCTCCGGCCCCGCGCCAACCAACCAAAATCACCATAGTGATATTTTTCCTTCACTTGTTGCTGAGGGTGGCAACGAGTGACTGAGAGGGGGCCATGTGTTTTTTAAAATGTAACCCAGTAGTGTGTGTTTTAAAGGGAGTTTAAAAAAACTATCTCCTACAATTGTATGATGTATAAATTTTGTTTTAACATTTTTAATAAAGCCTTATAACTGAAGCTATTAAAAAGTGTTATAATGGCGCACCAACTAGAGGCCCGGATCCCCGATAATCCGATTTTGTGTGTGATAGCGTCACCCGAAAGATCGTTCTTCAACGGTCTTTTCTTTTTATTTTGTTTCTTCTTCCGCTCGCTGCAGCTGTGCGTGTGTGTTTTTTGTTTTGTTCGTGTTGTTGACATTGAATAACTGTGATTCTTTTTTTTTCTTTCGCCTTTGGGGAGAGAAAAATGTTTCTTCGGTGGTTTGAAATAATAACTTTTACAGCTCTTTCAATGATTTAACATAAATATTTTGATTTGTTTTATTGCTCTCAATTTATAAGAATGCTTAATCAGTAATTGTGATGTTATTTAAGTGTTTTAAGTAATATATTTTAAAATAATTTTGGTTACTTGCATTACCTATATATGTTTATTAGAAATGTTTTATAACTGGTTAATAATTTAAAAAGTGCTCATGTATTTCATATATGTGATTAAGGTATTATATTTACTAAAATAATTCTGATTAAATTTTGTATTGTAAAAGTTTGTCAAGTATGCTATACAAGTTACCTCTCTAAGATCATTTTACCATAACAATTACAGTATTATTTTAATTCTCTAAAGTATGCCCTTGTGCAAGAATCGCCCCAGTGTTTACATTAAGTGTTACTAATCTAAAGTATGCCCATGTGCAAGAATCGCCCCAGTGTTTACATTAAGTGTTATTAATCTAAAGTGTGCCCTTGTGCAAGAATCGTCCCAGTGTTTACATACAAAGTGTGCCCTTGTGCAAGAATCGCCCCTGTGTTCACATTTATCATCTGTGCTCTGAAAATAAAAACGTTTTCTTTTGTTTATTAAAAGATGACGTTCTTTGGAAAAGCTCGTAAGGAGGATTTAATTCTCCTTGCTAGTGAGTTGGGTGAAGATGTCACCCCTGATTTAAAAATTATTGATTTGAAGAAAGTTATTACCTCTAGTGATAACTATGAAGAGGAGTTTGTAAAAGAAATGCTTAACACGATCATTTCCCAAAGACAGGATGCTGCTGAGGAGAAGAAGAGAGCTGCTGAGTTAGAAAAGGCCAGCATCGAGAGCAACGAAAGAATCAAGACAGAGCAAATGAAATTGGAGCTGGAAAAGATTAGACTCGAGATAGAGGCAAGACAGTGTGGACCCTCCACCAATACTGATGGTTTCCGAAGAAAACCTGTGATTGATTTGTTGTCCTTAATGCCCCGATTTGACCCAAATAACAACGACATAAACCTATATTTAGTGCTATTTGAGCGCCAAGCTCAACTCAGTGAAGTTCCAAAAGAATTTTGGGCATCCAATCTTATTGGACTGCTGCCCTATGATGTTGCGCAGCTAATTGCAAGAGAGAGTGACGAGGTTGCTAGCAATTATGACAGAGTAAAACTACTACTTCTAAAAAGATTTAAATTGACGGCGGAAAAGTTTCGTCAGCTGTTTGTGAAACATAATAGAACTAACTCATCGTCTTGGCAAGATTTTGCTTATGAACTTAGGAACTTTTTCCAAGGTTGGGTTAGTGGTTTGGAAATAACCACTTTTAGTCAATTAGGAGAATTGATCATATCTGACCAAATTAAACGTAAAGTGCCGGCAGATGTAAAAGATCATTTTATTGATGAGTGGTGCCAGTTGAACACAGTAGAAGGGCTTGTCAAACGGCTTGACGACTATGAAGCTGTAAGAGTGAAGAGGGAACCAGCCACTTCAAGCTCCACTGCCCGAGTTGACTATAAAAGATATTCGAAACCAAGTAGAAGGGGATACCCTGATACAAAACCGAATTTTCAAGAACATTCTAGGCCAGAAAATTTTGAACTTCAACCAAAGTTAACATGCTATGGCTGTGGAAGACCAGGATACATCAAGGCAAAGTGCCCTACCTGCTCTCCAAATGTTTGTGCAAGTGCTATCAATCTGCACGCTTGTCATATTTCTTCCTCTCCCATAGCACTGCTTGATGTTGAGATTTCTGACATCAAGGCCAGAGTTTGTGCTGATACAGGAGCAACCCGCTCCATTGCTGGAGAGACATTGTTTAAGATGCTGAAAGAAAAAGGAGCCCAATTCCAAACTAAAGAGGTAGTTATGACTTTAGCTGATGGAAGTCAGACTACAGTTGAAGCATGCGCCACCCAGGTGCTGGTTAACATCGAAGGTAGAAAATTCAATCATGAACTGTTAGCCCTGCCCGAGGCTACTGGAAATAGAACTCTACTGGGGAATGATTTTCTGGAAAAGACTGGTATCGTCCTAGATATCCAACGTAAAAGATGGCACTTTGGTGATGAACCTCATCATAAAATCTATTTCCGGAAGGATATCCATAAACCTGGTTTATCCATGAGCAACATTGTGGCAAATGAATGTAGCCTACGAGAAAATGAAGGAGAGCCTCTGACCCCAGAGCAAAGACGAAGGATTTCCATACTTCTCAGTGAATTTGCAGATACCTTTAAACCAGGGGGAGACCCTACTCCCTTTGCCGAGCATCGAATTAATACTGAAAATCATGCACCAATATCAGTTCCGCCATACAGACTGTCACCAGCCAAAAAAGAAATTCTTAAACAAGAATTGAATGATTTGTTAAAAAAAGAAATTATAGAAGAGAGTGAATCTCCCTATGCAGCTCCCGTTGTGTTGGTTCCCAAACCAAATGGTAAACACAGACTCTGTGTTGACTATAGAAAGCTTAATGCTGTGACTGTCACAGACTCCTATCCTTTGCCAAGATTAGATGATCTCTTGCATGATGCTAAAAACATAGGCTATATTTCCACTATAGATCTCCAGTCCGGTTATCATCAGGTGAAAATTCATGATGATGATAAAGACAAAACAGCATTTGTAACTCCTTTGGGTGCTTACAGATTCAAGAGGATGGCATTTGGGTTAAAAAATGCCCCTGCAACGTTTCAGAGACTAATGGACCGTTTTAAAAATGGACTCCCCTCAGTAAAAATTCTCATTTATTTAGATGACATAATCATCATGTCACCTACTTTTGAAGATCATCTAAATGATCTAACTCTTGTGTTCAAAAGACTAGCCCAATTTCAATTGAGAGCTAACCGCCTAAAGTGCAATTTTGCTTGCTCTAAGGTAAAATACTTAGGTCACTACATAACTACCCGAGGACTTGAAGTAGATCCAGAAAAAGTAGAAGCTATAACCAAGCTTCCTGTCCCTAAAGATATAAAGCAGGTTAAATCCTTCCTGCAAACTTGTTCATGGTATCGTAGGTTTATAGAAGGCTTTTCTACCCTGTCGAAACCATTATGTGAACTTACAAAAAAGAATGCTGCTTGGAAGTGGACTGAGCAGGAACAAAAAGCTTTTGCTGCCCTGAAAGAGAAGTTGGTTTCTTCTCCCATTCTGAAACAAGCTGATCCCGACCAACCGTACACAATAAGAACTGACGCCAGTGGTTATGGATTGGGTGCTGTTCTCTTACAAGGGGAAAATGAAAATGAACACCCAATAGAATATGCTAGTCGTCTTTTAACCTCTGCAGAGCAAAACTACTCGACTACAGAGAGGGAAGCTCTGGCTGTTATTTGGGCTTTGAATAAATTTAGAGGGTACATAGATGGTGCCCAGGTGACAATATCCTCTGACCATCAACCCTTGAAGTGGTTGTTAAGTATTAAATCTCCATCAGGGAGGTTGGCCCGATGGGCCTTGCAACTACAATCTTACAACCTGAATATACAGTACATCCCAGGAAGAAACAATGTCATTGCGGACATGCTGTCTCGCCCACCTTGTGTTCATGAAGAGAGAAATCCTTGTTGTCTCTGTTCAGTTACAATTGATCTTCCAACTCGATCACCAAGTGATATACGCACTGAACAGCTGAAGGATAATGATTTACGAAAGATTATAGAAGCATTTGAAGATCACTCAGATGAAGTAGACCTTAATCGATGGACTGAACGAGGATATATCATGAATAGGGGAGTTCTCTATAGATACTCCCATGATAGTGACTCGGACGAAGCTCAACTAGTAGTCCCTATGCAAGAAAGAGGTCAAATTCTTAAAGAATTTCATGATGCGCCAACTGCTGGCCATTACGGTATAGAAGGTACCCTGGATCGAATCTCCAAAAGATTCTTTTGGACTGGTATGAGAAGATTTATCACCGACTATATTAAAAACTGTGTCGAATGCAACCGCTATAAAGCTTCCACTCAAAAGCCAGCTGGTCTTCTTCAGACTCCTGTACATAATCAAAGATTTGAAAGCCTATCCATAGACCTATTTGGTCCATTGCCCGAAGGTAAAGATAAAAAGAAATGGATCTTCATCGTTGAGGACTGTTCAACTAGATGGGTTGAGCTATTTGCTTTAGCTCAAGCCACAGCTAAGGAGTGTGCAATCACTCTGTTGGAGGAGGTGATCTTGAGATATGGATTGCCTAGAAGAGTTATCAGCGATAACGGCTCACAATTTGTGAGCAGTGTGATGCAACAGCTTTGTTTTCTGCTTGATATTAAGCAATGTTTGGTGCCGGTATACCATCCCCAAGCAAATCCTGTGGAAAGAAAGAACAGGGACTTGAAACCTCGCTTGGCTATTCTTGTTGGCCAAGAGCATAGAAATTGGGTTGACCACCTACCAGTCATCCGATTCGCTATGAACACATCAAAGTGCGAAACGACAGGGTATACTGCTGCATACCTTCAGTTTGGACGAGAGCTCAGGACAGTTCAAGAGGTAAAGCATGATATTCGAACGGTTATCCAAAACGATAACTTTGTCCCTGAGATAACCCCGTATCTCAGAAAGTTTTCTTCTATCCTCTTGACTGTTAGAGATAATGTAGAAAAATCCCAAGATCGGCATAAAACATATTTCGACTCAAAACGCCAGCAAAACCCCACTTATGCTGTAGGTTCGAAAGTGTGGGTGACTCTACATCCACTCAGTAATGCTAAGAAAGGAATTACTGCCAAATTTGTACCCAAAAGAGATGGGCCGTATCTCATACTTCGAAAGAAGTCGCCTACCTCCTATGAACTTGCCCACCCAGATAAGCCACATGTTCCTGTTGGGACTTACCACACCTCAGCATTGAGACAATGCAACTCTGATACACAAGCAACAGAACCTATTTTACCTCTCCGAAGGAGAGGCAGACCAAAGATGAATTCTGATTCCTCCCCGGGACGTAACCTCGGAATCAGAGGGGGAGAGTATCACAAACGGGTTGGTCGCTATGGCCTCCGGCCCCGCGCCAACCAACCAAAATCACCATAGTGATATTTTTCCTTCACTTGTTGCTGAGGGTGGCAACGAGTGACTGAGAGGGGGCCATGTGTTTTTTAAAATGTAACCCAGTAGTGTGTGTTTTAAAGGGAGTTTAAAAAAACTATCTCCTACAATTGTATGATGTATAAATTTTGTTTTAACATTTTTAATAAAGCCTTATAACTGAAGCTATTAAAAAGTGTTATAATTCTAAATTGCAATGAATTCACATAATATATTCCCGTATCTCTTGAATTCTGAGAAATACAGTGTAAAGTCGCGTATCCGGAATCGGTGGGACTTCCAGAAGTCCATATAATAGATTTTTCCGTATAATAGACCCCCAAGGTAAACAAAGCTTAAAATGATTTAATAAACGATCTGAATCTAAGAAGCAAAAAATAAATAAACATTATTTTTAAGGGGAATAATGTTTTAGTATTAGAATATCTAATCAATCAAACATAATATATGTATTAGAAAAAAAATATTATTGCTAAAAATATAGAAAACGAAAAAATTTGACAGTCATGAAAATATTAATCCGCCATTTTGAACTAGAACGATTCAAGCAGGAAGGGGAAATTCACGTCATTCTGGAACAAAGCTTAAAATGATCTAATTCTAAGAAACAAAAAATAAATAAACATTATTTTTAAGGGGAATAATGTTTTAGAATTAGAATATCTAATCAATAAAATATGAAATATTAGAAAAAAAATATTATTGCTTAAAATATAGAAAGCGAAAAAAAATTGACTTATGAAAATAATAATCTGCCATTTTTAACTAGAATGATTCAAGCAAGAAAGGGAAATTCCCGTCATTCATTAAGGTGGGTAGGTAGAGGAGAAAAATTCATTTCCTTCGTATTTGTGAAAGAAGATAAGTGTAAAGAGGAGATCATTTAAGTTGAGGGTGGGGAAGTATCAAATTATTGTTTTCTCTCCAATCATTGGCTATCAATCAAGCATAAAGGCGGGCATGCTGATCGGGTTCTCTTTATTTTTTCTTCTATGACTGAAAGAATCTGCTAAAGAAAGAATGTTACCCCCTTTCCCCCCGCCTCCTAAATATTACATGGTACGGGGAAGAACGAATGTTTTGTTTCTCAAGGACGTGTATCCTTTTAGACCTATTCAAATTTTTCATTTTGACTCCCCCTCCACCTTAACGCTTGCCCCGTTTAGCGTTTTCCACAGTATTTCTTCTTTCAATAAAAAGGTTCCAGGAAATGCCTCTTTTACTAGCCATCTTCATGGGAAAGGAGGGGGGGAGGGGACTCAGTTGCGGTCTTTTGAAAACAAAACTCCCTCTTTTTCCTACATTCCAAGGGAGGAGCGTCACTAACGGTCACTCAATGGTCTTGGTAGATCTTCACTTCCCCTTTCTGGTGATTTATGGGTTGGATGCATAAATCAGAGGTTCAGTGCAATGCAAGCTAGAAAAAGAGAAAATGCGTCAAAAGACTTTTTTTTTTTTTGTAGGAAAGGGGAAGAAGGAGAGATGTTTGTTTATTTTGATTGTTAAAAAGTGTCCGTGAAATCGACCCTTCCGGGAAAGGGACGTCCGGATATAGGACGTTACACCGTATATATATTTTTCAAAGGATATTGCAAAATTTTTTTTAAGGAGCGTAATAAAAATAGAGATATATCGAAATCCATGATATATAACCCATGATATATATGAGATATATAATCCTTTCTACTTTTACAAAAATCAAACTCATTACTTAGTTTTTAAAAAAATATAAAATGTAAAAGCTGAATTTAATTAAATGTTTAAATAAAATGAATACATTTTATTTTTGATCAGAATTATTTAAAATGATTAAAGGACATGAAATAGACTGAAAAAATATAACATGCTAATTTGGAAACTAAGATTTCATCTGATTTTCAATCAAAAGAACTTTATTACTCCGGGAACAAATTAAAAAGGGTTATGCTCTTATGCCAAAATAAATAAATAATAATTGGTATAAAAACTAGTATATGAAAATACTGAGTATTATGGCCATACAATTTTCATGTAAGAAATAATAATTGTGTATCAACACAGATAATAAGTTAAAAAAATAAGGATTCAATTAAAAATGAAATTAATACTTAATTTACATTTATCACTTATTTTTCATAAAAAAAGACACTCTTACTAATTAGAAACAAACAGTATGACAGTATTATAAAAAAATACATGTTAAATAATTTTTATAATTAAACCTTTTCCAACCAAAAATATAAACTTTTAATATACACCAATCACAGTTAAGAGTTTTCTCCATCAAACACTGGTAAATTATCATGATCTAAAAAAAAAAGTATAAAATCAGTACCAACTTAATCCAAAAAAGTATTACATAAAATCTTTAAAATAAAAAAAAGAACAATAAATTATTGCAAAAATGCATGTAAATTTCTAGAAAAGTCTCACAAAGCATAAGTCATAACACTCCAATGAAAATCAGAGTTGAAAATATTGTGAAAGTTCTGCAGTACTTCAAATAAAATATTAAAACAGGAATCAATAAATCGCAATTAAGAAGTTTTTATTATTTACTAATTTTGTGTTCTAGCTTAGAACATGGTAAAACTGATATTTTCAGCATTTTTCAAATAATCTAAAACATTAAATGAGAAGTGTACTTTTATTTAATGTTTAATGTATTGGCTTTTACTGCATGCAACAGTATTTATTTCTTCTATGTAAGATGAAATAAAAATATTAAACTTCAAAGCTTAATTTTATTTGATTTGATTAACTTAAACGATTGATTTGGTTGCTATTATCACCTCACAACTTCATTTAATATGCACATGAAAAAAAAAACACTCAACAACTAAATATTATTTTACTAACACATGCAAAATAGTGATTCCCCCTTTGTATGTCATTAATATGAAAAGGTCGTGCTACAGCATTATTTATATTAATATTATTATTTAGCTGTAAGTAATTTCTTTATTTTTATCTAACAAGTCAATAAAAGAATTTTAATACAAAATATTTAAGGCAATATGTTTTTTTTAAATTAAAATATAATTGAAAATAATGAAAAGGAATAAAAAGGGGCTGCATACGAAATAGTAAAAGGCTGTTTTAGTACTAATAGTTTGTAAATAAATAAATAAAAAAAAAATTTAAAAAGTTTATTTTAACAAAATGGAACTTCAAATTTAACAATATGCTTATTAACAAAAGGCAGCATTAAATAAAATAATAGACAATAAAAGATATTTAAAATGATTTTCGAATCATTTTTTGCTAAAATGTTTATTTTTTATAAAAAAAAAATGCATTTTGAAAATATTAAAATAATGAATAAAAACATAATGTATTCATATACGATTCAAATTTGCTTACACTGAAAATAAAATTTTTTTTTACAAAGATAAAACGTAACATTTGGTGAAACACATCATTCCCATTCATACTTTTGATTGTGGCGTAATATATTTTTAATGGGATTAAAAAATTTTTTTCACTAACTCTTTATCTTAGCTCATTTAATAACATTACATATCTTATTTTAAAATCTTTCAGAACTAGAATTTATGGCACTCTAATTTTATATTCCACCTTTTTAGAGACATCATGATTTAACTTTTACTGATATTAATCCTAGTTCATTTTTAATATATTTATCTTCGCAGGAAAACAAAGGCACGTAAACAATTAAACATTGCATAATTATGTTTATTTAAAGTAATGCAGACTCCCATTAGAAATTAAATTTCAAATTGAAAATTTTTTAACACTAAATTTTAATGTATTTTTTAATCTTACACATAGGTTCTCTTCATCTAAAAGTATTTATATAAATAATAAAAAAAAATATTATTAAAAAGATTTAAAAAAAAAAAAAAAAAAAACAGACTACGTTTATTAAAAAAAATGGCTTAGACCAATTCAGATTCAATTTAACCGGTCAACTCTGATAAGAAGTATAATTGTAACCATTATATATTTGCTTGGTTAAATAAAATTGGGTAAAAATGAAACTAAACGAAGTAAACATTAATATTCGTTTTTTTGTGTATGTATATTATGAGGTAGTGACTTCATAAAGATAAATACTAGAAATATATATGTGTGTCTGTGAGAGAGAGAGAGGGTATAATAAAGTAAATGTAAATATTTTAAATAAATCTCTTGAAAACAAAATAATTGAAAGTCTATTATTTTCTACACCAGATATTTAAGACTTAAATTATAATCTCGTAGAATGCATGTACAAATTTCTCAAGTTGAGGAAACAACTCAGTTTGCTCAAATTATTCTCAATTATAATTAATAAAGTTGCGGTGCTTAATAAAAATTTATATCTTTAGTTTATGCAATAAAGGCTCACTTAAATTCAAAAACATAATGCTATGTCACCTAAATTTTAATTATTTTTTGGAAGTTTTCTTCTTATAAATTCCTTGAAGGTAACTCCAATGAAATTTAATAATTAAACATAAAATTATACAATCTTGAACTGAGATTTCTTCTTATGTTTAATTATATTATATACAATTTTAAAGGATATTTAGACATAGTGTTCTGTAATGACCACCATTGATATATATTTTTAGAACCATTGTTGAAATTCATGAGAAAAAGGGAAGCAAATTGGGAGTTACAAATTAAAGTAGTGTAAAAAAATACCAGATTCAATATCAACTATAAAAAAATATTATATATAATCTACAGAATTAATATCACTAGATTTGACCTCTTAATTTTTCTTTAAAACATGAAAAAAATAAATTCTTATCTTGCGCTGTTTGCAATTCAGAGAATTAACCCCATTACACATTAAGTGGTTTCCAACTGCACATAAACAGGAGAGTGGTAATTGGTTGTTAATTCCATGTGATAATTTTCCTTTTGTTTCAAAAGAACTGGGTCTTATCTATACCGAGAACGAGCATGCAGACATTTAATGTGCTCACTTAGTAGAGTTTAACGATTTGGATAACAGAAAGCAAACTGATTTAACATTAAAACAAACAATAGACATTTTAAATCATAACAATAGGTTAGGAGTTAATTAAACATCGCTCAGTCTCTACTTTAAAAAATTTTGACGATCTTCTTGTATCATCATAGAAAAATTGAAGACGAGCAATAGGAAACCTACTAACAATCAACAGTTGATGAATTTTTAACTACATATAATTTTTATATTTTAAATATATCATACCTAAACACAAGGTGAGTTCTTTTTATTTCATTTTCAAACTCAGTATGAGTGGCTGAAATTGGTAAATTAATTTAAAGAAAGAATGAATGTTACCCTCTTATTAATTTAAAGAAAGAATGAATGAATGAATACTACAGAAAGAATGTTACCCCCTTTTTTCCCCCCGCCTAAATATTACATGGTCAGGGGGGAGAACAAATGTTTCTCAAGGATGTGTATCTATCCTTTTAGACCTATTCAAATTTTCCATTTTGACTCCCCCTCCACATTAACCCTTTTCCACAGTATTTCTTCTTTCCCTAACACTCTAATAATAAGGTTCCAAGAAATGCCTCTTACTAGCCATAGAAAAGAAGGGGGAGGGGACTCAGTTGCTCTCTTTTGAAAACAAATCTTCCTCTTTGTCCTGCATTCCAGAAGAGGAGTGTCACTAACGGTCACTCAATGGTCTTGGTAAATCTTCTCTACCTCGTTCTGGCGATTTATGGCATAAATCGCTAGAAAAGGTAAAAACATGTCAAAAGACCTCTTTTTTTAAGAGAAGGGATGATGAAGTGATGTTTGTTTATTTTGATTGTTAAAAAGTGTCCGGGAAATCGACCCTTCCAGAAAAGGGACGTTACACTGTAGTAACAAGTCTTGTTTCTTGAATAATAAAACTCATCTTTAGTCTTAATAAACTGCCTTTTAATCTTGTACCTGTATTTGTTTATTTTTAGATTGGATATATTTTTATTATTATGTTATTAACACCTGATTAAACTAGTTGCAAGATGCGTGTTTAGTGGTGACATTAATGTTACTTTCAAACAAAATCTAAGTTTACATCATATTTTCACAACTACAGTTTGTATAACATTTTTTTTTGTATTTAACTTAATAACATGATATTTTCTAAATTTCTTGGGACCACTATCCAAAAAGGATTTGAATGTAACTTGATTATCCTTTCTTCAGAACATTAAAAACTATGCAAATCATTTACTCTCATAATAGCCCATAATTTTTTGTATGTGTATTGCATCCTTACCAGGAATTTTCCACAGTAGAGGAGAATAAAGTCTTCCACCAGCATCAACATGAAATGTTTCCCCCGTAATAAATGATGCACCAGGAGAAAGCAAAAAGCAAACAGGAGATGATATCTTAAAATAATATAAATGAATTTAAATTTTAAAATTAGCAAAAAATAGAAATGTTTATACACAGTAAAGGAATTTAAACAGATAAAAAATAAAAATGGTCCAAATTTCTCCATGCTTAAAAAATAATTTTATTTTTGTTAAATTATTAAAAAATAATTTATTTTTGAGTGCAGTTAGTGAAACATTACAGTTGGTTAAAATACATGATTATTAAAACATAACGGCAAGGAAAAACAAGTCGTAAATAAAGTATGCCTATATTATCCAGAAATCAAGCTTATAAAAATGACTTTATTTTCCTATTTACTCAAATATTTTTGATGCAGACCTAATGAGAGATAATACATAATTCAATTTCAACTAAATATCTTTGATTTTAATAACAAGCTCAAATAACAAGAAAAATAAGCTAAAAAATGCAGTAAATACCTTTTTTAAAAAAAAACTAAAATAAAGAAAAGCAAAGAAGAAGTTGACAGCACTAGAATATAAAAGGAACCTTGGCAACTGTTTATTGCATGAGCTCTTTCTATTAGTAAGCAAGATCAACAAAATGCTAATCAAGGTAATTGAATATACAGGCAAACAACTATTTAAACAAACAATATATCCAAAAGATGGGAAAATCCCAATTGAAAATGCAACACAGCCGAACTAAATTGTATAATATGAAAATGTATCAATATTAAATTTTAATATTTCAAAGAATGCCTCATAAAGACAAAATCGTTTATTTGGATGAGAATTAGACCAAGAGACAAAAGCAAGACGATGAAACTTAACAAACAGATCATAAATGCAAACAGGCACTCAAATCATATAAAGCAATACTATTTGAGCCTTCCTCACTAAGTTAAAAGCCTCTGGGTCTAATTTCCTCTAAATCCAATTATTTTGTCTTAACGTGAAATTTGTCTAATACTTATAATTTCATTTTTTTATCAGTTTGACCTAGTTACAAATTTTAAATTGTTGATATACATAGTGGCAATAGATATTTTTAAATATTTTCACTTCAATTCAATTTTATGTGTGCTTTTACTAGTGACTTGTATTGCAAGTTCAGACCTGAAGCCTCCTTCTTTAATCGTTTTTATTTCAAGTTATTCTACTATCATATTCTATGAATAGTCAAGGGTCTTGATTAGCATTTTGTTAAACTTACTCACCAGTAGAAACTGTTCAAACAATAACAACAAAACTTCATTTGATGAGGGCCCCGCCTGTTACTTTTCCCCACTTTTTCGGTATCGCAAAAGATGGTGCATGTATTAGTTTATTAAGTTTCAAATTGTGAATTATAAATGCAATGTCACTATTGGCATTACATATTTCCTAGCTTTTAAAATATCTGTAATTACTTAAACTTATGTTTTTTAATCATTCTGAATCGAATTATAATTAAATTAAATCAATGAGTTAATTTTTATGGTAGCAATCAATTAGTTAATAATTTAATAGTTAATTATTATAAAAGCGAACATAAAATATTTTATTCTTTTCTTATTGATCAATGTAACAGCTAACTTTTTATTTCAATATTAATGTACTCATTAATTCACTGTTGCGCCTAATCGAAAACAAAAATCTATTTATAACTCTTTATTATCAATATCTTACAGCAAATATGTTTAAGTTACATGGTTATAATAATTCTCAATCGCCAAAGTATTTTCAAACCTAATATTGATTATGGGGGGTTGGCTTTATTCTGGCTATGTTATCTTTAGATAATTTGCCAATCTTGTATCTCTTCTACATGCTCCTGTGTCCGTTAGGAACAAATTCATTCAATTTTAATTTCAAATTTGTTACGACTGGGGGTGACCTTTTGGGCCTCCCAGTCCCAACCATTAAAATATCATTCATGCCAACAAAACTTCTCGACGTAGAGAATTTTGTCTTGATCCCTTTAATGGACTTCCTTTTCCTTATGATTTGTATATTTTAAATATGGCCACTTTGAATATACTAATTCTTACTTAATAAATTAAATTTTTACTTAAACAATTTTATTCATTTTTCTTGAGACAACACTTCAACTACCACTATATTATTAAATATGGCGATCACCGTCTGCATAATAATTTTGATCATTTATGTGACAGCAATGATTCATTTTAAATGTTTGATATAAAGTAAAATTTACAATCAAAATGCTCTTCAAGTTTTAAATTCCAAATTGCAAATTCGTAACATACATATAAAGAAATGATAGGCAAAATGCTTACTTCTTCAGGCACCCCCAGGCGTTTGGAAGGAATATTTTCTTTAACCATATCATAAATATTAATGGGATAATTCTTAGCAGCTGTTTCAGAATATATGGAAGAACCCTTAATAATGCAAGAAATTAAAAACAGACAAATTAAAATTATTGAAACAAAAAAAAATCAACAAATAGAATGAAATATTTTGAAACATACAGGAGCAACAGCATTAATTCTTATGCCATTTGATGCCCATTCAATTGCTAAAGATTTTGTCAAATTATCTAATCCACTTCGAGCAGCTCCTGAATGCCTATAAAAAAATATTGTTTTTTTAAAAGTTTGTTTACATTAGAAAAAGCATCACTACGCAAATAATCCAAACTGAATAAATATTTAATGCAGAATATTATCTTGAAAATCATTATGAAAGGTAAATTTTTCAATATAGAAAAACCACTCATCATGAGCCCACATTTATGAAAATTTTTGATTAAACTAGCTAAATTTAATACAGTAGAGAACCAATTATCCGGGATGCTCGAGACCATCGCTATCCTGGATGTCTGAATTTCCCGGTTTTCTGGATCGACCAAAAAGTGTCTTTAATCGATGTTTTATCAAACCCGAATTACAAGGAAAAAGTGTAATGCATAAAGTACAAGAAAAAAGAAAGGTACTCCTAACTTTAAATAGAAAAAAAAATGGTAAAAAAATAACATTTAAAAGAATAAAAAAATTTGCAAGTTTAGACAAGAAAAACAAGTTTAAAAAATACAAAATTCTCGTATTTATTTTTTAAAAATAATTACAATTCCTAAATTAACTAATATAAACAAAACCAATGGTTAAATAACGCAATATATTTCATACCTAATTATACGGGGGAAACGATAAAATAAAAAGAGAACTTATTAATCTAAATAAAAACACTTGAAAATTATCAAACCGAAACGATAGTTAAAAAAGGCACTAGCATAAATATTAAAACCCGGAACAAGGCAAGATCAATGAAATTTTAAAAAAAAACCTAATGATAAAATTTATGAATAAAAAGAATTAATTTATTAAGTGCGAAATTTATCGTGAAAAGAAAAAAATATCAAACGTAGTGGAATCAGAAAAACAAAACTGCAATCTGCTTCATAAAATAATCCTATGTTTAAATAAATAAATAATTCTCCTTTTATTATTTTTTGTTGTTGATCAAAACACGATATTTAATTACAGCAGATGTGATTCCACATCAATAGAAACTTGCAAATGATACCGCACTTCCAAAGAATGAAAATTTATTCAGAAGAAAAAGATTTTATTTTTATTAATCGATGTCAAATAGATAAATATATTTTTCTCTTTCATCTTCTGTTCACTGATATGCATTTTCCCCACCCCCCTCGTAAATCAAACAGAAAACGAAATCAGCATGCCACACCCTTGAGCTAGATTGACGGCCTAAAGGAGAAAATAAAACATTCCTCCCTTCCCTGTCTTCAACGTCACGGAGGAAATGACGTTTCTCTGGGTAAACGGGGAAAAAAATTCTCCCCTTCCTTACATTTTCCTCTACTCAACTTCAAGGATGAGTTCAATTTCCGCTTTTTTCATAGTCGTTCTAGTTTAAAATGACGGGAAAACCGATCAAAATTTTTCCTGGTTTTCTGGTTTCCCGGTTATCTGGATACCGGATAAATGGTTCTCTACTGTAGCATGTTTGGTAAAATTTCATATATGCATTAGAACATACTTTTTCGTGAGCAATTTTTTATTCTTTTTTGTCAAATTTATTGAGAAATAATTTTGGAAGCATGAAAATAAACAGAATTAGTGACAAATGTAAAAAAAATTATTAGAAGTATTTTTTGCATAATAATTTTGAAATATGCTTCAGGGTTATTTAGAAGTAGTTAAATCATTTTTTAAAGTTATTGTCAACAGGTACAACGATGCAACCTTCAGGGTAAATGGCAACTAGACTGCAAGCTAGATCAGCCCATTTTTCTCTTTCCTATAAAATTTGAGAAGTTTGAATATCATGAGAGAAGTACCTGAATGGTTGCAAATGCATTTCTGGTTTCAGAGATACATGTAAGAAAAGCTCATTTCTTGTGCTTACTTTTTAAAAAATTTTTTGAAAGCGCATTTTTCATTGAGCTGATTTAAGTGTCGAAAAGTATGGTCTAAAAAAGGCGAAGCTGAAATTATAAAACTCTAAGAAAAAGAAGAAAAATTGTAAAATGTAAGCAGTATGGAATTTCATCTCTTTTGAAAAACAATAAGGCTTTAATGAAAGTGTAGGAAAAAAATGTAACCGATTGTGGAAGGCTAAAAAAAAAGCAGGATAAAGGATTTGATGGAGCTCTCTTAAAATGGTTTGTTAAACAAAGAAATTCTAGTTTGTCAATAACTGTGCCTATAATGAAAATCCAAACTACACAAAAAGCAGCTCTTGTGCTAGGTTACACAGGATTTTCATAGCCTAATGAATGGCTATATAGTTTTAAGCAACATAATTTTAATAAAAATATGCCATATAAGGACAATTTTATTTTGCAACAGTAACTTTATTCATGGCATGAAGTTGTAATCTGAGTCAACTGAATTCACTTATGTACAAAACATATATGAATTCTAGAAAATTTGAGAACTAAAGCATACACAAACTAAACATTTGCAAAGATGAAAAAGAAAAACTTTATCGCAAAATACTTTATTTTAAGTAATTTTTTAAAAAAATATTTACTTATATTTATCATTTTCAAAGAACTTTTTAACATTGAATTTTTTTCTTTTCTTTTGTAGCTGAAGTCCAATGCTGACTAACTCAACTATGAATTTAAAAATCTAAATTACGCAATTTTAAATATGATGCAAAATTTAGTTTTCTTGCAAAGCCTAAACAAGAACACTACATTGTTGAGCAATCATTTTGTGTGCAAACCTTCTATGAAACATTAGAACGAAGTGAACTAATGGATTTTATATTGTTATTAGTTTGCCTCTTGTCACATTATTGTTATTAGTTTGCCTCTTGTTTTCTTGTTTATTATGATCTCTCAGCTGTTCAGCAGTAGAGATGGCTACTATTTTTCATAACAGCTATATTGGATCAGTTAAAGAATTTTTTTTATAAGCATACTTTTATATATGTTTATTATAAAATATTAATCAATTAATGTACTTATAAGAGTTATTATTTTATTTTATTAATGTTAAACCAGTTTTAAACAAAACAAAAAGGCTTAATATATTTTATCACTGTATTTAACAAATTATGTTATGATTAAGATTTATTTTTGGGCTTTAATAGTTTGAAATTGAACAGTCGAAAACAGTTCAATCAATAAAAACCATAATAGAAGATATTTTTCTCTTAATTCTATTAATGGATCTGTCCCTCTGTTGCATAACAGACAAGGAAACATATGCTACAGCTGTTTTTATTTCCGATTAATATAGAGGCCAGTTACTTTGCAACAGAAATTTATAATAGTTATGGTTTTGAATTGTAACAGTTATAACATTTTAATAAAAAATAACTATTATAACCCATCTTTACTACTGAACAGTTACTACCATGGCTCTTTGGTCAAATTTAGTTCACTAATGATCCTAATGACATTTGACATGTTAAAGTGATTTTAAATTATATAAAAGGGATTATTTTTCTTTTTAGGCAAAAATATAATATTTTTAAAGTAATTAACTTTTATTACAATGAAACAATGTAGGCTAATGTTTACTATTACCTGTCCACTTATTAATTATTATTTTAGGAAATTACTAGAGATTTTTTTCAATATGAAACAAATGAGAAAAAAAAAGAAATGATTTTCTTAAAATTAACCTGAGCCATAACATTAATTAATAAAAGATTTAATAGTATAATTTCAAAAAATTATTACTAAGATAATAACATACGCTGCTAGTGGTAGGCCTCTTTCAAAATCCATCAATATATTGATGATTACACCACCATTGTCTTTCATCCATTTATCATATACTGAAAAATATTTAAATTGTTAACTACAAATGTGAATATCTACGATTAATAAATGTAAGTGTCAGTGATTAAAAAACGTATTATATTCCTTTTAATAATTATAAAATGATGTGAACTTGTTAGATTAGAATTGATTTTGGAAAACCTAACCATTATTTTGGCAGTTATAATTTTATCGGGCTTTTGCAAATAGTTTTTTATATTTTCTCCCAATATTTTTATAAGATTAAATACGACTTTTAAATTTCGAATTTGAGTTATCACTTTTTAAGGCATTTGATTTGTGATGTTTGATTTGTTTTCACTTAATTTTTTTACATTAAATTACACTAAATTACACTAATTTATAATTTTTCTAGTATTATGGATTATTTGTCTCTTTTTCTTAATTGAACATTATGTGAACATGAAAGTAATGATGTTTTGTTACATTAAATTTTAAAATATATTTCAGCAAATTGTTTGCTTTAATCAATGATGTAAACGTTATCAGAAACCTTTTGCTGTCTAACCTGCAAAACTTAAATTCTGGATTGATAAAAATCAGTAATATTTTTGAAAGGTATATTAGAAGCAGGTATTTTGAAAATTTTATAGTGATATATATGAAATCTAATGGTGTAAGGTCGGTCAATTATGATAAGTGATTGAAGTACTTTGACCTTTAATCATTAAAATTTACATGATAATTTAAGACCAGACTGTGCAAAACAATCCCTGAAAAAAATTACGAATAGGGGTGGAAATATTCCAATCACCCACCATATTTGCCCGACATTGCACCATCAGATTATCATATATTCAGGTCATTACAACATTTTCTATGTGACAAAAAATTTTATAATGTGGATGATATTCAAAATCCGATATTTAAATTTTGCACGCTATATGACAATGTTTCTGGTGATGTGGAGAATGCATCATAGATTAATAATTAAAACCTGCTAACTCTTATAGAATTTAATATAACATTATTTTCCAGTCTGATTAACTTTTGCACTCTGTTTTCATTATTTTTTTCAGCCTGTAAATATTATGTAAAATTTTACAAAATAAAAATAAATAAAATAACAATGAAATTATTTTCTCTCAATTCCTTTGAGGTTTGTTGGAAGAGTATAAAACATATATCCTTCTATCTTAGTTTTCCCTCCTAAAATTATTGATACATAATAATTATGTTTTTGAGAGAAATGTATACGTATGTATTTACATCATAAACGTAAATTCATATCATATATGTATTTATCTCTTCATTATTTCAGAGCTTCATAATAATACTTATTTCATTATACAAGTTTTGTTAAGATAAAAGTACATTATATAAGCAGTTGGTACTGCATTTTTATCAAAAAATAAAAACTGTAGATTTTAACTTATTTTTAAAATTATGAATCAAATTTGTCTTTCTCTATACATATTTATCATCCATAATGGAAACGGCCACAAAAAATATTCTTACTTACACTTGAAAATAGGCTTGGACCACCCCTGTCATAATCAAATAAGCATCTTTAATTAATAGTATTTGTTGTACAAGTATGCTTTTCCACAATAATGATTCCCAGTCACTAATGAAATTATATAAGATTTTATTCTGTGGTTCTTTCTGCCTTTCCATTCAGGTTAACAAATCAGGTTTTTTTACTACTTCAACAAGGGGAGTATCTTATATAATGCCCCTGAATGACTACTGATTATGTAGAAGTTTAATACCATGATAAATCTATTAAAACTAACGAGTTATTCATCTGATAAACAAAAGAATAAAAAATTTATATTCATTAGTTATACAGAATGAATGAAGAATATAAATATAATTATAAAAGTAGAGGATATGTTAAGTGACAATTTTTTTTTTTGAGAAAAAGGAAACACTATGGTAAAAAATACTAAACCTGTATTAAAAGAAGCACTTTAAGCATAGAATTGTAATTTAAACTATTGATATATGATTGCAATTTTATAAGTGCATTTGTTTTGCATTAAAACGTATTATTTCCTTATAAAATACATAGTCACATTTCAATTTTGTATTTATTTTTAATATATCTAAGATAGAAAAATCTGCTTAATGTCAGTTAGCTTTGGTTCTGATTAGATCGGATTATCCAGAGACTACAGTAGTTTAGATTTTAAATTTTTTTTAAAATTAATTGAATTGAATTCTTTTTTAAGAAAGATTTAATGGAGTTTTAATACTGACTTACTTAGCACACTGTGGAGCAGTTACACCTTTGCATAGCAATGTTTCTAGAATTCTTCTTAATTTAAGTGGAATAAGAGCAAAAAACAATTAAAATTACCTAGCCTCCATGTTTAATTCAAAAAATTAAAAAAAAAATTAAGCTTATAGATTAATTCATTTTTTTAAAGATTGAATTATGTGAGAACTTTTTTTTTTAAATTTTTGGTAAAAATATCTCGGGGGAAAAATTTAAAATCATACAACATAAAATTTTGTTCCTTACGGAAATTTTTCTTAAAAAATGGAAACTACATTTCTGCAAATAAAAAAAACTTAGTTAACCTGTAGTTTGAAAATATATCAATAATTAGAAAAACTTTTTTTCCCAATCAAATGAACAAATTTAATGTATGAACACTTAGAAAAGGGGAGTGAGGTAGTCATTCAACATCCTTGAAAGTAAAACTAAATATTCAGTAAAAAATAGTATTTCTAATTCTAGTTTAGGATATAAAACATTTAATTAAGTACATAATATAAAACAAGAACTTGATAAAATTTACATTAAAGAAAAACTAATATTTACCTGCCCTGGACATTAAAAATGGACCCTTTAAATTTGTTTCTATGACAGCATCCCATCCTTTAGTGGTTAGATCACCAACTGGACAGAGAAATTGTCCACCTCCATTGTTAATCAAAAAATCAATTCTTCCATACTTGGCCAAAGTTGCTTGAACTAAATTTTTAACCTAAAACAATATAGTCTGTGACTTAATTGATAATAGGGTTTGAAAAAGAGGCTCAGCTCAGAAAACACTGAATATTTCAAAATGGGCTCATCTGATTTTGAAATTCAGTCTTAACTCACACTTCATTTTCTTTTCATTTTAGCATTATCTTCTGTGGCAGACAAAATTTAGAAATACCTATTGGCAAAGGTGAAAAAAGGGGTCCGCAAATAATGAAGAGAGCCAAATTAAAAAACTTTTTGTATTACTAATTGCCATTAGATTACAATCTATCTGTGGTCATAGGGAATAAATAGAACTTATGATTTTATCACATTATTTACTTTAAGAGTTCATAAAATACAATATATTTAAGATAAGATATTTTACAAAAAATTCACTAATGCATAAAATTAGAAAAGTGCCAAATTTTAATACTTTAAGCTTATCTTCAAAACAAAAAAATTATATTGGTAACTTTAAAATATATTGGTATTTTAAAATATTTTTTCCCTGATTTCACAAGAGTGATATACATACTATCCAGCAAATGTTTTATAGTTACTATTAGTAAGGGCGCACACCCTTTTTCAGTGCTGGGCCACTTGCACAGCAGATTGAATAACGAAAGGCTGCATTTGGATTTAAGCATGCTGACAACAAATATGATAATTTCTATTCAAAACATTAGTGCTTTAAGCACTAAATATTTTTCATCATTAAAATTGGTAATATATTTATAGAAAATTAAATACTTTTAATTATTAGAATTTATTCAAAAATGAAAAAGCTGATACTTTTTTTTACACAATTGTTACCCTTTTTATCAAAAATTGATATCTTAAAAAATATATATATAAATATTAGGGAAAAGAAATGGGTTTTTCTTTTAACATATCGAATAATACAAAATTTTATTTTAAAATAAATTCTAACAAAAAGGAAGAAAAAAACTGATGCTCACAGAATAAAAGTATCAACAAAAAAAATAATAAATACACATTTTAATGAGTAATATAAATTTAAAATGAACATTTTAATTAAAAAAAATATAGGACTTAAAATGATTTTAAACTTCAGAAAGTTTACAGCATTATTAACTTCCAAGGTTAAAAATTAAAAATAATGATTTTATTTTATCAGTTAAAAGGGATTTAGATTTTTTTATTGCTAAATTTCTGAGGTTGTTACCCCCTGACGACTTCAGCCTCAGTTTGTCATTATTATATTTGTCATAATTTTTATTGTTTTCTTCTTTGTTTACAATTTGCTATTGGTTTCAGTTTTCTTGTGGAATTTTTGCATTGCACAATTTTCCTTTGAAAGTGTAGTTTTAAGCTGTTTTTAACATATATTTTGATTTCTTTTTATTATCATAGCATTGTGCTAACTGTCAAAAAAATGGTGAAAAAGCAATTTGGATTTATGATGAAATAAACAAAAAATTGAATCAAACAGTGATTATTTAAATGTGCTGGCCTGTCATAATAACATCATAGTTAAAAAACGAAAGGTAAAAATCACATGGTGACAGATGACAATAACTGCAGGAAAAAAACGTGTTTAAGCTTATGATGATATCAGGATGAATAAAGCATGTCAATAAGTAACTATCTAAAAGTGTTTATTTATAATTAGCATAGTGTAATAAAAATTAGAATTTTTAAAACCACATGGGAATGTGGAGCAATAACTGACTACAAACATGGTTAAAAAATAACTTGGATTTACAATGGCACACTGTGGAACAAAAATTATTTTTCGCAGTCAAAAATAAAAAAATGAAGTTATATGAAAAAAAAATCTCAATATGGTTTTTTGTAGTAAAATGTCCAAGGAATATGATGGTGTATTTTGTTTTCTTTTTTCTTTCGGTTTATTAATGAAAATAGCAATTAAATGGAAACAAAGTCGAATTAAAAAAAATTAAATTTTTCAGTTAAATTTTTATTAATATGATAAATCCTTATAGTAAATAAAAATATCAAAGCTATGCATGATTTATACATAAATGTATTTCTAAGATATATATGAATTCATTATTTTACATAAATACTATTAAAACCAGAGCCATTTCCCTATTTCTGCCCTGTGCAATGAAATTGTAACTTTAGGGTGCTCTCGTTGCCGAGGTTAAAAAAAAATGTCTACATTTGTTTGGTATATATACTCAAGAACTAAAAAAAAAAAAAGCTGCGAATATTTTCGAATTTGGCTGATATATCGATTTTTATAGTTCGTGTCATTTTTATAATAATGATAAAATTAATGAAAATATTAAAAAAAATAAACTTGAGATTATCATTTTTGTTATAACATTTTCAAAATTTTTTATATCTAGCAAAATAGATTCATCATTTTTTTTAAATTCGATAATCGAATTTGTAATTAACAATCTTAAATATTTTTATTCAATTTATTTAGTTTAAATTTGCTTTGATCAATATTTGCGATTTTACATCCATTACTTTATTTAGTATTAAAATTATTAACCACAAATTTGTAATCAAAGATCTCAAAAACTACTAGTAAATAATTTTTATTTATTTATTTACAATTTTTTCAATAATCATCCGCCATTTTTTTTTTTGAAATTTTGACTTCATATTTGAAATCAGCGACCCAAAAAACATATAGGTGATCAATTTTTAGAACATTGAAGCTAATTTTCTAAGTTTGGCCGCATTTTTCTGATTTTGTCCCACTGTGTGGCATGGGCACAAACAAAGTGATTATTCAAATGCGCAATTTGCAATTCTTATATTTAAATAAAAAATACAGGATTCTTGGTAAAAAATACAGGATTTTCATAATCAAGTCGAAGAGTGCAGCAATAAAAAAAATCATTTAGATTAACGATGAAATCGCCCAAAATAAAACATTTCAAAAAGTAATCGCTCAAATGTGCAATTTATAATTTCAAGTCATATATCATATTAAATGTATCAGGATTTTAAAAACCAAATGGAAATTAGTAGTTATAACTGCCAAAAAAATTTAAAAATTATTGAATTAGTGATGAAACTGGAAAAAATAAAGTTAGATAAAAAGTTCAAATTCGCATATTGAGATATCATATTGAAAATATTGGATTTTTGAAAAATTATGTGGAATTCCAAAGCAATTACCATGGAAAAAGCAATTGAGAAACATAGATTTATAATAAAATCTGTGCAAATTGAGCGCATCAAAAGTGATGACTCAAAATATTAGAAGTTTTTTTTTTTTCAAATCGAATTTCTAATTTCATTGTATTCAGAAGCTCTTGTGGGCTGCAGGTTGAGCATCTCTATTATTAGTCATATTTTAGAATTACCCCAAAATTAAAGTCTATGCATTAAGGATTTCGGCTTTTTTTTTAAAGAAATTCCGAATTTTAAGATACCTGACTCTTGAAAAGTTCTGAATGAGGTTTCGGATTAAGAAATACAATTATAAATTTTTGTTTCAACAGCCTGCTCTCACTTTTTCAAGTCTTTTTTTTTATTTTCCAGAGTTACAGAAAGACCTCTACACCTCAAAAGAAGAGAAAAACATAACAGGAGTGGCGAGAAAAAATCTATGAACTGAATAAGTCCCTTGCGCTCCAGTAGCGGTCGCATAAAGAGATGTCCTTTGATGCTGAGCAATGGGGATGGTGGTCTGCATCCATCTAGTTCTGAAGGTCACAGAGCAAGGGGCCTGCGCAACATGAATTTGATGAAGATGTTTAAGGAGGAAGTCGTGTTCAGTCAGTGGTTAGCTGAAACTCAGCGACTGTTTTGCGTCTTGGCCACATAGGGTGATCTTGAAGATTATTCCACCAAATCTTTCTGGAATTTCGCTCTGTGATTTGGTTAAAAGTGAGATCCTTAATCTTTTTCTTGATTAGGAGCTAAGCATTAGCAAGAGAGGCAGCTTTTTTTTGTTGTTGATATTTGTAGGATAGAAGCTCCCTGCTCTGCGGTAGTCTGCTGACTCGTTACCAGGTATACAGCAGTGTCCCGGGATCCAATGCAGAACAATTTCTTTAGAGAACACAAACAGGCTCTACAGATATTTTTTGCATTCGAAGATGTTGGTTGCTAATCGTTTCTAGAGCAAGCGTCCTTAAAATAGAGATGTCTTGATCTCTTTTGAAAAATACTTAGGTGGTATTTATGAATAGTTGGATCCAAAAGTAAAACTAGTGGCTCGAGACAGAAATTTATATCAAGTAGCTCTTTAAGTTCCAGGACACTGATGCGCAAAACCGCATTGGTCTTCAAACATCTCCCTGTGCCCAAGGAGAGTTCGGTCATAAGAGAGTCTTTGGCATGAAATTTTATATTTTTGCTGAACACAGAATTATTTTAAAATTCCTGGCCCCTAATAGTTCAGTTATAAGATCCCCAATTTAAAAAAACAAAACAAATCATGGCATTTATTTTAAATACCTCACAATTGCTTTGAAAATTAGAATTGTGTTTTTTAATTTAGGGAAGAAATACTTCAATTAATGTTTTCATTCTCAGTCAGTGTTTTGAGATGTGTTAGATGATGATTAAATATATGACTTACGATAACTCATTCCCATTCATCACATGAAGGCAAGACAGAAAAAAAAAATTTACTTGCTATCAATATCATTGCTTTGAAAAGAAACTGTTTTGGTGGGTGCCAAATCTATTAATTGAAATTTAAACTTTATCCTGCATTTGTGATGCGATAGCCGTAAATTATGACTCACGTTTTCTTGCTCTTTATGAATGCCTCGCTATTTACACCCTTTCAACACTTGCTTTCACTTAGTTCAGTGGCATAAATTACACCCCCGAAGAGCCTGGGGAGGCACAAGGTTTTAGGGCACACGATCCATAAATAATACACTGCACGATAGGGGTGCACATCATGTAGCCCGCCAGCTCTTCGTGTGCGACACGCGAATATAGGAATAATAACAAGTATTACATATATTTCTTTTTCTTGAAAATAAAAAAAAATTAACATTTTGAATTATGCATTTCAGTTATGGAGGTGCTGAATCTAAATATTTCATTGCATTATCCGGTGGCAAATTTCTATAGATTTGAAAATCCCAATACTTTTAATATGACAAAATTATGTGTGAATTTTGAACTTTAGTAATAACTCTGCTCATGCATTTAAATATGCGCTATATTTACTGAGCTGATTTCATCACAAATCCAAGAGGTTTTTTTTTTCTTCATATTGTTCTTTTAACAGTTATTGCTTTGCTTTTCAACAGGGTTTTCAAATCAGGCATTTTAATCATCACTAAAATACGGAATTTCAGGCAATGAAAAATGCAAAAATAGGCAGGCAAAAAGGCATTTAAAAAGCTTGAAATAGGCACTTAAAATTGGAGCAAAATGTTAGCTGTTAATGCCTAAAAGCCCATATAGGTATCGTATCCAAGGTATAAAAAAAGTTGCTAGAAGTATCCGGTATACCTACATATTCATTTTACTCGACTGTCGTAGCAATAGTACAAAAGAAGTGGACATAATTGCACAAAAAAAAAAAATCCTCAACTGCGTAAGTATGAAACAAAAATTGAAAACTCATACTTACAATAATATTGTATGCAAATTTATTCTGATGATTGGTTGTTGTTGCACATCACAAATAGATGCTTTTTCGAATTTTCAAAAGAGAAATTTTGTCTCCTGTCAGTCAATATAGTTTTAAACAAAGAGAAGGATCTTTCTACTTCAAGAGAAGTTATGGGCGCGCACCTAAAACAACTTGCCATGGTAGGAGATATGGTAAGTTCAACTGTAGTATCACCACCAGAAAGTACTTTTGCAATGTCTTTGATGCATTCAAAGTCTGTATTTGCAGAGATGACGTTTTCACATTTCTTCCTTATTCTGTCACCAGCTAGTTCAGGCACAGACATTAGTTCTTCAATAGTATTGTCGAAAATCTTTAGTGACTCGGACAAAGACATATTTCTTTTTTCCATGTGTTCAATAGCTCCAGGGAGCTTCCCAAAATAAGTTGAAATAAAAGTCAGTTCATTTTTTATTTTAGAACTGCTATGCAGACTTTTACTTTTTCTTATGGATATTGCCTCTTCATCCGAAAAGCTGGTAAGGACTCGAGTAACTTCCTCAAAATTTGTGCAGTAGTATGAGACTGCTGAAATCCATGTTCCCCATCTCGTAAGGATCGGTTTAGGAGGTAATTGAATGAACGGTGCAATTTCTTTGAACACTTGAACTCTTGAAGGGGCTTTCACAAATACTTTTTTCACACTAGAAACAAGCGAGTCTACCTCAGGATAGAGACCTCTTACTTCCTCTGCTATCCTGTGCAATGCATGAGCAAGGCACCTTAGATGGATCATATTAGGAAATAAAACTTTTAACGCATTTCCAGCCTTAAGTGTATTCTGTATTCTATTCTCTATTCAAACAACACTGTCAATCTCATGGACAGAAAAATGTCTTTCACCTGCCTTGCTCACTCAAGCACGAGTACTCTATCAGCTCAGATGAATAGCCATTGTATACTGCGAGGGGTGACCACTGCCTCAGAGGGAGTGAGTTGTCCCAAAAGGAATAAAGTCCTAATCTCTATAAATGCATTACAATACGTTGGATGACAGTCAACCATTTCTGTACTTCGAAATTTATGCTCGGTCAAAAGTACAAAAAGCTTTGCAGAAAAAATTTAAATTAGACAGAAATAGGCATTTATGAACAAAAGGAAAGAAAAGGGCATTTTCAGAAGAAAACGTTTAAAAAAGGCATTTATGGCATTTTGCCTAAACTTCCGGGCTCTAATCATCACCCTTGATGTGCTTTATTTGTGCAATTTAATCTCCATCCATGTTATTTTTCACACTACATTTCAATTTTTAAAATTCAATATTTTTAATACAATATTATTACTAGACAAGATTTTTTAATGACTGTCCACGGCATGATAGAAAACTAATTATTGGAGATCTTAATGCTAAGGTGGGAAAGGAATCTGAATTTCATTCAGTTATAGGTCGACACAGTCTGCATGATATTACGAATGATAATGGCTTAAAGTTAATTGATTTTGCCGCCTCCCATAATTTGATCATTGGGAGTACTTGCTTTCCCCATAAAAAGATTCACAAAGCTACTTGGAGAGCACCAGATGGATCATTTGCTAATCAGATAGATCATGTACTTATTGAAGCTAGACATTATTCTAATTTATTAGATGTTCGAACTTACAGAGGTGCCAATGTTGATTCAGATCATTTTTTGGTAATTGCAAAAGTGCGAGAAAGAATATCCGTGGTTAAAAATAAAAAAGGTACAGTTCTGAAGGAGTTCAACTGTGATAAACTTAAAGTAAATGATATAAAAACGAAATATATCAATGATGTTGAAGCTGCTCTCACTAACATGCACTGGGAGAATGATTCTGTTGAGTCAAAATGGCTACAGTTGAAGGAAAAAATTTGTAATGCTGCTGACAACATTATTGGTAAGAAGGAAAAGAATTCAAATAAAGATTGGTTTGATGATGAGTGTGCTGCAGCATCCAATACTAAAAACATTGCTTATAAGAAAATGATTCAAAAGAATACAAGATTTAATGCTGATGAATATAGACGATTAAGGAGAGAGGAAAAGCGAATCCATAAGAGCAAGACAAAAGCTTTTGAAGAGGAAAACCTAGGAGGTATTGAGTCCCTGAAGACAATAAATGAAAGCCGAGCTTTCTACAGACGAATTAATAGAAGTCGAATGGACTTTAAACAAACATCTAACCTCTGCAAAAGTAAAGATGGTTTGATTCTGACAGACAAACAGGCTGTACTCAGCAGATGGAGTGAACATTTCCAAGAAATGTTCAGTGAACATGATCAATCCTATTGCTCTGGGAGCGTTTTTGAAAATCAGAATAATGAAGATATACCTCCACCTGAACTGGGCGAGATTGATATTGCTATTAAAAAGTTAAAAAACAACAAAGCAACTGGGCACGACAGGATAGCAGCTGAGCTGTTAAAATGTCATGGTCCAGTATTTCTAAAACTAATTTATAATCTTATTACTGATATTTGGAATGCTGAAATTTTACCTTCTGACTGGAACACTGCCATTATGTGCCCAATATATAAAAAAGGTGATACCATGGTTTGTTCTAACTACAGAGGTATAAGTTTGCTTTCTACTACCTACAAAATCTTGTCAAACATTTTATTTGAGAGACTTATACAATATATAGACCCTCAAATTGGAAACTACCAATGTGGTTTTCGCAAGGGAAAATCTACTAAAGATCAAATATTTGCACTTAGACAAATTTTAGAGAAGACCAGGGAATTTGGTATTACAGTGTTTTCACTACAGCGCGAGAACGCGAGAATCTCGCATATTTTTTTCTTTTCTCGCATTAAAAAATTATTACCGCGAGAAATTAGCGCATTCTATAAATCAAATTTGAAAATTCGCGAATTTCTCGCATTTTGGAAAAAGCTTCGAATTACGCCATTTAGAATAAAATCCGTTTCACTTTTCTTCCTGGATCTTTCATTATTTCCAACATCTGCCCCGTTATCTAGCTTCCCTATTTACCAGTATTGTTCAGAACCTTTTCGAACAACAGAACACGACCACGGGATCCCTTTCAGAACACATTTCTCTGCAACTACGTGTTTATAATATACGTAATATACGTAAGGTTTCTTCATGTAAGATAATCAAATTTTTTATGTGCTAATGTAAGATGGACAAATACCTTGTAAAGGCAAAATCTTCTATGATGATGCACCAAAAATATTCAATGCTTTAAAAAATAGAAGACGTTAAAAATCTATTATAATTAAAGAAATGATTTTTATTTTCGAGAGTTTTTGTGTTTTTTTAGTTTTTAGAAATCTCACTTAACTTTTTGAAACCTCACGCTGTTTTTGAGAAAGGGTGAGAAATTCTCACCCATTTTTTTTCTATGATGAAAACACTGGTATTACCACACATCATCTCTTTATTGATTTCAAAGAAGCCTTTGACAGTATAAGTAGAAATCGCTTGTATGAAGCCCTGGTTGAGTTTCAAGTACCACCAAAACTAATTAGACTTGTAGAAGCAAGCATGTCTAACACCGTATGCAGAGTCAAACTTTTGGGATCTTTATCTGAAGAAATTAAAGTAAATAATGGAGTCAGACAGGGAGACTCCTTATCCTGTCTTCTTTTTAATGTTGCTCTAGAGAAAGTTATAAGAGATGCTGAAATCAATATCAGAGGCAACATATTTTCAAAATCTATTCAAATATTGGCGTATGCGGATGATTTAGACATCATTGCACGAACTGTTCCTGCATTAAAAGAAGCTTTCCTTTCTTTGGAGCTTGCTGCTAGGGATATGGGACTAATCATCAATACCGATAAGACCAAATACATGCCTGTACTTGCTAAATTAAATTCTAGTGAATCCTATCTGGAGATTGGTTCCCACAGGTTTCAGACTGTTCAGAATTTTACTTACCTTGGTTCAATTGTTACTGCCGACAATAACATAGACAATGAGATTCGGAGTGGTCTAATTTGTTCAAATAAGGCTTTTTATGGTTTAAAAGTTTTTTCAAATCATCTCTTTTATCAAAAAATACAAAACTTTTACTCTATAAAACATTAATTAGGCCAATACTTACCTATGGCTCTGAGACCTGGAACCTAACTCTAGCTGGTGAAAATAAAATTGCCATTTTTGAGAGAAAAGTTTTGAGGGCCATCCTTGGTGGGATAAAAATAAATAATTCCTGGAGAAGACGATATAATACTGAACTGTATAAAATCTACAGAGAGCCAGATATTGTGAAATTCATTCAAATAAATCGAATGAACTGGGCAGCTCACATTTTCAGAAGGAATGATGACTCAAATTTAAAGAAAATCCTATTACACAAACCCCTAACGAACAGGAAAAGAGGTAGACCCAGGCTGAGATGGCTGGATTTAGTTGAGACTGATTTCCTTACTCTAAAGGAGAAAAACTGGCGAACAAGTGTCAAAAGTAGAGAGAAGTGGATTCGAATTCAAAGGAAGGCACTGGCCCACCCTGGGCTGTCTAGCCAGATATGATGATGATTATTACATAATGTGGGTTTGTAAACTGCTTACTGTTTTTGAACTTCATTTCTAATTTTTTGAAGCGTAAAAAAAAAAAGAGTTAAAAGAAAACGGTCTTAAGAATTCATAAAATTTTGCATAATTCATTAAATATGTCGTAAAATTAAATATGTACTAAATTCAAACGCATAATAGCAAAAATGTATGCATGAATTAAAGACTGATCTCTTTATAGCCTGAAATAAGATTACAACTGAATAATTGAATCTTATTTTGAGCTATAATGCATTTTTTCCCTTCTTTTTTTAAATCATTTTAAACCCCTTACAATCCCATTAATTAAAATGCTTAATTTGCATTCATGTAGCTCAATAAAATATCTATTCATTTTTCTTATTTAATTCAAGAGCATTTCAGTTAATTTATTTTAAAATGCACTTTTGCGTTACGTGATGTGATAACAATAACCATAACTTTTTCCCCATTTCTTTCTTTCTTTTTGATAGAACTATTTTTTTGATCAAAAGTAAATACTTCTATTGTGAAAAATATCAGTTTGGTATTCTTCAGTTTTGAATGAATTTTAATATTCAAAAGAATTTATTTTTATGGAAATATATTCCTAAGCTGATAAAAAAAAAATAAACAGAACTAACAAAATAAAAAAAAAGAATTATTTAAGACTAATTTCCAGGATAAAAGTTAAAAAGAATTTTGTTTGATACATCAATGTTTTCCTAAAAATTATTATATTTATCGTCAACAAGTCTTAATACTTGGACATGCATCCCTAATAAATAAAAATATTTTTTAATTCACTTAAAAAATAACTTATAACTAAATTTTGATTATAACTTTTGTAAGATAAAGAGTTATTTTTGCAAATTTTTAAGATTAATTTCATTTCACTATGATAAGACACTGTTCTAATTTAGTGCCTTTTCTAAATTCCGCTTTTCCATTGTAATTTTTAATTTCTTATTAATTAATATTAAAATAATTTAAATTAAAATAAAATGAATGATAATAAATGCCCAAATGTCTTGCTATTGTGTTGTAGTTTCATATTACAATTTTTAAAATTTATGTTAAGTCTAAGCTAAAATGTATACTTAGATCTCGCATGGGGGTGCCCTTTAGTCTATCTATGCTGTTGACTTAGTTATTGCACTTGAAGCAGTAATGTTTATATGTAGACCCATTATTTCATTAATTGTGAACACCTGGGCTATGAACATGAATGTTTGCTAGTAAGTTGTTCTAAAAACTCTTAAAATAATTCCATATCTACGAATATATTTATTTTCAATTCTAAATGTTATGTTGCTCATCATTGCAAAAAAAAAAAGTGAAATGCAGATAATCAGGGGTCTACTGTACATTGAAATTCATATTAAGATTTATATTTATGAGTAAAATTGTAAATGCATAAAAAGGAATGAAAAATTTAATGCAGAAAAATTTATATATACATTTTTAACTCTGATTTTGAAATTTTTGGAAACATATTAAATAAACAGATGATAAACTAAAAATTGCTATGCAGGACAGCCTTAATAACAAACCTCTTCCTCTTTTCTAATATTGCAGACAATACTTGTAACATCAGGAGACTTTTCTCTTAACGTATTCTTCATTTCCTCAGCAGCTTTTAGAAGTTGTTCTTCCTTCCTTGAAGCAATAACCACTTTACAACCTGAAATTTCAAAATATTAGTAAAGTATGTCAACACCTCTTAATAGTGTGAAGGGCAAAGTTAGGACAAATAGACTCTGCTCATCGACATACTCAGTTAGAAAGTACACAAACAATTTTCTTACTTTTGAATAAAATATAATATTTACTTTTTATGAAAAGCATATTGAAAGTTAATTATAATCTCGCTTGGATAATAATTACACAGTCAAACTTCTGCACCTCCAAAATCTGGTAACATTTGCTTTTAAAAGTAGAATTCTAATTTTTCCTCCAATTTATTTAGAATAAAATATGTATTAAAATATATAGATAGTTTTTTTTCCCTTTCTGTTATTCAGTGGTCTAATGGGCTTAAGAAGGTGAGGAAGATAAAGGTTATTAAGCAGACTCTGGATGAAAGCCAATGCTTTGATAAGCAATCAATTTTTTCTGTTAAATATTTTTATAACCATTCCAAGGGCAGAATAATATAAAGCAACATGTTAAAAAAGGTTATAAAAATGTCAACAGAAACTCATAACATAATTTTAACTTAAAACACAGAAAATTACAGAGCGGCTAAACCTTATGAAAGACAAAATACTGATAGCAGGAACATTTTACTTTTACTCTAGGTTTGCAAGCAAACTATCAGTATTAATAACAATTATGGAGTCTTCTTTTCAAACTAAAATGTCTGATTTGACTCTTAATAAATAGTGGAAGGTATGGATACAAATAAAATTTAATACTGCTAGGACTCCTATATTTTCTGAAAAATCTAGGAAAATTGGCAGCCTTGTAAAAATTACGTAGTTAAGTTTAAGAAGTAAAACCTATTATAATTTTACAAATTTACATTACTGTCAAAAATAAATAGGAGAGTTTTTGCTCTATCATACCAGAAAGGGTTACTATTTGAATTACTTTAAATATAATATGAGACCATGTATTTAAATGTATAATTTACTTCAAAACACTTTGCAAAAACCCTGGTTCGGATTTCAAATTACAGTTACATCGCCCTTGGGTTACCAATTGCAATATCGGTCGATGATGTGGCACAAAATAGCTCACCTATAATCAAACTACGTCTTAACTAGTAAAAACATTTAAAAAGCGTCGACACCTCTTCATAGTTTCTATCATAAATAAAAATAGATGTTGATGTTACAAGCACTGACTATTCAATTGGCAATCTAACTTTAATTATAAATATCTTACCTAGGTATAAAAGTTCAGTACTAATTGCTTTTCCGATTCCTGTTCCCCCACCAGTCACAATTGCAACTTTCTTTTTAAATAAATCGAAGCGAAACACACTGAAATTTTTCGTATTTGCCATGATCATATTTCTTACAAAATTATGCACTTGAGCACAAAAAATCTTAACCTTAACACATTGGCAGAAAACAAACCTTTACAACAAGGAATGAGATGTGTTACCATGATTTGCTATAATTACGTTTTTATAGAAATTCAAACACATAAAAAATTTATGGATGTTAGTTTTGTTGATTGTTTTCTTTGTACATGAGTGATTATCAATATCTATCGCTTCCGACTATCTTTCTCTGCTTCAATCGCGAACTCTGAACAATATTCTCAGTTTTCTTAAAGGCCATTCTTGCTTTATGTAATTCACGCCATCTGCATGTTATCCACGCATGTAATTCACTCCAATTAGACAGCCGTCGAGAGAGAACAAGGGCGTGATTGATGAAATATATTTTCCCGCGAAAAACAGAGTGTTCCTTTTCTCTCGACGGCGATCAGAGGTGCGTGGATCGCTCACGTCACATTAGAGCAGCACACTGGGCCATTGGCGATGGTCTGGGACACATCCCTGAGGATGATCTGAGGACATGCCGTGACAATTTTAAATCGCAGCAAGGGTGAATTCATTTGTGGGGATACTTCCTCAATTAGATTTGAAGAGGAAGGTAATTTTCTTCAGATACCTGTACCCATGATCAGTGACCAACCACTAGACTTTCGATTCCTCAGATTTTACGAGCTTGTATATCGCACGCACTCAGTGTGACTAAAGGATCGAGCCCCGGCCCCTTTAAGGCGGTCCTAAAGTGGATTCTAGCCTCAAACTTGAAAACTAGATGGCGCTGAAAATCACACCCCGCCTCAGGCTAAGATCTAGTTTAGCCTTTCCCAAAAACATTCTAACTCATAGTTGATTGGCTACCTCAAAAAGAACTATTCTACCTTTTAACAGTTTCCAGATGTAAATAAATCAATGTATCGCAATGATGTATATTGATGTAAATATGTAAAGAACGACTTCTAGTATCGTAAAACAAATAATCTTAGATTAATAAATGAAATGAATTTAACTGGAGAATTTAATTTACACTTAAGTTTAAAATGATTTTTAATAAAATATGAGCTGAAACACCATAAATTATTAGTACAGTGGAGCATCGTTTATTGGCGATCGAAATGGGCTGCAGGTGGCGTAGAGCAGAACTCTTTTCCTATGGCAACACTTCACATGCTTTCCCCATTAGCCTGTGGAAAGTCATAGAGGAAGGAAGTACGTTAGTTTCTCTCTTGATTTTCACATAGATTAAAATCTTTTAACTTAAAAAACTATATGGAACTGAAAACTACATTAAACATAGTTCTAAAGAAAAGTATCATAGAAATTTTAAAAAATATTTTTATTACATAAAAAGGAAAAATATTAAGAAAAGGGAAATTATCGTAGTACATTCCTATTGGCGATCGAAATGGGCTGCAGGTGGCGTAGAGCAGAACTCTCTTCCTATGGCAACACTTCACATGCTTTCCCCTTTAGCGTGTGGAAAGTCATAGAGGAAGGAAGTACATTAGTTTCTCTCTCGATTTTCATATAGATTAAAATCTTTTAATTTGGAAAACTATATGGAACTGAAAACTACATTAAACATAGTTCTAAGGAAAAGTATCACGGAAATTTTAAAAAATATTTTTATTAAATAAAAAGGAAAAATATTAAGAAAAGGGAAAATAGCGTAGTACATTCCTATACAACTGAAAAGAGGAGGAGAGAGAAGGGAGAAGGGCTGAAAGCATGAAACCGGTCTCTCCCCAGATGGCGTATTCGAGTGTTGCGATCGCCAATACAACTGAAAAGAGGAGGAGAGGGAAGGGAGAAGGGCTAAAAGCATGAAACCGGTCTCTCCCCAGATGGCGTATTCGAGTGTTGCGATCGCGAATACGACGATCACTTATACGACGTTTACATTTATACGACGTTTTAGTGTGGTCCCAAATCATTCCTATTCATTTTAATGTTAAAATATATCGTTTATACGACGCACAGAATCGGTTATACGTCGGATTTTAGATTTTGTTCATGTTTACTTAATTTTTTATTTTTTCTTGTGTATTTTAAAAAAGGGCGCAATTTGCCAACATGAATGATGCAGAAAAGGGTGCCAACAAGAATGCTTGGATAATGACCGTAATTTTTACTAGATGACTGAAAAAACTAGACAATGTTATGAAGAGGCAAAAACGAAAAATTTTGCTATTCTTCGACCTTGTCCAGCACACCCATCGATACTAATTATTTTGGAAAATGTAAAAGCTCTCTTTTTTCCTGCAAATTGTACAAGTGCGCTTCAGCCATTAGATTTGGCCGTGATTAGAAATCTAAAATTGCATCATAGAAAGCAGTAAGTTCAACTCGCTATTCAAAGCATTGTATAGACTAATAGCAAGAAAATATAATTCGAGGTAACATACATTCAAATTGCTCACTACAATCTTTCTTCTTTGGTTATTTGTTTGTTTTGCTTTGTCTAATTTAGAAATTTATGTAAATCAACACGTTAAACATTAAAATTAACTGAAAACAGAGTCAGTTTCTGTTTTAGAAGTAAAAATCGATTATACGACGTTATCGTTTATACGACGTTTTTCGGTGGTCCCATCGGCGTCGTATAAACGATGCTCCACTGTAATTATTTATTCATGTTTGCATGAACCAGTTTGTTATTCTAAAACATTATCCTAAAACAACAATTTTTTATGCTTTATTCGACAACAAATATTCAGTTTGAAAAATGCGAGGAAGTTATCTAATATTTGCAATTTTCTATGACTCGAAGTACCAGTCTGAACCACGTCTCGGGCTGCCATGGTTCCGTAAAAAACCGGTTTTATTCAGAAAAAGGGGGGGCTCAGACTATTTTCTGAGATCCCAGCCGTAAATATAGGCTTTGCGCGTAATCAGATCAGACGCGCAAAGTCTATACCTAGACCATTAAAATGCCTACCTAGACCATTTCAACGCTGTTTAGTTTGAATTCAGATTTTTTTTACTTCTTAAAACCAATATACTATTTTGTATATTGCTCAAAGATGTTCATTAAACTGCTTGCAATATATTAATTGCTTATTGAACGTTTTGAATCCAGAGATTATTCAATACGCGTAATGATGTACTAAAGTATCGGTTTTGCCTGGTTTCGGTTTTCAGAGTTTGGGTAAATTTCAACCGAAGAAAAGATATTTGCTTATTCAAATACAGTTACTTGCTTAAAGCATCGTTTTCTTATTATAACTAAAGTTTAAGTGCTTATTTAAACTAAAAATTAGAGATGTGCTCAGGGCTTGATTTAGAAATCGGGGAACCCTAGGCACATAACTGCTGCCGGCATTAATAATCAAATTTACACGTTGTTCATTTACAAAATAACAAAATACTTTGAAACTTTTTGTAATATAAGTAAATTTTAATATATTTTTAAATTTGTGCTTACACATTTATTTAAATATTTGTTTACACATAATTATAATTTTTAAGGAAACACACGCACACACACAATTTTTTTTTTTAGCATTTAGTTAGCTCCCAGACATGAAGGGATCCTAAGCTCATTCCTCTCAGGCCTTAGCATAATTCAGGCCCTGAATGAGTTGTAGACATTTAACTAAACAAAAACAAGACTAAAACCTTTTAAAGTTTATTAGTTTACTATTGTCATTTATAATCATTCAAGAATGGCAAGTTTCGTCCACAGTGGAAGCAACAGCCCTAAAATAGGTTTCTTCCAACCTAGAGGGAAGAGATTGAAAAAAAAGCCTTTTCAATTCAGAAGAATTAAGTATTAAATTTAAGTTTTAAACAGTTTATATTAGCAATCTTAATTAAATGATAATATAATTTTAAAGTCATTAAGTTGAAAAGCAAAAATATGATTTTGATATCTTTCTCTATAGATTTTTTCTCTATAATAAATATACTAGTAAATATTTATTATTTTTTATTATTTTATTTAATAATGGTAGAAAATATTTTGAACTGTAAGCATACCTGCCAACTTTTACGCATTTGGCGTAAAATTTTATTTCCATATTTAAAGTGGTAGCAAAATGTATGCTTTCTAGATATTCCTTGCATTTATAAACTTAATTTATAATCATTTTTGACCACCACTATTTTTAAGAAAGTTAAGCATATATATTAATATGTATTACTGTCGAGGTACTCCGTTTAAGCGCTTTCACAATACAGTGTATGTTTCGGCCTAAAATTGTAATTTAAATTACATTTTACTACCACTGGGGAAAAGCATCCTCGAAAGAATTAAAAGTTGGCAGGTATGCTGTAAGGCAGAGGTGTCAAACTCAATTTTGCAGAGGGCCATATATTAAATTTAGAATGTGTAGGCGGGCTAGATTCAAATAAAAAAAATGTACTGAACTATTATAACATTTTATTTATCTAATTATATGGTATATAATATACGGTTGTTAAAAATCATATCAAAGTTATAAAAGATGGTAATTATTTTGAGCTCGAGAATCCAGATAACTGACTTCTCTTGTTCTCAGAATGCGTGCTGCATGCTTTTTTAATTCCGGGTAGTTATCCAAACTCTTGAAATATTGTGTATAAAATGTAAGAGCGTTAACCTCTTTAAATTTTTCTTTCAAAATACTGCCGATTGAAGATTTATCAACTCCATTTGCAAATGAACTGGTGCCTGTGAAGCTTCAAAATTGAATGGATTGTTGAAAATTGGGAATTCTGTTTTATTCATTTTGGGGAAGTCTTCAAAACGATTGTTGAATTCCGTGATCAGATTTTGCAGAAGTTGAGAATACTGATCCAATTTTTTTTGGTTAAATGTGCCAAATGATTTTAAATAAGGGAAATGATCCAAAGTTTGATTTTTTACCTGATTTTCCCACAGCCTCAACTTTGTTTCAAAGGCTTGAATACATTTGAGTGACAATCAGATTTTTACCCTGTAACTTTACATTCAGATCAGTCAAATGTTAATTCATTTCTACCAAAAAGACACAATCAATCCACCAGTCATTGTCATAATCAATTGGGTTGCCTTTTTCTGACATGAAAGCTTGAATAGGGTCACGTAATGCAAAAAATCTTTCTAAAACTACTCCTCGACTGAGCTAACGAACTTCAGGGAAATAAGGGACATCAAAAAAGTTTTCGTCCAAATCTTGTAAAAACTGCCTGAACTGTCGGTGATTTAGTCCTCTGCTCTTTATAAAATTTACTATTTTAATTATAGGTAGCATGACATGGTCCATTTTTAAATGCTTGGATGCCAATGATTCCTGATGAATTATACTGGGAAATCCCACAAAATTCCCTGATGTTTTCAGTTTTAATTTAGTTACAACGCCCGAATGATTGCCACCCATGGCAGGAGCGCCATCCGTAGTTGTGCTGCTAAGTATATTCCAGTCGAAGATTTCGCCTGTTGCTAAGAAATGTCGTTGCTGTCTATCTCTCTCATTTGTCTAGGCACGCGCTGCCCTTGAACTTACTTATAAATGTAGTGTGCACATTTTAAAACTTCCGTAGAGGAATCGAGTGAAGTCTAAAAGCTCTAAAAAACACGATTCTTCTTTCTGTGACATATCGCGATCGCGGGCCGTATTGATACGAACCTGGGGCCGGATGCGGCCCGCAGGCCGTATCTTTGACATGACTGCTGTAAGGTATACAATTTTTTACAACATTTTAAAGAATGTAGTTTTACTTGGCAAAATACAACATTTGAGCAAGATCGGTCGAACAGTTACTGAGAAATCAAATTTTAAGTGTCTAACTTTGTGTGTTTAAGTGTCTTTGAAATTCAATTTCTCAGGAACTATTCGACCAATTTCGTTCAAATTTTGCATTTTGCTTTGTAAAATGACATTTTTAAAATGACGTAAAAAATTATATAATTTTACATTTCAAAATTTTTCGACTATTATTGAATAAAATAATATAGAAAAATAATTTACTGTAAGCTATTTTTTGCATGAATTTATCTTTGGATAAACAAATTTTATAATTGTGTGCAAAACTTTTAAAATTTGCTCGAAAGTTCTTAAGATATTATAAGGTGCTCAAGCTTTGGAATTGTCTCCTGACCAAACTATTGAGACCATATTTCCCAGATTGCAGCTATATTTTGGGGGTCAGAAATCCAAATCCATGGAAAAAAAGGTATGTTTATTCAGAGAAAGTACGTTTTCGTGTTTGATTTTGTAACTTAAATTATCGTCTGCACTTATTAATTAGCTTATTTGAGGTTACATCTTTAAGCCATTAAGATTGAGTCTGAAAACGTGCAAATCCGATCAATTGATCAAAAGTTATTCATGGTGGTCCATTTTGGGGGGGGGGGCTCAATGTACAAGCTCATGAATGCCTATTTGGATGGAAAAAAATATCCCTACCGAAATCTGACAACTCGTTTTTCTATTATCCTCGATAAGATTTTCGGATGATCCGAAGACATGAAATCACAATTTTGATCCTCTGCTTAGCTACCTGCCTACTACTCTGCTACCTACGTACGAAGTTGAGCACTTTGCGGAAAAACAGTTTAACGAGTAGCAATACCGCACACCCTCAGTTCCTTCGCAACTGATAAAAGTGGTCACCCACCCGTTCGCTAACAGCTGACCGTGTTACTTGACTTCTGTGATCTTCTGGAAAACATATATTACTATCAGTTCACTGTGGGACCTGAACTTTAAAATATATTTACGGAAACAATAATAGTTTTTGAAACTCTTGTAATCTATTTTTTTCATCATTTCACCCATTCAAGGCCAATGCTAACATGAATTTTTATAAATTATATTATTATTGAAATCTTTCTGGGAGAAAAAAGGCATTTGTGTTAACCATAACATATATACATAATAAATACCTATATTTCGATTTTTAAAAAATTACGGAACTGTGATATTTTAAAACCAAAGAGGTAACCAACTCTGGAAAATATATCTTGCATAAATGGCACACCGCTTTTCTCAGAAAGGTTATTTTGAACATTATTACAAAGTGATAGGTTTCGAAACAGTAGTCCGAAATGAGTTGATTCGAAATTATTGGTGTAAGCATGATAGATTTATCTATAAGACAATAATTATTATTAAATAAATGAATAAATTTTGAAAGTTTAAGCTTTTTTCCATTATTACGTTAAAAGAAGTGCTCGATTGAAAGATGATTGTAAGCGTATGCTTAAGTGGTTTTCCCAAATCGCTCAAAAAGTATAATATACAGCCGAGTTCATTTTAAAAGCATAAACAATGTGCGTAAATATTTTGTACGTGTGTTCTTCCTTAAAATGGATCTATAAATTCAAGTTGTAGCTTTTTCTTGAAATGGTAATCGAATATTGAGTTTATTATTTGGAAATTCGAGCATTATAATTTATGTTTGGAAGCGTGTCTTAAGAGGATGCTGTACCACGGGAGAAACTTTTCAACACAAATTCTCTTTCCCAGCCATAAGTATTTTAAAATATATTCTACAGAAAAAGTGAGTACAGACAAACCAAAGCTAAGCAATGAAGTTTCAAATACTGAAAAGAAATTCTCAAAATATCTGAGTGAAAATAAATTATGAGAAGTTAACTTAGGATTACGCAATGGGGTAGTTCTCTTCCAATAATTTGTTTGCATTTTGGTATTTTCAAAAAAAAAAAAAAAAAAAAAAAAAAAAATCGGCATTCAAAACTTTGTGGTTTTCTTGGTTTTCCTGAACTTCCTTTTCCAATAGTTTATATTTTAAATGAGATATGGAGTTGAAATAGAATTGCAATATAAATTAATGAATGGAGCTATTATAACACTAAGGGTTCGAACTATAATTTTTTTCGCGGTAAAGAAATTGTGTCTGATTGGATTATACTTTTTTCGAAAGTGGTGGTCCAGAATCCGATTTATCACGTTGGTTGTCTACCAATCCACCCGGTTTTCTACCAATCTACCCAATTGTTTTCTCACATAGTTGAATATAGTGCGAGCTTATGTTTGCGCCTGCATTGTCTATAGATAAGATATTAAGGGTACCTCTCTGATTGTGGACAGTTGGTTGTCAGTCTTTCGGAGCGACGTTAACAATAAAGTAAAAACTGCTCATGTCTTTAAAATTTGAAGATTATTCTCGAGCATTAGAATTTTCTTAATCAACTTTATTGCCGTTTGCCAAACAGCATTAAATCACAGAATATCACAGAATTATTGCACTAAATAACAGAATAGAGTAATGTTTGTTTCTAGTAGGTATCAGGCCCGGACTGGCCAGTAGGCAGACCGGGCCTACTGGCCAGTCCGGTCCGGGCCTACTGGCCAGCCCGGTGGGCCGGTCTGACCTGAGGGCCGGTTAACCGATCCTCAGATCAGACCGGTACGCTGCTAATAGATACGCTGCTGGCTCGACCCAATTGGGCCGAGCCAGTAGCGCAAATTTTTTTTTATACATCGCATGAATTTCAAGTAATATTGAGCAAATAATAATATTATTAAATGACATATATATGATATATGTAGTAATAATATTGTTTTAATTTACAGGGTGATTCAGACCATGCGTGTCACCCCTTTTTTTTATTTTTTCAAGAATGGGGCAAATAATCGATTTGAAATAAAAAATCTAATAACTAAATCGACCCCAAGGAATTCAGTAGAGATATTGTTAATTCCCAGAAGTACCGGAATTTGAACACAATTTTGATTTTTTAAATGGAAACCTATATCTTATTTGGCATCACTGGAGAGGGTTTTCTAAAAAAAGTAACTTTTACTTGACTTTTTTTTATATCTCATACTGTTCTCAAGATAATAGATACGAAAAAATTCTAATTATTTGCTTCAATTTATCATTTTTACCAAAAATAATTAACTTAAGTTATCAAAATCGCTTCGATTTTTATAAAACGTGGGAAGAAAAGCACAAATGTGTTTTAATGAAGGTATAAGGCATTATGACGAAAAAAAGTTTTTTTAGTGAATATGTCAAAATCTTTTTAATATGTATTTTTTCTAATCTATTATCTTGAAAATAGTAAGAGATATTAAAAAATATTTTAAGTAAAAGTTATTTCTTTTCAAAAACTCTCACCAATGATGCCAAATAAGATATAGGTTTCTTTTTAAAAAATCAAAGTTGTGTTCATCGATATCGACCATAGAGTTATAAATATTATTTCTCTACGGTATCATTCTACTCTACATTATTACTCTATGGTATCGACCCCCAACCAGTCGAAGGACTTTTAAAGGGAGTCTATAATGACGAAGGGGTTCTGGGGGCCTATTGTCGAATTTGTACCGTATACTAAAACATTAAAAGTAAAAACTGGTTTAACCTCAGAATTCAGTAGCATACCTATTTGAATACACTATACACTTCATTGTCTTCTAGTAAAAATAGTAATAAAGTTGATATTTGTTTGTATAGCAAATTGACTAATACATATTGTATTTATTCATGCAATATTTTTTTCATATTTTGATTGGAAAATTAAAGAATTTTAATGAAACAGCTATTCTTAATGGGCTCTTAATCTTGTAAACTGCTAAAGATAAATGTCTGTTACTTTATACAAGAGAAATATAAAAGTCTTTTCAATTTTGTTAGAATTCTGTACTAAAATACATAAAAATCATATTTTTAAATTGTACTTCCTTTAAACTTTTCCTGTGACGTTGAGAGGGACATGAGCATCACAAATATTTAAGTAGGGGTCTAAATCAAAATAAAGTTTGGAATGGGAATTCCTGAGTTGTTGACATTTTAAATTTTTTATATATCTTTATCAAACATTCTTACAGAAATGATCTTAAGAATTTATGTAATTTTTTTGCCTTTTGGATTTCAATTCCCACATAAAAAAAGAAGGCGTCAAACTTGATCAACACTCTGAAAGGCTTTTAAATCAAAGTTAAAGTTCCCCCTGGTCTTGAGTTTGGGCAGAGGGTCTTTGTTAACGTTTCTTTCCAAATCCACCATTAATTAAATTATTTAATCGATTGGACAACTTATAACACGGAATATTAGTATGGAAGTACAAGTAGCTGGTATGTTTTCGTTACAAGTGGATACAACACAGGTTATTTCATGCAATATTCAATTATAGTACCATACGTGAAAGACGATCGTGTAGATGAAAGACTTCTCGCTGTTGTAGAGTGTAAATCTTCAACTGGACAGAATATGTTTTCTTTAGTGGATTCAATTTTAAAGTCTTGTAATATAGATATAACAAAGTGCATCGGTAATTCAACTGACGGGGCTGCAAATATGCAACGTGAATATAAAGGAATTTCTTCATGGATTTCCAAAGAGTCCCTTGGTCAAATTCATGTTTGGTGTTAAGCACATCTCTTAAATTTAGTTTTAGGAGGTACCACGAAGGCACTAATTGAAAGTGCATCGTTTTACAGCCTACTAAATAGCGTCACAGTATTTTTCCGTGAATAATACCAACGCATGAACTTCTGGGAACAAAGTAACGAGCACGGAAATAAAAATAGGCTCACAACTATTGGAGAAACACGTTGGTAGTCCAAAGATTCTGCATTAAAGAAAATTTTTGGTTCATTTTTTAACTCAGATTCAACTATAAAGCCGTTATATGTCACATTGATTACAAGTTTAGAAACTATACAGCAAAATTCAAATTTTAAGCCAGATATCCGTGCAAAGGCAAAATATTTTTAGAATCATTTTGCAAATATTAAACAGTAATCACCGCCAAAATATTCTTAAGAATATTTGAATTAACTACACCGCTCTCCCAAAATTTGCAAACCTCTGGTTTAGACATCTTAAAAGCTTTTGGAATGGTATCACAAACGTGTTCAGAACTAAAAAAAATAGTGAGAGATTTTGAAGTTGTACAAAAAGTTACAGATTCGCGCAAAAGTTACAGATTTTTATTATTCGCGCAAATAAAGAATTTGAAGAAACTGAAACTGAAATAGAAATTCAAACAAAGTTTCCATAAAAAAGAGTGAAGAAAAGAAATTAATGTCGGGTAAGATAGCGTCAAATGAAACAGTTTCTGATGATGAAACCACGGCATTTAATGTAAACGTCCGTAACATTATTTTCAGCACAGTTGTAGCGTAAATGGAACGCCGGTTTCCCGTAAATGGAAAATTGAACGCCGATTTTTTCTATCTAGATCCTGAAATACGCCTTAACAAGCTTCAATCTGGCGAACTAAATGAGTTAAGCAAACCCTTACTAAAATTTGACGAAACAGCTATAGGTGAAAATTTACGGATTACGACATAATCGATAAAGTGACAGACAATAGTGAGCTTCTTCAAAAGTCATTGATTTAAATTTTAATTTAATGACTTTTGAAGAAGCATTAAATCTATTTTTAAAAAAATGTTTAGATAAATCATTCATGTATGTGTAGTATAACAAATATTTTTATTTACTCTTCATCTTTCACCTTTTTGATTTTATCAACCTATATGTTTCCTCATAAGAACCATGTATTTTAAACTGAAATATAAAAGATTATTAAGCAATTTTTATCTACTTTCTTACTTTATTTTTATCTACTTTATCTACTTTCTTACTTTATTTTTATCTACTTTATCTACTTTCTTACTTCGATAAATTAACTCACTTTCATGAGAATTTATAAGTAAAAAATGCCTAAAAATGATACATTAGGAGCCGTGTACACTTCGCGCACGCGGTGTTTAACTGAAGTAGAGGGCCGATATCTCTAAAATGCCCGGGCCGATTTTAGATCCCAGTCCGGGCCTGGTAGGTATAAATATTTTAATAAACATAATAAACTTGTTAAAATTGTATTTTGATTTGAAAATTCATTTTAACTGTGTTGGTGAGTAATATAATTCAATTTCGACAAAGATTTAAAAAGCTCAGCAGTTTTTCTCATAGCGAACAATGAACGGTCTGATGTTTTCTCCGTTACTGCGATAGTCAAATTTTCTTTTGTGTTCATGAACCAACTTTCATCAAGTTATATAAAGTTATACAAAACAAGTATCGAATTAAGTATCAACTAAGATGTGTGCATTGAAGCACCTTTGAAAGCATATTGAAAATTAGTCTGAAATAATTTTAGTTTGATAGCAGGTAATCAGATATTAAAATTACATGAAATCTCTGCAACTATAAAAAGAGTATGCTTACATAAACGTTTACAAAATAGATTTATTAAGTGAAATGAACTTTACCAGCAAAAGTAAAGATGTCTATCTTAATTATTGTCTCAGGAGATGGAACAAAAAAGAAGTAGTAAGATGGCATGGAGTCTTATTGTGGTTCTTGATAAATAAAAAAATACTCGTACTTCCTCACAAATACGCTCTCTCAAACATCGATGAAAATATTCTACCAAATTCCGGCAGATTTCGAAATCATTATTTTATTAAATAAATTAAAATAACTCCCCTTGTTTTGGCCGAATTAGAATATAAGTTGTCGCATAAATTTTCATGGAATCTGAGCTAAATCAAATTTGTCCAGGAATATAAAGCATCTGAAACCGATATGGATCTTCACAAAACAAATTTAAAATTTTAATTTGTGCTTACCTTCACGGATGCCAGTTGGATACCACTTATGTGTACAGCCTTCAAAAAAGAAGAGTGGAAAGCAAAGGGAATCGAATAATTACAATATCGTTAGTACATTGAACAACAAGTTTTATTCATATTATTTTATTTTACATTCGTATATACATAAGAAGAAAAAAAAAAGAAAAGAAAAAAAAACGATCTTCACTGTCAGAAAAGCCTTCGTATGTCATCATTTGTCAGTCCAATAACATTTTCTAACAACAATGATTGAGGAGTTGAACGTAAGCATGGCAATACTAATAGTGTTCGTCCAAAAGCTCCACTTTCTTTGTTTCTCACCCGAAGCATGTGCTGCTCTAGTCTGGTTTGAGCTTGCTCTAATATTAAATCAACATGCCCTGGAGCAACAAGAGGCTTATAGCAATCTGGGAAAGTATAAGACTATGCATTAATGATCCCTAAAAATTTTTTTAAAATTAATAAGCATAATTACACTCAAGACCCAAAACATTATGACCACCTCTTAGTAAAGAGTTGGCCCACCTTTAGCCCGCAACACATCTGCAATCCGCCTTGGCATGGATGCCACAAGTCCTTGGTAGATGGCCGGAGACAGATTGTACCAGATGTTTAAGCAACGGTCTCTCAAATCCGAGATATTGCGACTTAGTGGTCTTTGAACTCTGAGCTGCCGTTCCACGACATCCCAAATGTGTTCCGTCGGATTGAGATCCGGTGAGTTAGGCGGCCAGGACATTAATTGGAATTCAACATCATGTTCCTGGAACCACTCAGGGCGTTGTCCTGTTGGAAAATTTAATTTCCAGCTGGAAAAACAGAGGCCATGCAAGGGTGCAACTGGTCCGCAATGATGTTCAGATACCCTGTAGCATTCATGGTCTGCTCTACCACAACCACGGATCCCAGAGACACCCAAGAGAACGCCCCCCCCCAAGCATAATACCGCCACCACCGGCCTGTGTATGACCTACTGTACATTGAGGGAGCAACTGTTCGCCTGGAAGACGGCGTATCCTGACACGGCCATCGGCGTGATGAATGACAAACCATGATTCATCTGACCAGGCAACTCTCTCCCACTGATCCATGAACCAGTCGTAATGTTCCCGGGCCCTGCGCAGGCGTTGTAGGAGATGACGCTTGGTCAGCAAAGGCACACGAGTGGAACGTTTGTTGAGTAGCCCCATATCCAACAGTGTCCGCTGAACTGTGTGCTCTGATGCTATTCTACTTGACCCTGCATTGTATTGGGCTGTCAGTTGGGCCACTGTCTGGTTCCAGTTTTGCTTCACCAAACGAGACAGTGCCCGACGACCTTTTTCTTTGATAGCGTGTGGACGTCCAACACCATGTCGTCTACTGCTGGTTTCACCGTCATTCGTCCACTTTGCATAAGTATTAACAACTGTAGATCGCGAACAACCCACGAGTCGTGCAGTTTCGGAAATACTTGTTCCGAGCCTTCGAGTCATTACAATCTGCCCTCTATCAAAGTCGCTTAGATCCGCAGCCTTTCCCATCACACACAAAAGTAAGTGAAAGAATGATTCTTCAAACACTCCAGCAGCAGTTAAATACCACTTCCACCTGATCACCTGCCTTCCACGTCATCCAGGAGAGTTCATTGCAAAATGTAGGGGTGGTCATAATGTTTTGGCTCTTAAGTGTATATGTAATCGTATTTTCCATACCATGTGTGCAAACACGATTTAAACACATTTTTTTAAAAAGTTTAACTTTACTATTTAGTAAGTGAATAAGTTTAGTAACTGAGTAAGTTCATTAAGTAAGTCAAACCCTTCTCTAACTGGTACGCTTAAAAAAATTTCGGGATCTTTTATTTAAAAAAAAAATTTGTATCAAAATTATAAAAAAAAATTGTGTTTAGGAGTTAAAGTAATGATTTTCCTTAATCAAGGTTTAAACATTTTTCGGGCTTAATTTTTCGCGCTTTTATATGTCTACAACACATTTTTTAATCTTATAATTTTATAAATCAGAACGCGCGTATCAGTCTGTACTGATCGAATCCCATCCCGGCATTTAATTAATAAAAAAAATTATTGACACAGGATTTTAAAAAAAAAAAATAAATAAATACATTCTACAGGCAATGAAAACTATATTTAAATACTTCAATGTTTAATTTTGAAAAAGGTTGGATGAAAGTTAAAAAAGTTATATCTGTGAGCCTTTCGAAATTTATGTTATAAAATTAATTCCTATTTTTAATAAAATGAAATTTTAAAGATGAAATATATCAATGCCTCCCAAGAGCTATCACATTTTTCAATGGCTAAAAATACATTTATTCAGATTACTTACATCCACAAAATTAAAGTTTTGATAATTTCTGTAAAGTATAAAATGACATATAATTTTTTGTAAGAGGATGAAATAATTTCAGAGAAATTTCTTTAAAATAAATTCAAAATTTTTTGCCAATTTAGCTAGAAGTAATAAGTCAGGAAAACAGGCCACAGGCCAGGTTGAATGCGATTCCGTAGTGAATGAGAACAAACAACACAAGGACAAAAATTACGCAATTTTGTTCGCAAATGAGAGATGACGCAAATGAGAATTTATTTCGGAAATCAATATTTAAATGAGGGAAAACAAAAACGCTTTCAAATCTAATTAAAAGTAGTAGTAGTACAGGAACTGCACAGTGGGTAGTTGGCACGGTCTGGGAAAAATCCCTGAGGATGAACCGAAGACATGATATCACAATTTTGATCCTCTTCAGAGGGAATGTCTCTCACGCTTTGGTAGCTCGAACCACATTTTCTCGGTTCCTTCGCAGGCTGATCAAAGCGGTAAATATGAGCAGTAGTAGAACTTTACTATTAATAGTAGTCGCTAGAGCTGCAGGATGGGCTATTCGTGACGGTCAAGGAAACATTCCTGATCCTGAGGAATAATACTAGAAAGAATTTGCAATGAACAAAAAAGTAAAAACTGGAAATTGGAAACTCGTATTCTTCTAAATAGAAAGTAGTATTGTTGTACTATATTTATGTCACTCTAAACCTGCATAATGAGCTATTGACGACGATCTAGGAAACATTCCTAAGGATGATCCAAAAACATACCATCACAGTTTTTGCAGAGGGTATGGAGGGTAGCCCTATGACCTGGGAGCGAAGTTGAGCACTTTACGGTAGATCAGTTTTACTTGTGGGCCAGTGTTATCGACAATGTTAATCTTGTTTACAGTTGCAGCACTTGGTTGGCGTTTCTTTGGTCTTTTTGCAGTCATATGAAAAGCGGCTACCGGTACACTTAACACATATTGGCTAGTAGTTGCAAGTTCGCAGCGTGTGGCCGAAGCCTTGGCAGCGGTAACACCGAATCTGTAGTCTCCCTCCATGGAACCTAACGACTCTAATCTGATGATCTTTGAAGTGAGTCGACCGGCGGATCGTTTTGTTGTCCTCCATGTCGATGTCGGGGAGAATTTAACAACAAGAAAAAGAGGGAGGAGCTTATAAAGCGCTTCCACTCTCTCCTTAAATTGCGTGATCTTATTGGCCGAAATGAACGTAGAAGATGAAAATGAATACGTAGAAGATGGTCCATGGTTTTTTTTATAACAAAAAGATGCTGATGGCAAATTTATAATGATTCAAATTCCATAAACTTTAGAATCTCGAAAATGTTTTGAATATTAATACCGTAAACCGGGGCGAGTCTACCCATCCAGGGGCGAGTCTACCCATTTTAGTTTTATTTAATTTTCACTATTTTAAATTGCAAATAAAAAATTTTTTACCGGAGGACTTAGTTCAGACTCTAAGGAAGATGGCGCTGTAGTAGTTTGATCTGTTTTTATTTATTTGGTGTCTTTTTAACCGACCTGTTCAAACGTCTTTTGTGAGATTTGTATTGAAAATCAGCAAACTTTTAGTTGGTGCTTCGTAAGTATATTATTATTATTACTATATTCACTTTGGTTAAGTGATAAACTTATCTAAGACTAAGATTACATTAATTTTATATGAAAAAAAAACAAAAAGAATGTAAGTTTTGCTGTTGTAAACAAAAAGCCAGAATTCGCGGGGCGAGTCTACCCATTCGTATTTAGTTTTAATAAAGCATAATAATATAATTTAGAACTTTATTTATATTAAAATGATGTCATTTTAAATGAATTTGAGTATATTATTTTAATTCTGCATTGATAAATTTATCATTAATAAGAAAATTTATAGGTTAAATATAAATGTAAATATAAAATATGTTTATTTTACCTATTTTTTAAATTTTTATATTACAAAATTAACTTTTTTATTTAATGCAAGTTAAATAAATTATTATTTATAAATTATTATTACCTCCCAAAAGAATGGGAAAGGATTTTTCATGATTCCCAATGTTTGAATTTCGATTTTGTTAATAATCTTTAATTATTATTATTTATTATTTATTTAATTGTAAATTTATATTAATTTTAATTTATTTTTATCAACAATAATCAGAAATTTTCTTTATTTTATAATGTTAATGATTATAAAAACAAAACTGTGATCAAAATGTGATAATCGATCAAATACTCAATTTGTGTTATTTTATGAATAAAAAAATGGAATTTGTAATAAAGTTATGAATTTTACTTCATAAATATCCTATATAGTAACTAAAATAACAATTTAATAGTAAAATTTGATTATTTACAATGTTAACATTCATTTTAGTAGAATGGGTAGACTCGCCCCATACGAGAGATTTGTCAGCAGTTCTATAAAAATATACAGTAACAGCGTAACTGTTAATATTTTCTAAAATCGATTTCACAGCTTTAAAGAGGGATAAATAGCGATTCCGAAACACCTATTAAAAGCCTTTTTTCTTTAATATTTACAAAAGTTTGACCACTTTAAAGTTGACAAACTGAAAAAATGGGTAGACTCGCCCCGGTTTACGGTAATCATTTAAAATTTTGATGAAATAGGTTTGTAACTTACATACCTTTTCTGGCTAAAATAATTGTTTCCAGTAAAGATCTTTCCAAAAGATCCAACTGCAACTGTCGACATTCTATTATTGCTGACACCATTCTCCTTGGTAGCATCTGAAAAAAAGAAAGAGAGAGAGAAAGAAACGATATTAACATTTGATTTAACATATATGTCATAAGTTAATTAAATAACCCGGTTCTTTGCAAACTACCACAGTCATTTTGTAATTTGTCACGTTAATTAGAGAAGTCTCCAATGCTTTCTAATCAGCCCGACACTTTTTTAGGTTTTTTGCAAAGAGACATACATATTTAGGCTAATTAGGAAAAAATAAAATATATTTTAAGAAAGCAATTTTTTACACAATCTTATTAATTAAAAATCTTGTATATTATTTTAAGCATTTTTACAAAATCGCTTAATATAATCGTTACTAAGGTTCAACATCACTCCAAAATTTCAATAAATTATATCATTACTATTTTTTACATAGTTTGAGACAGTGGCCCCCATCCCCCCAAGTTCTTGGGCGCATTCACAATTCGTGTCTAAATTCCCCCCCAAACTATTCGTTTTATTTAGTGTAAAAATTCCCCCCCCCCAAGCTTGAAGTGGGCGCATCGTGCGCCCACCTTCCCCCCTGATGGGGGCCCCTGGTTTGAGAGTAGCTAACGTGAGAACATTGATTTAAATGTAAAAGTCTGAAATCACAATATAGGCTTTACAACGGTTTTCTCACTGTCGCACGTAGTATGGACCAAATAAGCTTTGACAAACTTTAAATGGCGTTTTTCAAGCTCGCTGACATAAATATCTCGTTTTAAATTTTCATCTAATTTACTTAAAAATTTCTCAGCGTGTTTATGTCGCAAGCTAATTGTATAATCCAATTCCTTGGGAATTACAACTCGCCAGTAATTTTACAATCGCCAGGCTAAATGGAAAAGCCTCCTGTATTTTATTTTAACTAATCTAACACTTTTTAGCTTATTGCACTTAGCCTACGCCTACATACCTTTAGACTTTTTAGAAAACATATCGTTCACAGTTCGATTAGCCTGATTTATTTCGGGCAGTTTGCAGCAAATCCAGAGTAGTGAAAGCTTGTCAAAAACCTTATTAAAGGTTTATTACAATGATCATAAGTAAATATCGGTGTGACTGAGTAATTCTTCGGACATTTCTTAAGCTCTAAGGCATATAAGCTGATTGAAAAATTGCCTAGAAGCTTTTAGGCAGATTAGAAAATACTGAAGATTTTTCAATCAGCCTGGTGCGTTGCAAAATGTCAGCAACATTTGTAACGAGTCATATTTTTCTATTTGCCTTCATACATTAAATATTACATACATGACGTAAATCGGAAATTTTCGAGGAAGAAAAAACGAAATTGAATAGAAACAAACTCAATTGATATATTATGAGTGTTAATGCGGAGAATGATTAGTGTAAGACATAAATGAATGAGAATGTTTGAGCTGTTGAAGATGTTTTTTGAAACGCAGAAAAAATATCAGTATTTTGGCTAAAGAAAAGAAGTCATATGAGAGTACAATTGTGGTAAAAAAATGCAAAAACTAATTTAGAAAGAGTAAAAACTGGTCCCCTCGAATTACGCTTACAGAGAGTAATAACCACTTTCAATAGATATTTTTAGAATGATTTTTAAAGCGAAGTCTTTAGAATTTGCATACCAGTTAATCTACAGTCAATTGTTCCACATTCAGAATAAATTTATTAATTTCTTGAAAAAAGAACTTTTTGTTTAAAATAACATAAAGATTTTGGTATCAAGCCCAAAATGATTCGATTAAGCATTCCTTCTGAAGATCGGGAGAAATACTAAAGTCTTAGTATCTAACATCTACCGAAATCATTGACTACAAAGCCGTATTGGGTTAGAGGCATGACTTATAGCTTCTTAACTTTGCTTGCTCTGTTTTCTTCTGAATATCTACTTCTCTGTGGGTACTTTTTTCCTACTGCTGCTCGAGCAACACCTTTTAGAAGAAAGGCCTCCACGCGGATCAATTATCAATTTAGTAGTCCGACGTAATGAACATAAACTGCACAGTTGGGGTTAATAAAAAAGATGTCGCTACTAAAAAAAAAGATTTCACGTTTATAGCAACCAGTGCGAAGGGCTTCTCTCTTCTAGAAGATGTTGGTTCAAGCCAGTGTTCAATTCCTCATACTAAGAGCTGGCTGATTGAATTTAACTTTCTCCAATCATATCATAGTAGCTCGGAATATTCTATAGTAATGACCCCAGAAGTAATGACCCAGAAGTAATTCTATAGTAATGACCCCTTTTTTCGCCAGAAAAGTCCTTGCACAGTGGTGAAACTTGGGGAGCATATTGGAAAGTTTGGGTGTTTATTGCCAACTTCTGATCTAAATTGCAGTAGTGAAGTGTGCGCATGCATTTCATGACATCATAAATGCTAACTCTCAGACCGTCACCAATATCTCATAAGTGTGGATCCAATGTGACGATAACAACTTAAAACATTTTTTTACAAAATTTTGAAGTAACGATAGATGCATAACTAAAATCAAGAAAACATTTTTATTCAAAGTTCATTCATAAAAGTATGCTATTTATAATTTTACGGCGAGTAGTATCTTTACTCCTTATTGGTGACATCAAATAGATGCAACGTGCAAAATTTCTTGTTACGCTACTCCATCCTGTATTAATTAAGTGTAATTAGAAGCTAATAAAAAGAGTTCTAATATTTTTCTTTTTTTCTTTTTTATTTTTAATCAGTGCTTACAAACGTTAAAATATCATAAAGATGCATTCCAAGAATATGTTTATGAACTAATGAGCGATACGATAAATGTTATTGAAATTCAAATATCAATACCTTTCCATAGTTCTCTACGTGCTTTGCTACAGTTAATATATCTACTGGCCAATATGCTGCTTGTAAGAGAAATAATTCACCCCAAACATCTTGTAAAATCACTGACTGATCCACAGGAGGTAAAGAAGAAAACATTTCATTACTTCGAGCTCTTCGGAAGCTTACCAGAAGTATATGAGCGGCTATCTGCCTGAAAACTACACTGGCTTCTGGGAATACTTCAGAACCTAGAATATATATGAAAAAAGAAAGGAAATGGTAAAAAATTCTTATGAAAATTTTCTCACCTTGCTGTTCATAAATGAAGTCGCACCTTTTTTTTCCTCAATATTTTTGGCCTTCTCCTGCCTTATTACTCTGACACATATTACTCTATATTACAAAAACATATAGTTCAAAAACTAAGTAATTCGTAATCGATAAGTTTTCAAATAATTTCTAAACTTTAAATAAGTGTTTTATGCTATTTGTGAGCAAAAAATAAATAAATAAATAATAAAATAAGAAAATAAATAGCAATGATTTCATCATTAAACAAATTTTTGTTCGAAGTACTTGGTGGAATAAGGTAAAAATAATCAGGTAATTCATGTAACATGAAGTGAGCGAGACTTTATTTAAATTTGATCGATAAAAAGTATAATACGTTCTAAGTGAACGACATGTCATTTTTTTTCTGCAATTGTCCAAAGTATTACTAAACATTAAATACGAAACATTACAAACGTTTGTAACCTCATCATATTATGCTGTACCTTTGTAACTCTCGTTTTTGAATCAATCTTCCATTTTAAAATGTAACAAGTTATTTTTCTTTATATTTCACATGTGTTGGATCACGTTTACCATATAAATATCTTGGCAAACATTTTTGCGATTACTTTTACACATAATTTTTGCATGCATGAATGTATTAAGTTTGTGTTACCTTGACATTAATTTTTATTCCGTTCAAAAGAAAAATCACGTGAAGCGAATCACGCGTGATACGTGTTGAGATGATTCTCCCTTCGCGATTCACGGTATCATATACGAAACGAGCCTCTCTAACACTAGCAACCCATCATCATACGGACGTGATTTCAATTTGGAACGTTTTATTTCAATTTTTAAACGACACTGAATTGTGGTTGAAATCTATAATAATTCAATATGCCCTTTGGGTTTCGAGTTTTATTTAATTTTTTTTCATTTGATTTGATTCGGAATATTTAAACATGCAAACAACTGCGTATGTTCGGGCACTTGAATTACGCTCTGGTTTCTGTTTACATTTTGATAGAGGGGGAAAAAGAATACTTATTCGTTTATATGGGTGTAGACTTGTTAACAGTTTGGGGTTTGCTAGATAGTATTTTGTATGTTTTGATTTGAGACAGTTTTTGAAATAACGTGTACATTTTATTACAGTATATTCAGGGACTACCACTTATAAAATTTTTTTAAATTTTAGCGTATTCAATTACGGTAAGGATTTTATAAGATTTTCTGAGAGAAATTAGGCTTAGCGGGAAAAATCACCCGGTCCCGTACGTGCGTGTGTTCTTCGGCTTTTGGAGGAAGCTAGGAAACACTTATTTTCCCCTTCGCTGATCCTGAACCAATGAATATTTCAACCCAACAATGATTATATGTATACTAATTTTGATGAAAAAAATTTAAAAAATATGAAAATATTTGGTCTGTTGGATTTGAATGTTCTAAATTTAACCAAAATTTGTGATGTCTCATTTCTGACATTCGTGGAGGGCTCAAAATTGATTATTATTGTTATTCGTTTATTTATTTATTACAACTTTTGATTTGTATTATAATTTATCATATCATTACTTCTAAGAAACTTCGACATCAAATGTATGGCCTCTTACCAATCATGAATCTAGTTTGAAGAGGAGTGTGAGTCATTTCTAAAAACCTAGGACCTGGTAAAACTGGTCGAAATGCACTCATTGGAGCATCACATCCGTTCGAAATGCTTGATGTCTTGTTTACTATTTGTGTAGAATCTGGTTCAGAATGACGTCTTACTACTGAGCTATCCTTCGATGTTTTCTTGTTGCTGCGTGGTCCTCTCTCTTCTTGCACCGCTGAAATTAATTTTAAATTGTCAAAAATCAACATTTGGCAAAATATTAACATAATTTTTTTTATAAAAAAAATCACTTTTTTCAAGTAGACTGACTAATATGCAGAAAATAGTGTCACATAACTTCATCCATGATTAATGTTACTTAACTGTAACCAATACGCAGACAAACACAAAATATGTAAACAGAAAGACGGATTAAAGAAAGTTCCCAGTATAGCGATTCAAAATGAAATGCAATGCATTTTCAATAAATTCGGAGAAAGAAATAATTTTAAAAAAGTTATTCGAAGTGTTTCAGTGGTCTAGAGTTTTGATCACTGTGGAAATCGCAAAAGATATTTAAAAAATATTTTACAAAAACTTTTATAAAAGGAATCAAAACGTAAATTTTGTTTTGTGCAAAGTTATAAGTAGGGGGAAAATGAGAGCTACACTCCACCTTTAAGGTTGATAACCCCTCTTACTATAGTGCTATAGGATGAGCGCTTCACCCACTTCGGATCGATGACTTCTCGTCTATAGGATGAGCGCTTCTCCCCACTCACTCAGTATGGATGAGAGTTCAACTCCACTGATAAACTTAGTAGGGATGACGCACCATGGCTTTTTACGTAGCACTAAGCAAATGCTTCTTAAAAATTTTGGGTATCTATTTCCACAAAACTATGGGCATATTTAAAAAAATTGGCACTAACTATTAAATCTGAAACAAGTTTCAAATGATTTCCTCTTTGCAATTAATTATAAAACTAAGCAAAGTGTCCTCAATTATGTTAACCACATATTCGCTCTTAACGTCGCATGGTTCTTAACAAATGCTTCTTAAAAAGTTTCAGTGTTTATTTTTTCACTTCTATTGGTGTTTTTGAAACATTTGACACTTATTTTCTAATGTGAAACAAGTTTCAAGTGAATTCCTCATTGCAAAAATTATAAAAAATTTGCAAATTATCCTTTTTTATGTTTATTATATTAGTACTTTTAACGTAGCATGACTTGGAGTAAATAAATTCTTCTTAAGAATTTTGGGTATTTATTTTTTCACATCTATGTGCATTTTTGAAAAACTTGACGCTTACTTTGCAATCTGAAATAAGTTTCTCATTGCAAAAAATTATAAAAAAATTCGCAAAGTGTCTTCCATTATGGTATCGATAAATATGCTCATACTGTGAGTAAAAAATTTCTAAAAATTCTGAGTACTTATTTTTTGAAACATATTGGCATTTTTGAAAAAAAAATGACGCTTACTTTGAAATCTGAAACAAGTTTCAAATGAATTACTCATTAAAAAAATTTATATTATATATACTGTATATTATATTATATATTATATTATATATTATATTACATATTATATTATATATTATATTACATATTATATTATATATTATATTACATATTATATTATATATTATATTATATATTATATTATATATTATATAATATATTATATTATATATTATATTATATATTATATTATATATTATATTATATATTATATTATATATTATATTATATATTATATTATATATTATATTATATTAGCCATATATATGTTCGTAACGATGCATGGTTTAGTTGCTGGCAAGCTCCAGAAAGCGTCTAATGCTTAAAAAATACTCATAGATGTGTAAAAAATGAATACCCAAAATTTTAAAGAGGCATTTGCTTAGTCTAAACCATGCTACGTAAAGTACTTTTATATAGTTAAAAAAATGGAAGACATTTCGCAAATTTTTTGAATTCCTTTAAAGTCACATTAAAAATTGAGCGTTAACTTTCTCAAAAATACCCATTGATCGGAAGAAATATGTACCCTAAATTTTTAAGAAGCAATTTTGAGTTCAAACAATGCTACGTTAAGAGCATGTATATAACTAACATAATGGAGTACATTTTGCGAATTTTTTGTAACTTTTCCTATGAGAAATTAATTTGAAATTTTGCATCAGATTACAAAGTAAGCATTAAAATTTTTCAAAAATACCCATATATGTGAAGAAATATAAATACTAATACTATAATAATGAATATAATATAAGTATAATAAAAATAATAAATATAATGATAAATATAGATATTGTTTGGATTAAACCATGTCACGTTAAGTATATTGTTAACATAATGGAGAGCACTTTGTTAAAATTTTATAATTTCTTACAATGAGAAATTCATTTAAAACTTGTTTCAGATAAAAAGAAAGTGTAAATTTTTTAAAGAAATACCCATAGCTGTGAAGAAATAAGCACTGAAAATTTTTAAGAAACATTTGTTTATTCCAAGCCATGCTATTGAATGAGCCTAAATTTATTAATTTATTAATCATAATAAAATTTATTTTGGGAATTTTAAAATTTTTGCAATGCGAAAATTTTTTGAAACTTTTTCAGATTAGAAAGTGAGCGTCAATTCTTTCAAAGATACCCATATTTGAGAAGAAATAAGTACTCAAAGTTTTAAGAAGGATTTGTTTACTCCAAACAATATTACACGTTAAAAGCATATTTATTGTTAACATAGTGAAGGATGGTTTGTGAATTTTTTATAACTTTTGCCAATAAGGAATTAATTTGAAAGAGGTTTCAGATTACAAAGTAAGTGTCAAATTTTTCAAAAATATTCATGAATATGAAGAAATAAAAAAACTAAAATTTTTAAGAAGCGTTTGTTTAGTCCAAATCATGCTACGTAAAGAGCATTAATATGGTTGAAACAATGAGGGATAAATTGCTAACATTTTATATTTTTTACTGTCAGATTTTTACCAAGCTGTACAAAGCAAAAGTATTGAATTACAAATTAAAATAAGAAGTAGATTTTTAAAAATATTTAATTGTTATTAATAATATTTTTAAAAATATTAAATAAATAATAAAAATTCAGGCTACAATAACTTTAATGTGCACCGATGTATTAAACAATTAATGTGCAACAGATATCAAATTGTTAAGATAGAAAACTTTAAAAAGGTTGATATTAAAACTTATATAGTAGCACACAAAATATTCAATGTAAAAATTGAGGTTTATCTGCTGCAACCACCAGAAAATAGGTATTTACATTTTAAATTTAAAATTTGCAAATGTGTGTGTAAATATTTTTGTCCAAAGTGAATGGTTTCAAAAAGTTAAATCGGAGAATTTCTTCGAGAAAATTTCTGATACGCACATGTTATATTATATTCACAAAATACGAAAAAAAATTAAATAGAAAAGAGCAACATACGCGATTATTTTTGCATTTGAATAAGTATTTTCTTGGATGCAAAACCTGAGAAATAAATTTTTTTGTACCGTTGGTATGTTAAATTTCACAGAGTTAAAATTTAACGAAGAAATTAGGTTTTTATTAACGAGAAAAGTATTTTAAACCCATGTAGATTTTTTACGAAAATTGTCCGCAAAAAAATGACAACTAATATATTTTAGTTCGCGGGTTACAAAAAAAGGCTTCGTGGGCCGGAGGCGGCTCCCGGGAAGCCAGTTGGTAACCCCTGGTCTAAAAGAATCATGATTTCTCATTTCATTGCCTTTTATTAAATTATAAAGTATAATAATTACCATTTCTGTTCATACTGACACGGAAACATTTTTGGAGGCGACAAAATGGACACCAGTTTCGTCGTGCTTTGTCAACGACACAATTTCCCGTCCCAGCTGTAAAAATTGGAAAAGTTAGTTTTCAAATATTAAATAGCATTCTTATCAATACAGAAAAAGTTTAAATACAAAATGCATATAAGACTTTAGGGTGCTCAAATAAAAACGAAAACTTTAAGTTCTAAATAAAGATTTTTTTCTATATATTAAATGTACCCGTATACACCTCTGGAAAATATGCATTTCGGACTTCCTACATTATGCATTATTTTAATGGAATTTCTAATTATAGTTTAACATAATTTTGACCGGATCTCCATGATACAGTATAACATTCTTCTAGATTCCAGGTGATCACGTGTTCGTTAACAGAGAATTTTTAATTTTTTTTAAAACTAAAATATTGGAAAATGTCCGTAAACACACTTGCCCACTTCAGATTTGTACTCATTTGCTACATATTATCATTCTTCATTCTTATCATTGAAATTTCAATCACATCAGAATTGTGACTAATAAGACTTTCTAGACTTTTAAGTGATCGCGAGTTCATTAGCATAAACGTTTGACTTTTTCTTAAATTAAAATTAGCTTCACCATGTTCGAATTCAAACTAAATTTTGGTTAAATGGTCACATTAAAAAATTGCAATGAGTTTTTTTATAACTAAATATAACCTATTTATAAAGAGTTAAATTTTCTACTCTTAATGAAACATACGGTTATAATCTAATCGTATTTTTTTGAAAAAATAGGAGTCGGAAGAATGTTGAGATTCATGTCGCAAGAACTGGAAGCTATATTTAATTGCTCCATATACAAACGATATTCTATGCAACAAAATAATGGTGTTATATACCACGTGTGACTCAAAAACATGCTGTGATATTGAATCGTCCTAGTGGTTTTCTAAAGCATACTCAATTGCGCTTCGAATATCTAATCCATTCTTGACATGAGTTTTAGAATTACGCTCAAAACCTCGCGCCCATCCCTCTCTCTTTAAATCATCAGGTAGAACGTTTTCAGATAAATGTTCTACCTGATTATTTATGATCACATTCTCATTCATGATCGTGATCAGGATCACTTATTATCATTTTCTGATCACTTATTCACATTTGCGATTACATGATTACGTGATTTACGATCACATTCGCACCAAGAATATTCGCCAGAAATGAAAGAAACTTTTGTTTATTACGGTCTTTCAAGAAAAATACTAAAATAAATTCAAATTATCTTGTTTACTTTTCTTATTTTTCGTCAGAAATATTTTTTTAAAAATTTATTTCTTCATTGCGTTATAGTCTTATACAAATTTCTTTTTTTTTTCTTCCAATTTCTTTTTACTGTTTTTTGCATGCTCATTATGTCAAAGCTTTATTTATACCACCGAGCTACCAAAATAAAAAAAAAAAAAAATAAAAATTAACGTTTCCGCTGCACCATTTTATATTAATAATATTTATTAAAAGTAATATGTTTATGATATACTGTAGTGTACAAAATCCGTACGAATTTAACTAAGTTGGCAATAAAATTACGTTCTTCTGGAAAACAAAATATTAGAGCTGGTTGAGGTATGTCGAACGTTTTTCGAACAGTTCATTTTTGAAGCCTTATAAGAAAATTTTGAATGAAAAAATTTATTTATTAACTTATTTTACTTTAGACTTCATTAATAAACTAAATTTTATCATTTTTTCTTAAAATAACGCTTAAATATTTTTAATTATTATTTTTTAAGAAAAAAAATCAGATGGAAGTCCCACTTACTACACAAGAAGGGGTAAGAGGGCGGTTAACTCTTTATTTAAATTAAAGAAGCATATCTAAAAAAAGGATACGTGAGTTTTACTTGATAAAGTTTATAAATTTTTAGTGTGAAAAATTTATTTGTAAATATATTCATTTATTAGTTATCTATGGACATTAAATCTGAATGACGGGTATTTATAGAATAAAAAACAAAACAATTGCGTGTATGAAATTTATTGAAAGCTATAGTAATTTTGCATTATAGTAATTTAAGGCACCTTATTTAAGCCATAATGGAAAAATTTATTCAAATTTACTTCTTGGGGTAACTGGGATTCCTTAAACCCGTTTGCTTCTGGTACTGAAAAATTACGGCCTAAGTGGAACCCCTACTTTTAAACACTTAATAATGCTTCGAAAAAAAATTACAGTATGTACTTTAGGTTAAACTATATTTAAAAGTATAATAAACATTAAAAAGATAATAAGAACTAACCAGGAAAAATGTTGCCTGAAATCTTTCCAAAAAAATATTTTTCTGGAAATTTATCTTACATTGATTTTACAATCAGGAATAAAAATACATGAAGCAAAACCAATCACTTTAGTAAAATGTGACATGATTAACAGAAAAAATTTACATGCATATTTCAATTTGGGGGGTTTAATCCACTTACCCCAGTGGTCCACTTCTCTCAACCAATCCTACTTTAAATAGGTTTTTCTTCAACACTTTATCTTAAATTGATAGTTTTAATTAACATTAATACAATAAAAAAATTTTATTAGACGTTACTTTTAAAAGAAAATTTAAAATGCTAAACCATATTTACTACATATTAGAGTTTATCTCAGAATATATTTGTCATCCGATTGATTAAAGGGCTTTTTCAAATGTCTCCCTCCAAAATATAATTGACATGTTCTTTCGATTTTTTTTAAAAATTGTACTAACTAAAAAGTTGTTCAAGGTAGCAAGTTTTCGGAGGAATAATGCTCTTAATGAAATTTTTTTATTTATCATTGCTAAAGAAGGAAAAAAAGGAAAAGTCAAATGAGAATTGTAATTAATTAAAGTTTACTTAATAATTAAGATAAGTTCGTAAAGATTTTTTCGAGAACAGCTGTGCGGCAGTGACTGGTCTAAGAAGCATTTTTTAAAATTTTTTTTAGTTTTTTATTTTTTTTATTGGAGCTATAAATTTTTAAACTTAGACTGAAAGTTTATATTTAATATTTTATGGAATATTAATTTGGTGTTCCTCATTTTCTATGATTATGGTCAGCTATGCAGTTAAATTTATTTAAGTTAAAGTAGATAGAATTTAGCAGACTAGCTTAGTTTCCAAACTTCGCATTTAGTTTCAAAGAAAGCAAAAAAGATAAAAAAATTAAGTCGACCAAGTTTCGTACCGTTGTCCTTACTCTGTTGTAATTGATATTTTCTACACGCGAGACGATAGCATTGTTATAGAATTTAGCTACTAAATCATGGATGATCAGGCTATGGCACGGTATGCTTTTAGCAGCGGAACGCAACGTTGTTTTATCGTATCATTGTACTGGCGTCAGCACCGCTTTCTGCCACGGCTGTATTCAGTAGCTCATGAGTAACGTTTTTACAGATTTTAAAAAAGTTCTTGAAGAAATTTTTTTTCTTCAATTTTTTAAACTTTTTCTTTAGGTCTTCGCGTGGCACTGCTGAAACTCCACCATGCTATACTATGGTGCGTGCCGTAGCTTGGCCATCCATGATTTAGTAGCTAAATTCTGTATCAATGCTCTTATCTCGTAAGTAGAAAATATGAATTACAACAGAGTAAGGATAGCGGAAGAAAACTTGGTCTACTAAACTTTATTCTATTTATTTATTATTTTTTTTTATTTGCTATCTTTGAAACTAAATTTGCTATCTTTGAAACTAAGAAAACTTAGTAGACTTAATTTTTTTTTGTTGCTATCTTTAAGACGATTCTAAGGTGAGCCCGATATTTTGTGTTGATTTTCTGTTATGACCATAATAAAATCAAAATATAGTTCAATAAAATCAAATAACGTTAATTGATATTTGTCTAAAACACCTAATTTTGTTAACATTTTCAAGAACTAATTCTGATGCAGTTCTAATAAATTAACTGTTTAAAATTTAATTTTCAAGATATCAAGATATTAATTTTTGTTTTTTACATAACCAACGTTCAACGTTTTAAAATGTTTATTAACGTTAAACCCAAAATTTAAACAGTTGTTTTATTTATTATATTAGTTTTTAAATTTCTATTACTCTGAATAATTTAAACAAAATGTACTATTTGTGCGAAAATCATATGATCAGATTATAAAGAGCATTTTTCACTTTATTTTATTTTTATAACCGTCGTTGAACAGCCAATTTTTTGGGTTTACGACTGCTAATGTTCAACTCCGTCACTTTGTAATTTCGAACCCAATGCAGAAAACAAGGGATTTCTTGAATCACGTTTTGGGAGAAATTTACTTTCATGGAGGACTTCTTGATGAAACTAAACCACATTTGCGTTACATAGAGAGGAAAACCTCGAAAACCTCCCACGATTAGCTTGACAACAAGGGGACTCTAACCCATGATCTGTCTACCACTGAGGATAATTTACGTCAGCACTGTGGTTTGTGCCAGCCAGATGCGGAATTCGTATCCGCCAGCCATCGTTGGGATTCGAACCCAGTTCACCTCATTGGAAGGCGAACGCTCTATCCCTCAGCTTTCACAGCTCTTTCACTCTATTTCTAAAAAAAAATTTGGCTCCTTAAAAAAGTTTAAAATGGCACCCATATTTTTCCTTTTTTTCATTTTAGATAAGTTACTTTCCTCCAATAATATTGGCCACCTCAGCACCAGATGAGGGTCGTAAGTGGTTATATTGCTTTTACTACTATTATTTTTATTATTACAGCTTGACTATGTTAAAGCATTATTAAAATTTTTTGCAAGTGGTAAAGAATGTCTATTTACCAATACAGCTATAAACAATGCCTCTTCTTATACTGCGTTTAAAGAAGCAACTGCACCCATCGCAGCAAAATACACCATAATGTTTTCCATAAGATTTATCTCCACACACTAAACAAGATACAGGAACAGGTAATGTTCGCCCTGAAAAAGTAATTATATTAATTAATCACTAAATGGTGTTTCAGATGCGGGTAAGACGTAATCACTGTCTTTAATGTATATATTCAGAATTTTCGTAAAAATTGAAGTAACGAAATACACAAGGGAGTCGCAAGTTATTATTTAGGACAGAGAAAAACAAAAAAAGCCATAACAGAGGACAAATCATTAACGAGAAAGGCGAGATTGAAAACAACCAAATCTATTTATAACAGTCAGTGAGTTGAGATTAATTGTGAAAAGCAATTAATGAAAAGTTTCATGCTTAAACAGGTATTTCAACTATTTTTTTTTCTCTTCTGCTTATTTCACTCTTAATTCGTCAAATTTTGAAAGTGTTTTTCCTCGTTAAAATATTAATTTAATAACCTTCATGTGTAGGTTTTTTTAACTTAATTTCTGACAAAAATTTTGTATATATTTTCCATTTAAATACTGAATTAAAAAGGGATCATTTAATTAGCTTAGAATTTGATAAGTGCACTATTAAAGAATATCTCAAGACAATAAAACAAAAAGAAAAAAATTAACGAAATTTTTTTTGAATGTGTTTAATGATGTTCTATTTTTGGAACATGGGTGTTTGATAAGATTATTTTTTATTTATTTTCAAAGAAGAAACGAAGTAGTCAATGAATTAAATAAATTCACAAATTTTTATTACTCTAAAAATATCGATGATACATAGCTGAACTAAGGTGGTATTAATGGTGATTAAAACATGGAGATTTTCTAATTCTAATTTATTTTCACACCAGCCCACCGTGGGCCAAAAGACCATGGATAACGGGATTCCTAAAATAACAAAAGAATTTTTCTTTTCTCAGGATTAAGATAACTTGATAGACTTGAAGGATAAACAATGCACGTTTGTTTCATTAACATTAAAGATTAAGATTGTAATAACGAAATAAGGGGTAACTATATCTTTGTTTTTCCCCTTTCAGTATTCCCGAACGACATTGCAGCAGAAAAAAGAACTTCCCTCATAAAAGGGGGGGGGGGAAATATCGTAATAGAGGAAGGCTAGTAATTTTAACTTGTTAATGCATGCGATTTTTTTCTTTCGTCTTTATCATTAGCATTTTGAAGATGACTTAGAAGCTTGTCGTAATAGCGGACTTCACTCTCAGAAATAAAACTCTCACTTTTGACGATACAGCAATCCTTGAACTGTATTACGTTAATTTTAGGAATAATTTCGTCATGAAATCAATCGATTTGTGACATAATGTGAATTTTCAAATCTATGACAAAAATGTTTCCTTTTTTCGGAACCTCATCGCAGTGCATTAGAGAGATTGCTAACTAAAATGACGAAACTGGAATGAAGACTACTACATCATCAAAAATAAAGTGATGAAATAAACCGACCGTCTGTATGGTGATCAAGGAGTTTGCCTCATACCAAGAAAATCCCAGGTTCGAATCCCGCTTCGAGCAGTCTTCTAGCTGTACTTCTTGTGTTGTTTTGGGTGTCATTGGTCCACCTATATGGTGCCCACGATCAAGTGATTATTGGAAAAATTAGATACATAAGGCACTGCGACGTTTTTTCTTCTTCTTTTTTTGGAAATAATAGATTGAGGAAATGTTTCTTTGACGTCACTTTGACGAAATTTTTGGTCGCAGCATATACCAGGAAACGGTTTCGTCAGAAACAAAAAAAGTTTCGTGAACTTTGAAAATTCATATTTTACAGTGTTTTCGTTAGATGCCGAACTCGATAAATCGAGCATTTACTGCAACAATTAACGTAAATCAATTGTTCCAAATTGAATCAACGCACTTTTGTTTGAGATCGTCGATTTGTTACTTTCTTGAACTAAAATATTTATTTATTATGTCATTTTTGTTTCGTTTTACATCTTTGAAAATGATTGAACTGTAAAAATCCGAATAACCTAATTTTTAGATAATCTTATTTGTTTCAATTCTGGAAAATTTAAAATTCAAAAGCTAAGGACTTTGTTAAATTTATTTAAGTAGATATTCATTCAAAAAGTAAATTTAAGATATGGATAGAATAAACTTTAATTTATAAATTTAAAAAAAATATTGAAGAACTATAAATTGTGTGGGCTTTATTAGCACGAATCATTTCCAAAAAAGGGGTCTGAAATTAATATGTAAGTGATAAGAAAACAAATATGTTATCAAAATATGAAGAAGCATTACTAACGCCAATTACAGAAAAGATGAAATTTATTTAACGAAACAAGTTTATTTGATTAGTGAAACTAAAATGATATTTCCTAATAATTGTCCACCAGGTTAATAAAACTTATTAGGAACCTCTTCCACTTTCCTCCGACAAATAAACTGATTTCTTATTATTTCATTTTTACATTTCATATGATATGCCTTGATGCTTCGTCAGATATGAATACTTTTTTGTATTTTTTTCCTTTAAATATTTAATTGACACCCTCTAATTTTTCATCGAATAATCTAATTAATCATAAACAAGCTGAAAAAACATTACATCAATGAAACAAAGGAAAATTTGCATAGTTTATGGAATGTAAAATAGTCGAATTTAATAACTTACAATTTTTTAAACATGATACTGAATTTAAAAGCACACACACAATTCGAGAAAATTTATAATTTGACTAACTGTAATCAACAATAATTCAACAATAACAGTTAATTGTGCTCGTTTTTAGTTACGTCATTATTTATAGTAATAATTTTCTACCATTTTTAGCAAAAAATTCTTTTAAAAATGGAACATAATTTTAGTTTTGAATTTAATCATTACAATTAGCTATGAAGTAAAAGATTATTCGACATTTAACGATATTCCTGCGAGGATCATGTAGTAAATATCTATTTTTGGAATATATATTTGACTAATAGATCATAATCAAATTAAACGACTAGAAAACTTACCCATTTTAGGCGGAAAGCTGATTTATTTGATTATAGAACCACTTTTGCCGTGAGCAAGTAACTTTCCTACAGGTGGGACTTCCTGAGTTACCCCGCCCACGGCATTTACCATTGGTTGATCTCAGAAAGGTAAGATCATATGAACTAGCGAATCAGAGGTCGAAATATTTACACCTTTCCTATGAAGACAGTCTATCATTTATTTGTCGAAAGATTTTTTATGTGATTATAAAGATATTTTTTACTGCTTTTATTTTTTTTTTAAATTTTCTTTTCTTTTCTTAACCAGCAAACAGCACAATCAACAATAATAAATTCACAGTAAGAGTTAAAAAATAAGTAATTTTTAAAGATAATTTATTTCTTCTTTTAACCTACTCACAACGTAATCCAAAATAAGGAAAAATTGTGTTTCATTAAAAACAACGCTTAAAAAAAACAAATACAAATTTTTTTTTAATTAAAACCCATGTACATTTCGGTTTCACATTGATACACCATCATCAGTATGATAAGTGATAGTGGTGATAAAACAGAGTTGATATCATTCGCCAAAGGCTACGACATATTAAAAAGAAAAATATACAGTCAAAGGTAACAATAATAAATGGACACCAAGAGTTAAAAAATAAATGATTTCCAACTATTTGACATATATGGTATAGCAGTAAGATCATTAACACTATATTTTTTTATTTTTGATAAATTTGAAACTCTCCCAGAAATCTAGATCAATATATGAAATCCAGTTATGAATGATATAAGGTGAGGAAAAATCGAACCTATAGCCCTTCGTCTAGAAGTGTTTTGCAATAGTTGAGCAGTGGAGTTCTTTATTCTTAAAGTAGCTTTGATGTTAGCTCAGACTATATTTGAGGGCACTTTTAGTTTCCTTACGCATAAAAGTTCACATTGACATGAAATTTTGTAAATTTTCTCTGTTGAAGCATTCAGTTGATTGTTTGAAATACGAGAAAGCAGTTTTATTGTTCGAAGAAAAGATAACTTGAAATTTATGTTTTGAATGAATTTTTGATATTCGAACGCTAATTTTCGGAAAAAGTGGAGGCAGAACCCTATTATTTGTGTCAGACTTGACATATTCATAATTAGGATTATAAACATATTTTTTAACAATTTTATCGATTATCTTGGAATAGAAACCTTTATCTTTGGTCGTAATGAGCTCTCAGATGAATGTATCAGATTTACAATTATCTTCATTGTAAAACAAAACATGGAATATTTTCCGCAAATTCTCTCTGTTATAGGTAAAGAACTGTGATTCATGTTTTCTTTCATTTAACATGGGAAATAAATCTTCTTTTCAAATTAAATAAAATAAAAAAAAGTTCAAAATGTATTGTAATTTCAGTTCACCTTAAAAGATATTTTACGTCAAGCGTGAATTAAAAGTATTTAATGCTAATGTACTTTTATACGTTCAAGTAAGCATTCGCCCGTTTGCTATTTGCTAACGATTTGACAATAAGTTCACGTTAAATGAAATTCACGTTAAGCGTGTTTATGTAAGCGAGGTTGTTCATGAGTATAAGGATTAAGGATAATAATAATTAATAGTTCTTTTGTTAACTAAATTTAACACAGAACATCGATTCTAAAACTTCAAAAAGTAATATTTCGATTTTTTTTGTTAGTTATTTCAAGAGTTTTAAAATGATATTTTTTTATATGTTCGAATAAAAGAAGATGGAAAATTATAATAACTCAATGTATTTTTGTTTCTTTACAACTTATAAATCACAAGTAGGAAAAAAAACCAAAGAAAAAGAGGAAAGGCTAATGGAATCAAGGATCAAAGAAAAAAAAATCAGTATTTTTCTAAAATTTCAAAATGAAGAAAATTAAATTTCTTGGCATAATATATCACATGAAGAAACAAATAAATGATTCAAAAGGTAGGAATGGAAATATATGCACGTGACAGAACGCAAATTTAGCACTTTATACCCAAAGAAAGTGTGTGTGTGTTAGAGAGAGAGAAACACACATATTTTGAATAGTCAATTCTTACTCAAACTATGTGAGCCAACTGCATATGTAGTTTGGGGGTAGATGAATAATAATTTAAAGCATAATCAATAGCATGACAAAATGATAGAATATTAACATCAATCATGAAACATTTCAAACATCAAAAGAGCTCTACAAGGCCGGGATAGTATGATTGGCAGGGCGCTGGACTCGCGTTTGTGAGGACGGGAGTTTGAATCCAACGGGCCAAAGATTCTTCGCTCAGTAAATGGTGACTGGTGCAAGTTAAATCTGTCGAGTCACTAAGTCCTCCATGTTCCCATAACAAATCAATACCTCTGGGGATACGGAGTTGGAGATTGATGGTTCTCTGGTTCAGGTCAAACTTACGATCTTTGGACGAATGAATGGATGTATGAATGGGACCTTAATGGGTCATTCTCACAAAAAAGTGATTCTTTAAGTCCCTTAGTAATAAATATTAGGAAATACAGAAGATTTCTAAATATTTTTCTTCATCATTTTGCGTAAAGTTCTGACTAACAAATCATATGTATTTCTGCTAAATGTATTTAATATTTCATTCTTATTTTTTAATAAACATGTCTTCAAAATCCCCTCCGTGGACGTCCCTACGTCTGTGGCACAAAATAATTTTTAATGGCTGTTAAACAATTTAAATGTTATTTTAATGATTTTTGTAGTTTTACCTAGTTAAATGTTTATAGTAACTTTATATTTAATATTTTTTTTAAAAAAATTTATTTTTATAAAATAAATGACTAGTAAACTTTGTCCATCAAAAATGAAATCTCCCTCCGTGGACAATTAATATAGTTGGTAAATATGCAATAAAGGGCAGCATATGCGAAATCCCTATAAGACAGCTGGTGGGAAAGGTAACCATTCCATTTTCTAATGTTAACTATCAGTTGTTTTTGTTCTCTTTGGTGTCAGTTTTGGATTGTTGTGTTCAACTGGGGTTTGGCAAAGTTCTCACCGTATACTCCGTGAACATCATAAAGAAGGTACGAGAAAATTATTTTATTTTTGATAGATGAATTTTAGATTGCAAAAATAGTATATTTAATAAAAAGAACTGCCCATTTTTGTAACTTTAAAATTAAAAATCAGTAAAATTCAAGAACTAGTCTTTGTCTCCTCCGTGGACGTCCCCTCCATGGACATGACAAGTCCACTGAGGAGAAGACACAGTCAATGGAAGAGACAATGTGTTAGATAACCATAATACAATTTTAATAATGAAAAAACTATTTTCTTTTAATTGATATTTTTTAAAATGGAACAAATGTGGTAATTAGTTTGTATTTTTAAAGAAAATCAATTAAGTTTAACTTTTTCTTATATGAGAAGTAAGTATTGGCAACTTTTCTAAATAATTTCTGTGATGTTTAAAATTTTTTTTCTCTTCAAATTTTAGGAAAAAAAATGGTAAAACCAAAATGTAAAAAAAGAAAGCAATCAAATGTTCAAATGCAAAAGAGAAGGGAACAGAAAAAGCTTAGAATGAGACAAGCTAGACAGAAATTAAAAGAAAACCCTATATTGTTTGAAGAAAGTAAAAAAAAAAGGAGCAAAAAACTTTAAAATCTGTATCAGAGGAAGATTTTACAGAAAAATCGTGATTAAATGTACCTACATTTCTAGAAATTGATAGAGCAAGCCGTTTGTGCCCAGGAAAAAAAGAAACAATAACAAGAAGAAAAGAGAAAAAACAAAAACGTTATTTGGATGACAGTATGTTTAACTTGCATGAAATGTTAATAAAAGAGTACTCGCAACCAGGGCTAAAGAGAATAGAAGGGCTGGTTTACTCCTTTGAAGTAGCTCTCGCCGCGCCAATCCTCCGATTTTCTCTAGTGACGTCACTTTGGCGTAAAGCTCGCACTTTTACTTCAAGAACCGAGCGTTCGGCCTTACTAGCTTTAACTAATATTGGAGCATTTCTTTTTGCGAGATATTCTAAGACATTTGTTATTTTCTATAACGACTTTCCTCAGTTTTTGCAGTGAATTTACAAGAATTTCAAACTATTATCGAAATGCCAGTTTGCGCGATTGCAACTTGAAAAAATTTTGATAGAAAAACAAAAGGAAAAAATATAATATATTCCGCGTGTAATATATTCCGAATAAATATATTCCGCGTGTTCCCTAAAGTAAATGAACAACTATGTAAAGAATGGATTCCGAAATGACACAGTTAATATAAAACAGCAATACGTTTATTCTGCCGTTAAGAACTTTTATAAAAATTCATTATCTAAATAGAAACCGCCTCGTTACTTCAAAAAGAAAGGCAGGTGAAAAAAATTAAAAAATGGATAAAGCCAAAGAAAATTAAAATGTAAATAAAAAGTATAAATAAAATATATAGTATATAGTTGGAATTCTCCTAATTTCATAACATATTTTTTAATGTAGTTATTCTAAATATTTATGATTTTTTGGTGTAGAACTACAACTCTGCTATTTATGGTAGCAGATTATTTTTCTTTTTTTTAAAAAAAAGTCTGCACCCAACTCACGTAATTTGCATGGATATTTATACCAAATGTACAGACAAGATACTTTATTATATTTAATTCCTATACGATTAGGTTTTTATAAATAACTACTTAGACAAAAGAAGAAGATATAAGACAAAAAAAGAAGATATCATGGGCTGATTGACCTTGATCGAAGCGTAAGTACAAGTTGATAAGAAAATTATTTTATCTACTGATAAAGGAAATCTTACTACAAGGAATTTTACTGCAAAGGTAGATGGAAAGACATTGCTACATCATACCAAAGAGGTGATCCTGGCCAAAATATGGAACACCTCATTCGACTTAAAAAGATCACACAAAATGGATCACACAAAAGATCACACAAATGATTTCCAACTGAATAGTTGTAATTTAGTTGGAAAGAGATTTTGCAGAATTACCATATACTCATGTGAAAAATTAAAAAAAGTATTTTTCTAGTTGAGAAATAAATTGAAAATTAAATTCAAATGTAAGGGGGATGACAGAATTAAATCATACCGAAATAAAGTTATTCATTATGAAGTGGGACAACGATTAAATTCATTGTAATTTAAATGTCGTTTTAATGATACCGAAATAATTACCAATGGTAAAAGAATAATCCATCAAAATGGAGGTAAATTTTTTATTGTTTTTAATTATTTTGGAAAATAATACGTATAAAAAGTTCAGATATCGTGCAAGTATCAATACATTAAATAGTACATCTGGAATTTATAAATGACGACGTATCACACTTGAAACAAATGATTACAAAAAAAAAGAAAAAAAAAAAAATCCGCTCTGATATATGACAATAACCGCTATTAATTCAGATTTAAGGAAAAAATATATGGTAACTCTTGGGGAAGAACTTTGGTTTTACTTTTTTGTTTCATATTGCATTGAAACAAGGAATAAATATTGACTTGTGCTATCTTTATTTAATAAGTTACCGTTAAAAATAATTTTAATGTTGAAATGTTTTGATACGATGTAAACCTTTACTATGAAGATCTACAATGAGCTCAAATAAGTTTAAAGTTGACTCCTTATGAACTGTCCCATGCGGGACACTGCCTGTTTTTCCTCCGTGTCACACCTATGACGAACCAATGACAAATTTAATAAATAATTGCAATATTACAATGACTTATAATATTATTAAAACGACTGCAAAGCAGCGAAGCAATTGCAAATGTTTATATTTTATGAAAAAAAATAATAATAATTATTATTATTATTATTTTTAGTTAGCTTAATTAATGTATTTATTACCAAAAATACACTTATTAATTTTCAGCTCCATTCCGCATGTATCACTTGCTTTAATTGCTATATATATTTTACTTTTAGTCTTTTAAAAAAGACATTACTCTTAAAAATTAAAGAATGAAACGCAATTCATAAAAACAAAAAATTTATATTTTTTAAAAATTAAAAATTCTTTAAAACTTATTTTATAAGTGAATGCACTAAAAAATGTCTTGCACGTAACCTTGCACGTATTCATAAAAAAAGAAAGAAAGAGTTCTTAAATAGTTGAATACGGACTAGAATAGTTGAATACAGAATAGCTGAACATGGAATAGTTGAATACTCCAGGAACTATCATTGTTTCCTGCTGTAGTGGAACACCACTTAGTGAAAAGTAGTTGCTACCATTTTTTGTGAATATTTGAGAGCGAAAATTTGGAGGGAAAAAATTACAACTTGCTGAATATTTTTGAAACTGATGTTCTGAAAAACATCTCGACTGAATTCTTTGTCAATGTTGTCTTGCCTTTTTTTTTCTTGCGTACTTTCTGAAGTCAGTTGATGACTAGTTTGAATTCACTTGTTAGCTACAGATTTTGGACAAAGTTAAATCTATTTTTAAAATATTTGTGGCAAACTTAAAATGTAAAAAAGCTATGTAAACGTGTTTCGAACAAATAAAAGCTACCCCTTAAGGGTGGATCAGGAGAATAAATTCGTTAAATAAACTCTGTAAACACTGAATAACGATAATTAAACGTTAAAATTCCTAATATGCGCAGTTGTCACAATTCGTCCCAAGTTATTCATATTATTTACTTTATTATTTAAATTTTAAATAACCTAATTAGTTCGGAGCAAGCTTTATCATATTGTTTAAGCTTGTTCATTAACTATTGCCACTATGGTACTGTGGTTTAGGTAATAGGCTGTCATTGTGAAGAACTGGGGTTCTGTTCCTTGTGGTGATCTAAAGCCCACTCAGCTTTCGATCAATAGGTACCAGCAAGCTGTGGCGGCATCAGTGGGTAGAGAGTTCGCCTTTCAATGAGGTGAACCCGGTTCGAATCCCAGTGATGGCTGGTCGATGCGAATTCCTCACACAGCTCGCACCGATCACAGTGCTGGCGTAAAATATCCTCAGTGGTAGACGAATCAACTGTTAGAGTCCACTTACCGACACTAACCGTGAGAAGTTTTTGTGGTTTTCCTCAACATGTAAAGCAAATGTGAGGTTAGTTCCATCTAAAAGTCCTCCTCGAAGGCAAATTTCTTCCAGTATTTGATCCAGGTACCTTTGTCTTCTGGTTTGAGTTCAAAATTACAAGGCTACCTAGTTGAACATTAGTAGTCATAAACCCAAAATTGGTTAGGCTAATCAACGACGGTTATAAAATAAAGTAGATACCAGCTTCTGAAGGAAGCAAATGCAGCCGGTGTCCCTAGCATGCATTTGGTCTCGAGATTGTAGAGCCTAATTTTCTATGATCCCCTTGGCCCCACCAACTGACTGTTCAGAGCTCTACGTTTTTTGTTCACTAATTTTGGTTATTTTGTCTTTCAAACTGTTTGAGGCAATACGTTTTTTGCATAAGAATTTTTCCGTTTGAGTATGACCTTATTCTCCAAAAGTAAAAAGTAGTGGGGTTATGAATTTTTTTCGCTACATGCAAATTAGAATAAACCACGACGCTAAGTTAATTAGTTAGCTTGGAGTTTGGCTACATCACACTTGCAACTTGGTTTATATCATGAGATTAGGTTGTGAGTTAAAAGCTAGACTGATGTGTCGAAACTAATATTTTGAAGTATGAGAAAATGTTATAATAAGGATTATCTCTAATTAATAATGATTAGATTGAATGGATTGAATCTACCAAAATGGCTTTAGCTCTGAATTTTAAATAAATTGCACTGGGTCAAAATGTATTTAATAGTAAGCGGTTATTTACATTAGGGACCTCAATGGCTTAGTGATTAAAGATACTGAACTGAGCTGTCATTACGCAGGATTAGGTTCGATCTGGAGGGGCAGCTCTAAGCCCATCCAGCTTCAGATCGATGTGTAGCTTTTCTGGGAAGTAAAGGCGGTTGGTGAGTCATGCTGACCACTTTTCCACCCTCATGCCGTTGGTTCCAAAATTGTGTAGCCTTAATTGTGTAGCACACAACAGGCTAATGCGGGAATGCTTTTTACAAAATTAAATGATATTTTTCCGTTCGCCTTCCCTTTCGTGGCATACAAAATTAAATACGCAATAATAAATAATGCAGGAAAAATTGGAAAAGTGCAAAATTTATAAATCCTTAGTCGTAACAATAAATACTATTTTAAAGTATACATATACATAGATTATCTTTATGAAGCTCATACCTCTTAAACGAATACCTTTTTGTTTTTTTATTCTGAATATAAGTATTTCGTTTTGTAACTTTCAGCATATTTAATTGACGAAATGACTTAAACAATTTTCAAAAAAGCAAATGGTAATTTAGGTCGACACTAACACACATCATCACGCATACGTTTTAACGGTTGAATATTTTATAAACAGTTAAGAGCCGTCGTTTAAAAAAGGAGAAAAACGATAAAAGTCTCTTTCCCTGTATGAAAGCAAAAGTTCTTAGCGACTTGTCATAGTAATGCGTGCGATCAATAAAAAACGAAAAGCATCGCTCCAGTAAATTAGGGACGGTATATAAATAAAAAAAATATTTCGTTTCGCGCAACTTGTTACCTTTTACGTTTCCAAGTATGATACATTTTTATTCTTATTTATAAATAATTTGGGCACACATATATCTATACACAACTTAATTTAAGCAAAACTTGTAGTTTTTGAAAACCTTCAGGACACACATGTCTTCAAAGTTCTGAATTTTTATTTTGCAGCAATCCTCTCAATACAGCGCGTATTTTGATATCAGCCTTATTACTTAAATTTTAACTGTATCCCCTCGTTACATCGCACATTCCGATAAATCGTTCTTATTTTCCTTTATATTCTTTAATATCTAAAAAAATATTTTTCCAGATTACTATTTGTTTCTTTATGAAGTAAAATGACAGTTTCAAGAATCAATAAAATCAGTTTTCAAGATATTATTCATTATCAATGTTAGCTGTTTCAGCTTCGGTGTCAAAGTTTGACTTAACCAAATGTTCTTTTTGCAATAAATTCTTTCATATTTAGAAAAATCAGGCTATTGGTTGTTTGGGAGATTAGACTCTTCTGTCAATGTTGCTTTAAAAATTTGCAACCTATGAGATTTTATTCTCAAGCTCTTGAAGAAATTGTGCATTATTTTCGAAGTATGTTTTTCGTTGATAAGCCTTCTCGCTCAGTAACTCTTTGTGCCTATCTTGCATGCATTTGTTTAAGTCAACATTTTCAACATCAAATGGAGAAATATCACATTTTTTAAAAACATTTTAAACTTTAACTTCATCAATTGATGCCTCAAAAACTTATTTAAAAATGGGTGAAAAATTCTCTCTACATATTGTCTTATAGCTACTCTTTTGCTTTCAAGATCTAAAGGAAGATTTTCATGAAGCTTTCAAAGCTCGAAATAAGCCTACATCACAAGGTTGGAATACATTAGTAGCATTAGGTAGAGATATAAAACAGAGAATTTGTTTTGATGAACAAAACTTGCTCAGTTTCAAAGTGATATAAGATTTATGCCCAATTGATATAAGATTTATGCCAGAAACAAAATCTGGAATTTGATATCATTTTCAATTAGTCATGGGTAGAAGCAGTTTGCAATAAATTCGTAAAATGCCATCCATTCTCAATCACTCTTTCCTATGAACTACATGCACTGTAAAAAATTTCGAGCAATGTTGCACCAAATATTGGTATTCAATTGCTGGATGCATAAAGTGGTGCTCAGTTTTACTATGGCGCTTTCACTAACTGCTCCAAATATCGGGAGAAGGTTGCACCAAAAATGGGTAATTTGAAAGGGCCTAAAAACAAAGGAACGCTGCACCATTATTAGGTATTTTTAAAGTGATAAAAAGTAGGGTACCGTTGCACCGTCATTACGTATTTTTAATAAAAACGAGGAGAAGATTGCATTATAAATTGGTATTTTATTAATCCCAAATTATTTTGAAACCCAATAAAAAAAGGTGCTAGGAAAGTTACACTATAGTGTAACTTTTCCTTATTATTTAATAAGCAAGTAGAGCAAAGAATTTATATAAATCAAATTATAATTTAATTATTTAAATCTGTAAAAATAAAAAAAACTTTTTTTAATTTAGATTTGTTGTGTAATATATATATTAAAAATGTTTTTTGAGCTGATGATATAGACTGCTTTAACATAAAAGGTACACAGTTAAAAGGGCTTTACAGCTTTGCAATTTCAGATTCCAACTATAACATATATATATATATATATATATATATATATATATATATATATATATATATATATATATATATATATATATATATATATATATATATATATATATATATATATATATATATATATATATATATATATATATATATATGTTATAGTTTGTTATAGTATGTTATATACACAAAAATTTTATTCATATTTAATTCATATTTAAATATTTATTCATGATCAAATAATAAATGTTCTGGAATGCTGACACTGTCTTTCCAATATTTATAATCTGACAGAGGATAATAATTTAAAAGGTTTTCTGGAACTATTATTTTAACTACATCATATTTTTTCAGTTGCTAACCCCTTACGAGAAAAACACAATAAAAGATTACACACACACAAAAAAAAAAAACTTTTTCAGCCTTTTCACAAAATAATAATTATTTTTCCAAACACAGGTTCTTCATTTTCAAAACTTGAAACCACACACATTCCTTGTTTGCAAGCTATTCTTGGAACTTGTGCTTTTGAAGTTTGGAAAAAACTGTTAATAACCTTCTAGAATTCTGGTAATTTCAACAGAATAAATATTTTTATCAATAAGCTTTGCACTGGTTATAACAAAATTTTATAGAAAAATCTGAAAAAATATTTCATGACCAACTGTTCATATGGGCGGGGGGGGGGAATTTTATCTTAAGCCTCTTTTTCCTCACGAAGATCCTGGAAAGGAAAGGAAGGTTCTGATATTTTAAATATTATTATAATTATTTTTTATTGATAAAATGTGCCTAAGCACCCAAGTTGAATTTCTCCTCATGAGAATTTGTGAATTAAATTTTATTCAGGGGGACCCCGCAAAAAATTGCGAGAGGAATTGTCAACTGTTAAAATATTAAATGAACAACATGATCATCACTTGGATAGGTCAAAGAGTTCATGTTGAGTCTAAGAGGGCGGGATATGGCAGCTGATAAACACACAAGCAGTATTCATATGGATGGTATTAAAACTCCACAAGTATACTTTTTGTGATGATTGTCGTTTTTACTAAAGTTCTTTTGCTTCATAGAAGCAGATATATTTCAGAATAAAAATAATTACCTTTATAATTAAAAAAAATCTCTTAAAATAGTTATTATTTTTAAAAAAAAGAAAAAAGAACAATAGTTAATATTATAAAGAATACATATGACCTTTTCCATGATCAATGAAAACGCTCGATTTCATGCTTATGTTGACTTTACCCTCCCTCACAAAACCCCAATGTGGGCTAATTTAATATACATCAATCTACAATAAAATAAAATTTAAAAAAATGCATAAAAAATAAGTATCTAAGGCAGAGTATTTATGAGCATCTAGTTATTTTTTAAAACTTAGACTTAATAAAAAAAAAAAATATTTTTTTTAACGTTTTAAATACGATATTTTGTTTCATTTAAAATTTGTTTAGCTTAGTTAAAAAATATCAATAAGAAAATCCGTTTTTTAAAAAATCATAATAAGAATTCAGCTTATTTCTAAATGCTCTAAACAAATCTTGTTCCTGTCGGTATTTAGTTCAAATTTTCAGTAAGACACTTGGCGGATAAAGAAATTTAGCACTTTGTTTTTTTAGCTCCAATATTGACCACTTTCTTTTGCTTTTTCCTACCTCGTGCACCCAACCAACTTAAAGAGAAACCCAGTTTCCATGACAACGGCTTTCCTGCCTTTCTCTCCAGTGCCAACTTGAGGTGAAACGGAGTGTAATTCGCCTTGAAAATTTTACTACAAAGGCAGTTAAGAATGCATAGACAAAAATTCGTGTAATTATGTGACATTACAAACAAAGATGAGCAATATAGAACATGAAATTTAAAACAAAAGCACAGATATTGATAAAAATTTTAATCCTAACAGAAACTCGCTTTTTCTTTTTTCTTTTTTTTGTAGAATGCAAGTAAAACATGGAGCTAGAAAAGTTTCACCCGCTGTTAATTTGGTGGAAAGCTGTGCTGCTTATGATTGCCGTATTTACCGTTTATTTGTCACTAGTATTGCACTTTCTGTGCTCATGAAACGGATGTATCTCCTTATTTACTGAAAAAGAGCTAATATAGATTTTTTAATATTTAATTATTCATGCAACGAATGTAGTTTCCTAGAAGAAATTTGAAATTAAGTCTCTCAGAACAGATAACAAAATTTTGAACTGTGATTAATGCAAAAAAATAAGAAAGGTTTACTTACCTGCAAAAGAAATTGACAATTTCAACGACAACTTGTATGCGATGATTGCAAGCTTCAATATCAAAATCGTCCATCAGTCAACAGTTAAAAAATAAGTTATCGGTCACAGTTAAAGCTTGTGCTTCTCATAGTACGAAAGTTTGGTGCAATCGATTGCGTCATGAATGTATTTCTCGATCATATTTACTCATTTATGGTGCAACCTAAATAAAGCAATTTTTCATTTAACCAATCTATGGTGCAATTAGAAACTTTTCATCAAGTATTGGTTAAATATTTACCGAGTTTTTTTTACAGTGTAGCAGGGACTGATTTTGTAATACTTTGAGAAATTCTTCAGTGAGGAAAAACTACCATTGGAGCTACTTTTTTTCCACTAGCAGAAATGTTGGTCAAATCTGTTGTTCTTTCTTTCTCATTCCTAAGTACTATAGAATATAAATCCTTGTAACTTTTAGGGCCTAAGATTTTTCCTGTTTAAGGGCAGTATTCAACTCCTGTTTCGTTCGCATTGTAGATGCGATTACTTTCTAAAAAGATGTCAGGGCTACTTTTTTCTTCAAGATTTCTCTAAAGTTCTTTAACCCACTTTCAAATATTATTCTCTGTAAGGGAAGCTTTGCTTTTTGAAATTATCTTAGTATTGCTCTGAGTTATCAGTAGATTTCGCCTTAAAAAAGCTTCACTAATTTTTCATCTGGATGATTGCCTTTAAATAGATTTTAATAGAGACCGCATTAGGAAAATAATTTAGCTAATTATTAGCACAAAAGCCAGCAAATAAATTCTCTATTCAAGTTTTTATTATTATATTTATTTAGTTTTCGATTAGTAAATATAGTTTATTAAGCTGCCTAACTTATGATTAACTAACCACTACATTTACAAAGATAAGTAAATGTAAAATCATATTTCACACACACTGTTCATTCACTGGAAAATCTATTACCAGTGAAGGAACATGCCTGTTCCTTTACTAGTTAGAAGATGTGTCTTGCATTTCTAACAGAATTTTCTAACAGATTTTGAAATATGACTAAAGGTTTAAGAAAATAAAATTTATTCTTTTATATTCATTAACATAGGAAAATCCCAGTAAATTAGCACTTGTTCATTCATCGTTTGGTAATCCAGTTAATAATCACCCACTAATCTCAGTACTTGCTTCTGCTATGATGATTAAAATAAATAAAACGTAACTTCAATAGCCATATTTTGAATTCTCTTCTTCACAGTGAGAAAAATAAAACAATTACCTGCAATTAATTGCACTTTAAAAGCATAACTACAAACACTAACCTTATAATTTTGTCAAAGAGACAAAGTGTTACCCAGATGCTAAAAAGTTCAAAAAACTTTCCAGAGAAGACAATATGATCAGGTAACCCAATGCATTATTAGATGACTTTCTATTGTTAGGTAGTAAGTTACTGTTACCAATAAATCTGAATAAAAACTTTAAAAAAATTTTTTTTTTAAAAATATTTATGAAATGTTCATTTACTCGAGTGTGTTCCTTCACTGATTGGTTTACCCTATATCTTAGAATTAAAATTTTTATCGTCTATTATTAAATAAAGTAATAAAAATAATAAATTATAATAAAATTATTCTTTCACAAAGAATTTTCTTTGGATAAACGAATTTTATAATTATAAACAAACATTTCTAATTTCGCTTTAAAAGTTCTCCAGTTATAACGAAAGATGTGATAAGTAAAATTAACATTAAGGGGATCAAACAATCCGCAAAATTAAAAAGCATAATTAGCAAATTAACTACAATCTGGGGCCATTCTATATTTTGAGTATAATAAGGAATCCAAATTTATAGAAAAAAGGTATCATTATTCAATGCAAGTTCATTTTTGCGTCTGATTTCGTAGCTTAAAATATCATCAACACAACTTCATTAGCATATTTGACGTTATCCCGTGCACCATTAAGTTTGAGTCTTGGCATGTGAAAATCCAATCATTCAACCAAAAGTTATTCCAGGTGTTTATTTGTTTGCACACCTTACATTAACAGTTTCGAAAGCAATTAGAATAAGGTTTGAAATTTAAAATTATTTTCTAATTGATTTAAAGTTAAAACGAAGAGATTGACCTAAAATGCACTGAAGGTAACGAAATCAAACGGTGTTATAAATTCAGTAGTTATTTGGATGCCTTTGAAAGGAGGTGTGGAACCACTTAAAGGGAAAAAACCATTTTAATTAAAAAAATTATCCAAATCCGTATTTCATATTCCTTTTTATGTAATATAAATGGAAATTATTCTAAGTTATAAGATGGATTATTATCAATAAATTATTCTTAATTTGAGTTTCGTTAATGAAAGGAATGTCTAAAGATCTAAATCTTCGTTAATAAATTTGTTTGAAAATCATATTTCATTTTTCATGAAAATTTTCTTAAAACAAGTATTTGCCTGAAAATAATTAATTTCAGAACAAAAAATGACAATAGATTTTAAGTTTTAGTCGTCAATTAGATGTCCCCTTTAGTTAAATGCTTGGGAGCCGCAGCCCCCCCCCCTTCTCTCTCTCTCTCTCTCTTTCTCTCTCAGTAAATGAAAAAAATAAATAAATGAATATATTCTAGAATCTCCTATGATAATTATCTGACGACTACAATAATTATCACTATTAAGATATTTATTCTAACATTACTATTCTACAATTTGATTATAAAAAAACATTACATTTAGTAAAACATTTACAGGGTGTTTTGCAAAGACAGCTCTTAATAAGTATTTTTAGAATTTTAATAAAATGTTGAAGTTACAAAACAATGCACATTATTCACACTTATTCATGAAAGTATCTTTTTCTAGCAGCTGAACTCAACCGTAAAAGACATATGAATGGTGTGTAAAATCTTAAAAATGCATTTAATAATAATTGCATTTTTAAGATTTATCTACCCCTTTTATGGACATATTATTATTACTGAGGGCATATTATTATTATTATGGACAATTTATTTTAGAAATTCAAAGGATAGTTCTTTATTTATTTTTTTTTGGAAAAATTTACGAAAATACAATTTTGCATCGTGCATTTTCATTAAGATAATTTAGTATAATTTGCCAGTTTAAAAAAAATGGATGAATTTTCGCTCAATTTACGTTCATGGACTTACAATTTCATCCAGATCAGTGTTTGTGAATTTCAACAAAATAAAAAGAAAATTTTTAAAAATTAAAAGACAGAAAAAGTTCAGAATTGAACTATATACATACCCTTCAAAATTTGATATTTTTGTGATACATATAATCTTTTTTTTCAGACTAAATACTGCATCACACTAGTACTGTAACAGACTTATACAGCCTAGTAAACTAAGACAGAAATTTTTGGAACAAACAGAATTTTTATCAGAACGACATCATATGTTTATGCGAAATTATTTATGTGAACAAAATCCTTTTAATTCTAACCTCTTATATAAAATGTATTTACTCTATTCTTGTTTCATATATATATATATATATATATATATATATATATATATATATATATATATATATATATATATATATATATATATATATATATATATATATATATATATATATATATATATATATATATATATATATATATATATATATATATAATATATATATATATATATATATATATATATATATATATATATATATATATATATATATATATATATATATATATATATATATATATATATGTATGTATGTATGTATATATTCATTTAATAAATTTTCATTTTAGATCGGTTTTAGATATCCAGTTGTATCTTCTACGGAGTTCAAATATTAAAAGAAAAAGATTTAAAACCTTGAAAATAAATCTATATTGATGGCTCATTCATTAGTCTTTAATACGATGCATCATTTCATTTCAAGGTGTAAAAATAAATCTTGAATTAATTATATTTAATCCCATAACATTTCTGAGAGACACATTTATATGTGTATATAGGAACATGCATTAAAGAATGAAAGATTACTATTTCCGATTGTCCTTAAAGTGAAAAAAAATTACCCTATATCTAATTAATTGTGAAGTGCTTATTTCAATTAAGTGTTAAATTTATATTAGTACAACCCCTTATTTTTCAAAATAACGCCTTCTTTGAACAGGTATTAGATAAAAAAAGATGAATTGACGCTGCCACGCTTGCCAACAGGTACCCGCTGATTCGGGAGCTTGTCGACTGCATTAAATATTCAGCTTTTCAACTTTGTCAGTGGCGAAGATTGCGGACCATTGTATCTGTGACATAGAGCCCTTTCCATTTATTGACACGCGACCCAGCACTTACTCCGACCGCCTCATTTAATATTAAAGAGACGCTTTTCAAGTGGTCCTATTGAAATCGCATAAAAGCTATCCTCTTATTTACTACAAAAGGTGTAGAGTCTTGCTCTTATTCTCTAAAAGGCTCTCTAATACTGCGACGCATCCTTTTTAACGTTTCATTTGGCGGTCTTTGTAAAAGATATAATGTGAGAAACTCGTCTGTCACGAATCGTCTCCACTTTGTCCTGGAGCTTCTTCGTGCTCTGGAAACTGTCACCGAATCCTAGACTTGTCAAAAGACTAGAGGGAGCAATTGTTTCTTTCGATGTACTACACTAACAGCTAAATGATTTATTTGGGATGTCTTTTAAAAGAAAATAGATTTTTTTTTTGCTGCCCTAGTAATAGGAAAATCTAAATAAATTTAAAAATTTCGTTTGAAATACTGCTGTAACGAATAATTTTTACTAATAATAAAATAACTCTTTAGACCCAGGCCGGCCAGAGCTAATTTTCAAGTGTAAGCAAGAATATTTTTGGCTTCCCCCCCCATTAAGGATTATAAATATGAACGAAGGAAAATATATGTTATTTACAATTTTAAAAATAAGTCAAAATCGGCAGTTTTTATATTTTAATAAAAATGCGGCATTAACTAATTTTAACTAATTATATAATGTATTTTTATTCTAAATTCCACAGAGCAAAATAATGGAATTATTAAGGTCTGTAATGATTAGTAAGACATAAATGCGTACAGTACGCAAAATGCGGGATGATCGGATCTTCACGTTCTGGGCTCAGAGTGGATGTGATGAGGGAGGGTGATCTCAAATATGCTAATTAATAAATGCAGACGATATTTTAAGTTACGAAATCAGTCACAAAAAAGTAATATCTCTGAATAATTCCTTTTCTTCCGACGAAATATGGTCCCAATAGTAAGGTCAGGAGAGCGATCCAAATTTTGAACCTCCTTAATGTTAATTTTACATTTTGCGTATTCCATCATATCTCGATAATAATCAAATTTTAAACTTTTGTACACAGTTATAAAATTCATTTATCCAAAAATAATACTATGCAAGATATAACTGTAAGAAGATATTTATTATTTTGTACAGTTTTATTTAATAATAGTTGAAAATCGGTCGAATAATTCCTGAGAAAGCAAATTTTAAAAATACGACTTTTTCAAAATTCTATTTCTTAGGATCCACTGAATCGATTTCGCTCAATTTATGTATTTTGCTCTTAAAATTTGTAGTCTTTAAAATGATATAAAAAATGCATACCTTACAATTCAAAAGTTGTTTTGACTATTATTAAATAAAAAAATAAATAAATATATACTAAAATTTATGTTTGCATGGAATTATCTTTGGGTAAACAAATTTTACAATTGTGTGCACAAGTTTTTCAATACTTTTTAAAAGTTCTCGAGACATGGCAAAATACACAAAAAGTAAAATTAACTTTAGGGGTCCAAGCTTTGAATTGCTCTCCTGATGAAACCATGGAAACCATACTTCCCAAATTGCGGTTACCCCGTATATTTTGGGGGTCAGAAATCCAAATCCACAGAAAGAAACGGTCTGTTTATTCAAAGAAAGTACGTTTTTGTATCTGATTTCGTAACTTAAAATATTGTTTGCACTAATTAATTAGCATATTAATAATTTGTTAAGATTGAGTCCTAGAACGAGAAGATCCAATCATTAGGTCAAAAGTTATGCAGGGTGGTCCATTTATTTATTGTGGTTTGTACATGAAATCAATACATTTCTCTCAAAAACAAAAGTCATTAAGTATACATAATTTTGAGAGGGAAAACTAGGATCGAAATAAATGTGTGTTATGCTCTTGCAACAAACTTCATAGAAATTGAGAAAAATTTATTTCGTTATTAATTAATTTATTCAGTTAGTTTGCCAAATAATCTTAAGAAACTAAAACTGTAAGATATTTACTTGATTAAAAACATCATGAAAAAAAATTACAAATTGGAAATAACAATCGACATGTTTCAAGCGCTTAAAAATAGGCGCCCATTTTCTGAGCACCTATTTTAATGAATTAACAGGTTTTAATTATTAATTATGCATTATCTACGTCATCAGAAGTCTTTTGTCAGCACGTTTAGATGCCTATTTAATAAAAACCAATCGTTTCTTGAGCAAAATAATAAAAGAAGGCATTTTGAATATCATCCATATATTCCTTTATTTATTTATTTTTTTTTTGTCACGAAAAAAATGTAGCGGTCAGAATATATAGAAATCTGATGGTGCAATGTTGGGCAAATATGGTGGGTGATTGGAGAATCCCCCCCCCCTAATTCATAATTTTTTTTAGACTTTTTAAAACTACAACTGATGTTTATCAACTGATTTAAATTTTGTAAGCTTGATGCAAAAGATTTCTTAAAACGTGGATATTTACATCATTGACTAAAATAAAAAGTTGTTAAAATATATTTTTATATAATGCATCAAAAAAGATATTGTTTTCCGGTTCACCTAATATATTTGTAAGAAAGATTCAATTAATCACTAAAAATTGAAAATTAAAAATAAATGTAAATTTAATGCTTAAAACTGGAATAAAAACTTGACACTTTGAAAAATATTTCAAAATTTTTATTCATCATTAGAAAAAAGAACTAAATTCAGTGATACAAATTTTTATTTTTTCAATATTTTAAAATAATTAGTATTATAAAAAAAAGCAGTATTTATATATATATATATATATATATATATATATATATATATATATATATATATATATATATATATATATATATATATATATATATATATATATATATATATATATTTTAAAGTATTATATAATTGAAGAATAATCAATTAATAATTTTAATTTGAATTGGAAATATTTTAAATCACAAAAAGTGAAAAAAAAAATCGCAATAGAATGGCATATTTCGAAGAAAAAAAAATCGATGAAAATCTTACAGTTCATATTATATTTTATATTCATTAAAAAGAAAACAAATGTATGTTTTTTAATTTTTTTAAAACTAAAATGGAAGAGTTTTGATGAAATCACGCACTAAAAAAATAAAAGAAAGCAAAATGATAATAAAACATTTAAATGAATTATTGTTACAATAACTGAAAGAGAGTATTAAATTTTGTATTTACAATAAAGATGAATTTAAAAACAACTTGAACCTACAATTGCTGATATACACTGGTAATATAAATTAAGAGAATTTGCATATTTTATCGAGTTTCATGAAAAGAACTGAACTGAATGTAAAACCTCTGCTTCTAGACAAAAATGCAAATCTTGTACGTCAAATACGTAAGCGTGCACGTGTGTGTAGGCGAAGCCAGTAGACAAACATGCTTTATAAGTGCGCGTAAGTTAAGACGCATTTCGTTCGCTAGCACACTTTGGTGAATTTCTTAGTGTTATTTTGTAGCAATAGGTTAAATTCAAATTGTAACAGTAAAAATGAGTAACCACCAACGTTTAGATGATATAATGAGGTGGGGAATTGTGAGGAGGCTAGAACCAGGTCAATCTCAGATCCAGGTTTGTAGCGAATTCAATTTAGCGCTCAGCGTCGTGTGTAACTTATGGAAACAGTTCCAGGATACCGGATCTATCAAGAAAATGCCTGGGCAAGGTCATCCAAGAGCCACGACTGCCAGAGAAGATAGCCATATGTCCATTACAGCAAGGCGTAACGGAGGAGCTACAGCTTCTCAACTCTCTCGTGACTTGCATGCAGTCACAGGAGCCCTTGTACCAAAGGTGACTGTTTTCAACGGCTTCATGAGAGAGGGTTGTTTACAAGAAGAAGAAGACCTGCTGTTTGCGTCCCTCTCACTTATACGAACAGGAGAGTCCGTTCAACATGGTGCAGAAAGCATAGAGATCGGAGTATGGATCAGTGGGTGACGGTTCTCTTCGCTGATGAGTCCAGGTCCAGCCTAAACACCGAATCTCGCCGTACGTTCAGATGGAGAGAACCAGGGACCCGTTACTTATCCTCTAATGTCCGTGAAATCGACCATTATGTGGCGGAGCAGGTTTAATGGTCCGGGCAGGAATCATACTGGATGGCCCGCGCATCCTCCATGTCTTTGAAAGAGGCTTTGTGACTGGTGTAAGGTATAAGGATGAGGTCTTGGAGCTCTATGTCGCTCTTCACTCTTTTAGGGGTACAGTTGGCCTTGAGTTCTTTTTAATGGACGATAACGCGAGGCAACATAGAGCTCTTCTACTAGACGAATTTCTAGAGAGTGAGGAAATTTGTCGGATGGATTGGCCTGCCAGATCTCCAGACATCAGTCCTATGGAGCATGTCTTGGAATCTCTGGTGGGTGAGGGCAATTGCAGCTCGCTACCCCTCCGAGAACCTGCCAGGGAATGAAAACAGTCTTGCTGAACGAGTGGGATCATTTGCCATAGGAAACGATAAACTGCCTTATTTCAAGTATGAAATCACGCTGCAATGCTAGTATATCTGTAAGAGGGGACTATACTCCCTATTAACACATTTTTTTTTGTTTATACTGCAACTGTTATCTCATACCTTCCAACTCCAACGAGTATTACACACGATAATGCGTGTGTATATGTTGAATGGTTATTTGTTTTATATTGTATCAATGTATGTACAGATCAAATTTAGTTAAAATCGGTCCAGTAGTTCCAGTGATAATCCACCAAGTCTGCAAATTCTCTATATTTCTTACAGTGTGTCCCACAGTGGACTGGTCGCTAAGACACGGTTCCCAGAAGAACACCGATCACTGCACACCGAACACCGCATCACTGGCTGCGGTCAGTGTGCGGGTGGGTGACCACTTGGATCAGTCTGTATAGGGACCGAGGGTGTGCGGTATTGGTCCACGTTAAACTGTTCTACCGTAAAGTGCTCGACTTCGCGTGCAGGTCCTCGGGCTACCGAAGCGGGGGTGCTATCCCCTCTGTAGAGGATCAAAATTGTGATGGCATGTCTTCGGATCATCCTCAGGGATGTTTCCCAGACCGTCGCCAATAACCCATTGTGCAGCTCTAGTGCGACGTAAATTAACTACAACAACACCAGTGTACTTTTAGAATTTGAGAAACAAGTAAAAATTTTAGATAGATGATTTCTCAAAAAGCATTGTGCTGCAGGAAATTCAAAATGTGTCTGTTATTCCCTTTTTCTAACAAAGCAATTTTTTAATTTTTTTGACAAATTAAAAACCACTTTTAATTCTTTTTTCTTATAAATTTTGTATTAATAATTTTTATGGATAGGTCAATATTACACCAATAATCACAACTTCCTATTTTACCTACCTTAAGAAAACAAGTTTTTCCTAGAACATAGCGGGGCGGGACATTATTAAAGGTAGATCAATTTTCTCCCTCCCCAAAAGGGTTTTCTTGAAGAAATGTTAAAAATAAAAAAAACTCGATAGTATTTAACTCAATTGTCATCTGTATTTGCTGTTGTTGTTATTGTTATTTTACGTCGCACTAGAGCTGCACAATGGGCTATTGGCGACGGACTGGGAAACATCCCGGAGGATGATCCGAAGACATGCCATCACAATTCTGATCCTCTGCGGAGGGGATGGCACCCCCGCTTCGGTAGCCCGACGACCTGCACGCGAAGTCGAGCATTTTACGGTAGCACAGTTTAACGAGGACCAATACCGCACACCCTCGGTTCCTACGCAGACTGATCCAAGTGGTCACCCACCCGCACACTGACCGCAGCCAGTGATGCTTGACTTCGGTGATCTGCTGGGAACCGTGTCTTAACGATCAGTCCACTGCGGGACCATCTGTATTTGCAGATGGTCAATTGTCACAAGGCAGGATGTCATCGACACTGTTAAAACAAGGGATGTACACGGTTTGCAGGGTTATTTGGTTGCAAAACTATTTTCAACATTTCATTTTAGGAAAATAAGTGCGTTTTATCTGTTATTTTTAACATGCTGGCAAGGAAAAAAAGCTTTTAAAAAGGGAAAAAATAAGATCGTAAAAAGCTTTTGCCTATTATCTAACCTTACCACACTTTGGAGCCATACATAACTGTTGCCAGCTTTATTCCTCGGACCGGCCCTGTTCAGACCACCATTTAATTTGAAAGTACAGTAGGGAATCGATTATCCGGAACAGTCGGGACCATCGCTATTTCGGATAACTGATTTTTCCGGTTTTCTGAATCGCTACAAAAAGCCGTTTTTTTTTATTGTTAAACCCAACTAAAAAAAAAATGTTAGGAAATAATCTCAAAAAGAAGAAAAAACGATGAAGTAATACAGTAATGATTATTTCTAAAATGATGGTACGGTAAACATCTTTCGAAAAAGAAAGAAAAATCCAAAAATCTTATGAGGAAAAAAAATTTTTTTTTTAAAAAATGGCGGGGAAACTTTATCGAATTTCGTTCCGGTTTTTTGGTTTTCCGATTTCCGGATAACGGGTTCTGTACCTCTTTTCTGTAAGGCGAAGGTCATTTAGAAAGCAAAGAACTCATCAGCAAAGCTAAGTTAAAAGAGACAACAACGCAAAAGTTTATTTACAAAGTCATAGTACCTTACTTTAATTTACAATACTGTCATTATGACTGTTTAGGCACTTATTATAAAGTGAAACAATTTCGATGTAAAATTCTCTCTAATTTTTTGTGCCTTCAAGTTATCCTTCACGAATGATTCTCATGGAGGTAGGTAAGGAAGGGGTTCAAACATCCCCATCATGCATGATAATTTTTGATTTTCTCTAACTACTAGTTTTTGAAAAAAAAAGCTGAAACTCTTATTAGGTAAAAAAAAAAAAAAACACTTAAAAGCTTCTTTTACCATGTCGATAAAAGTCTGTTTTTCCATTCAAAAAATGTAAAACAATTGTTCTTTCATTACTTAAAAGCGCAATACTATAAGGTCAGTGAGGTAAATCGATATCAGAGCATGTTCAATCTATTTTACTTCGGGAAATGTTCACGGTTTCAAATTGCCATTCTCTTTCCAACATTAGCTTCGTGTCTGAGGGGGAATATTTGTTTTAACAATAAATGGGATATCTATATTGTAAAGAATGTAGAATAATATAACTTGCTTGTCCGTAGTTTGGTCAGAAATGCAACACGTATAAAATTTTCTGAAATATTCCGGCGCTTGGACGTAGAGTTTTTAAGAGTGATTGTAGCTTAGGGTAGGGTGTATGCTACAAGGGGGCTGACTCTCAAATCACAGTACATGTTGTAGAGAGCCGTGATGGTTCAGGGGATTGAGCGCGGCTTATATATATGATGATCCAGGTTCGATTCCCAGTGATGGGTGGTCGATATGAATTCCTCACCCGCCTTGCTTCGAAAACATAGTGCTGACGTAAAACATCCTCAAGAGTAGAAGGATCTTGGGTTAGTCTTCTTGCCGCCTGGCTAACTGTGGGAGATTTTCCTCTCCATGTAACGCAAATGCTGAGTAGTTCCATCAAAAAAGTCCTCTATAAAGGTTAGTTTGTGCCAATGTTTGATTCAGGAGTTCATTTTTCCTCTGGATTGGGTTCGAAATTACAAGGCTACGGAGTTGAACATTGATAGTCGTAAACTCAGAAATGGGTCGGCTGTTCAAAATCGATTATCAAGTAAAATGTTAAGTACACGTTGTCCAAAAACTTTATGATGGTGATACTAACGAGCGCTCTGCTTTTCGTTCATTTTTCTTTTGTCTTCTTCATATCTTTAGATAATTATTTAGATGGTTCATTCCAAATGAATAAAGAATTTAAAAAAAGTTATTGAAGTAATTTTTGGGAAAATTTTTTACAAGGAATAAATCACGACCTTTACTACCTCTTTTTTTAAAAAATTTTTGCCCAATGTTAAATATCATACTTTTAAACATAAAAAATAAAGTTGTTTTTTGATATTAAAAAATAATAAGTGGCTCTTAGCCGAAAAATTCCGTTATTTTTTAAAACAAGCAATCAGTTTCTTGACCTCAACTTTTTTTTCATAACATTAAATTTTTTAATATAAAATAAATAGAGTATTTAATATTTTGATTGAGATCAGGAAAGTTAGTAATATCATCTTTAAAAAAATTTGACTAAAAACCATGAATTTTTTTAATCACTAATAAGTAAATATACCATTTAGTTTTTTTTTTTGTATTGAAGAATATGACATTTATCATTAAGAGAAAAATATATATTAAGAAAGGGCATTACGGAACACGTGTACTATTAAAATTATTTTGTCTTATTTTAGCTACATCAAAATCGGAAAGTGAGATGACAAGATTGAGGATAAATGGGATAATCATAATCTAATTCTAATGGTACTTTTGATTTTTTCTACACAACAAAAGCAGTTATCAATCATATTTCACGATCTTTTCAATAAAAATCCACCGATCCTCTCGCTAAGGATTTTATTAACGCCCCCGACTGTTTTTAAATAAAATAATAACTCACAACAAGTTTTTTTTTTCTTCAAGGAATTATCTTTGGATAAATGAATTTGATAATTGTGTGCAAAATTTTTTTCAATTCGCTTAAAATGTTCTCGAGATTGAAATACTCACAGAATAAAATTAATATTAAGAGGTCTAAACTTTGGAACACTTTCCTAACCAAACTATTGGGAACATATTTCCCAGAATGCGACTATCATCTGTATTTTTGGGTCAGAAATCCGAATCCATTGAATATAAGGCATGTTTATACAGAGAAGTGTTTGTCTGTATAATTTTGTATCTTAAAATTAATTAGCATATTTGAAATCATCCCTTCTAACCATTTTGATTGAGACTTAGAACGCGAAAATCCAGTTGTTGTCGTAGTTAATTTACGTCGCACTAGAGCTGCATGATGGGCTATTGGCGACGGTCTGGGAAACACCCCTGAGGATGATCCGAAGACATGCCATCACAATTTTGATCCTCTGCAGAGAGGGGATGGCACCCCCGCTTCGGTAGCCCGACGACCTGCACGCGAAGTCGAGCACTTTACGATAGAACAGTTTAACGAGGACCAATACCGCACACCCTCGGTCCCTACGCAGACTGATCCAAGTGGTCACCCACCCGCACACTGACCGTAGCCAGTGATGCTTGACTTCGGTGATCTGCTGGGAACCGTGTCTTAACGATCAGTCCACTGCGGGACTGAAGATCCAGTTATTGGATTAAAAGTTATTCAGAGTGGTACATAATTTTTTTTTTGCGCCCTGTTTACTCCTGAAACACTAATAGAACACAAGCATGTTATTCCAATGGAAGGGGACAGATTTTACTTTATAATTTTTAATGTACTTTATTTCTTTGGGAAAATAAAAGAGCATTAATCATTTAACAAAATGATTCCTAGTGATAATTTCCTAGCATTTCTTTCAAAAAGTCATAAAAAGTTGAAGGTTAAACGAAAAAATTTGTAAAATATCCTTTTCAGCCGATGCAATTTTATGCCAGAAAACACAAGAAAATATTAGTGAAAGCAAAGTCAGTTCGCGAATGCTAAAAAACTTTTTCAACACTTAACAGTTGAGAAGTCCACATTAACTCTAGCTTATGAGTAGTTATGCTACTAGTATTGTAATTATTACTTTAATTTTGAATTATTCGATTGAAATTTGAGAAGTATATAGATATTTTCATCACGTTTAAAATAATATAATAGTAAAAATTTCTTTGCCTAATATTTAAAATTTAGTTGAAGAACATTTATATTATTGTCAAAACAAAAAATTTAAACCAATGTACAGAAGAATTTTGTTTATATTTTCATCTGTAAGGTTGTGTATACTCTTTGAGAAAACAAGCTTTTTAAATGCATTATATAGGTTTTTTATATGGCTAGTTCATAAATACCAGAAACTTGACTCCAGCATCTGGTACATTTCTTGAATTTCTTTTCTTTAAAAAGCTCTGTTTAAAATGTTAACATATTACATCTACCTTTTTTAAAACTTATTTATGTTCATAATGCATAATCTATAATCAGCAAAATACAAGCAATGGAATTGTTTTCAACAAAAATCTATTTTGTTATAGTAATTGATTGTAGTAAAATTTTGATCATTCACACTAAGGCAGCTTTTAAGAGATGTAAAAATTTTATATCTTTTAGTCTCATTCTTGCATGCAATTATACGTTTGTGCAAATTTAATTTAGATAAAATATAATATTTACTGCATTTTTTGGTCTTGAAATTAAAGTGCTCTGTAACTTTTTTGGCAAGATTGTTGGTTTAGTACATAGCACCTTTAAATAATTATCAAAAAAATAATTATCTGATGTGCCCATGTAAAGTTATTTTTACATTATAAGAAATTATTAGCAATTTTCATAACATTAGATGCTTTCCTGGTTCCATTCTCTGGAAAAATTTCTACATTGTGCTTAGGTTTTGCTAAGTAAAATTTCAGATACTAAAAGAATAAAGTTACATAGTATTTCTCCATTTAATTTCAGTGATAAAAGAAGAAAATATTTGAAGTTTTTGATATTGAAATATTTGAGAATTTGAATAATTTTAAATTATGTTCTTTATTGTGTCAAATATTTCAAAAAATGACAATTTAAAAATTGAACTCTTTTATTTCAGGATTTTTTTTTTAAAGTTAAAATTTCCACTCAATATAAATGTAAATATAACTTATGTAGTGTGATCAATGATCTTAATAAAAGAGTTGACAATGAAAATCCCCAATATTGTACTTAAATAACTTATCTTTTGTATAAAGTTTGAAATTACCTTACTAGTTATCACAGTGAAAAAATATCACAGAACACATAATAGAGATCACAATTAAAAAATATAATATTTAATTTATAGTAAAACATTTAAGCGTTGTAATTCTGTTTTCTGAGAAACATTTTCCATTGATTTGTATTCTTCGATAAGATCTTTTAAATCAGCAAGTGATGATTTGAAGTTATCATTCTCCATTGACTCTACTTCCAGGAAATGATGTAAATGAGCCTATTAAAAAAAATTAACATTTTAAAAAAACTTAAAATTTCAATTAAAATAACGCATACAAAAGAACAAAATTAGTTAAACTACATCATAGCATACAATAATTCCCAATTAATCCAATATAAATTTTAAAAGTCATGCGCATTTTTCACCGCATTTCATTAGTAGTATGAGAAATTTTCTTCATTATTGCTCTTATATCTGTGCAATATATTTAATGATAACTAATAACAAGGTAGCTAGTGTTTTATATAAAAAAAAAGAAAAAAAAACTGAATAACTCAGTAAAGGGGTATCAGATTTTTAATTGTTATTATCATTAGATTTCTGACAAAGAATTAGACTATTCTAAAGAATTCTAATCTTAGTTTAATGTACCTCAGTGAAATAATTGGAAGTGTTGCTTCTGAATAAAAAGTCACTTAAGACATTTAGCAAAAATCTTTAATGCAGTAAATGAAGCACTGGTAGACATGAAGTTTAAAGTACCATTATTTTTGCTCAATGCAACATCCTTACTACCTAAGCAAAAAAACATTTCTCCTTGCCTGAATTTATTTCTCCCGGTCGCAGTACCAATAGTTGCAAAGTTCTTTGTGAAACAATAGCCGCATTGAACGCGGTGTGCTTGAATCCATTTCTTTGAATTACTTAATATTTTTTGTTTCCAATTTGCAGTCTTTTCTCTTCAGTGAATATTTTTCGAAGTTTAATACAACCACAAAGCTGCTTGCATAAATTTGTAGTACATAATATTACATTTTTTTAAATAAATATTTTTCACATTCCTCCATTAGAATCATTCTAAATTTCTTAAAATTTTTATAAATACTTACAGAGAGAGAGAGAGTAAGCTTCAATTCTACCCATAAGGTGCATAAAAGTACTCTCAACAAAATTTCATTATTTTAAGTAACTATGATTACAAAATTGCATGTTTCTGAATTTTTCACGTTTTTTAATTTTTTGTGTCACAACAGCAATAACATACAAAAGTTTGCAAAATATTGATTACATACCTTTTTACGATACATTTTCATGAAGTTTTCTTTCAATAAATTCAATGGTTTTGATATTGATGATGTATTCGAAAGCATAAGAAGTGAGTGATGAGAATTAATATGAGGTACATCACAAAATCCTATCTTAAAACCATCTTCATTCCAAGGTACAAATTTTTGAGTATTTTTTAATCTAAAATGATCAAAAAGTGTAATTAAATAAAAAAAATTCTATTAACTAAGACATAAATGCATAGAAAAATATATTTTAAGAAACTTTTTTTACTAGTAAGGTTTTAACCATTATTTAACAAAAATTTGAATAATTATTCACTTTTTTACCAATCTAATTGCTATTCTATTAGAGTTTATTGTATTTTAACATAGTACAACAAAGAATGATTAAATATTAGGTTTTAAAATTATTTTTATAAAAGGAAAATGCTGAAAATTTTACAATATTTAAATTTAATATAACTGTGTTCCTTATGGCAAACTTTGCAGTGACCTTCTCTGTTGAAACAACCTTACCCCTTTTCCTGAATTAAAGATGTCAGGATAGCACCTTTGTCCTTGGAACTGAGGTGGGGAGTCACAGTTAGTTTACACCAATCTGCAGTTGGTGATGCGACCAGCTAAACTTTGGAGGCGGTGTGGACTTTTGACAATGGAGTGAGTGACATTGATGGTGATGCAGGAAAAGAGATATGAATTGCATTGTTTTCCTCTTGCTGATGTAATTCTTTTGTGAGAATTTCATTTGGTTGCAAGCCTGTGGTTGATTCTAGTTTTATTAGATCCTTGATTGTGAAAATAGCCTCTTAGCTTAGAAATTAAGCAGAAGATTTGATATAATGTAAGTGATGGGTTTTTTTGAAAAAATCAGTAATTGAAGCAAACTACGAATTACCTGCTACAGCTCTTTTGAAAATTATTAAAATTTTTTAGCAAATATAAAATATTTTTGCCTCACACTTGTAAATTACCATGGAAATCTCATAAGTTTATTGCAAAGTATGTATCACTGGAAATATAGCATATCAATCATTGTGAATAAATGAAGCCCAAATGGCATGTAGAAATAAAAATCACATAAATAAAAAAGTGACATAATTCAGATTTTCATGATTAAATCTAAGTCCCAAATCAAAAATAATACTTGTAGTAATAAAAAGAAATATGAAAAAAAAAATGTCAAATGATTGTAAATGTTCATGTGTAATCAGAATTCCATAAAAGAATGGTTTTGTGACTGGCGAGATTGACATAACAATCAAGAACATGGATTTAAAAATAAAGGGGTTGGGACAGAAAAAGATAGTGTTTAAAGTGATATTAGAGTTATCATATTTTGAGTTATTACATCTAGACTGTAGTAGGTTGTTATATATACTATAGTCGAAGAACTCCATATTAGCAAAAAATATAGATACCTGTATTCAGAAAAAAACTATAATACATTTTTCAAGAGCATCGTGCCCCTTTTACCCATATATTTCAAATGAGTATTATGCTGTAAAAAGATTACAATTATCTCACCTTTCAACATTGCTTAATGTATCAGACATAGAAATTCGACCTCGGCAAAGAATGGCACACCCAAGTAAAACTCCTTCTCTCAAAGGGCACTGAAATAACTGATGTGACATTGAAAAGGCTTCACTGAACATTTCATCAGGCTTTCTAAGAAATAAAATAATTATCACAAAGGAGAAAACAATTAAAATTTTGTAATTACTCTATGACTCAACTACAAAATGTAATTCGTTTCAGTTTATTTTTGAACTATAAGCATGCTTTGGAATTTCTCATTATATACCCGATTGATTCTGTGAACAACAAAATTGTATTTACCAATGTTATTCAATTTAAAAGGGTTGTTTAAAAAGAAAATTTCAGATAAACATGTCTTGATGCTTAAGCTTTTGACTTCACTAATGTCAAATTATATATTAAGCAAGTAATGGGACTAAATAATTTTAAAGAAAGTTTTTGTTTTAAATTGAAGAAATATGTATGTTTTCAAAGAGATTTAAGTATAAATACTATTACAGAATAAAAAAGTAAAAATGTAGAGTTTACAGCTAAAATTAGATTATAATTCAGTCCCACAAAAATTATTTAGTCCTTTAAATGAAGCAAAACATTTAAATAAAAATAAATCACGATCAAATGCAGTTTATAGATACTTTTAACTTAATTTACATATTTTTAGCACAAGCAAATTATATTGATTAATCAATTAATTAAAATCCCACTAAAATCAATGCAAGTTTATACAGACATTAATCAATCTGTCAAAGTGTTGCTTCTCTCTACCTTAAACAGTAACAGATAAAAGTTAACAGAATAGTGGTTATTGATAATTCAAAATGTTTTTTAGTAGTGAAAATGGAAAAGTTAAAATGTTGATAATAATGTACATTTTTATGTAAACAATAATCTTTATAGTGAGCATAAATTTAATACTTACTGACATAAGTCTTCAAAATAAAATACTGGAGAAACACTTGGTATAAGATAGTGCAGACGAGGATAAGGTGCCATATTCATTACAATTTCATTAATGTCAATATTTAGGCCACCAGGAAACCTGGAATAGCTGAAATAAACTGAATTTCAATGAAATAATAAAAGTTTTTTTTCTTTGCATTGAACTTAAAAAAAAAAAAAAAAACAGAAAAATTTATAGCATAAATAAATTTACAGAAGTTCATGAAATGTCATAAATTTTAGACTGTACAATAAGCAAACTTAGTTTAGAAAATTTAACATTGATGAGCAAAAGTTAGGAGGAATATCTAATAATGGGTACTAGTCAGTTAAGGGGTGCTACTTCAGACGCTAGAAGGGCAAATATTTTAGTTTTAAAACAGAGGTTTCATACAAATATTATAAAAAACTTTTAAGACAAATATTTTAAAATTTTCATGCTGGCTGGTCTAATTTCCTAAAAATGTCATATATATGTGACATAAAACATTTAACATTTTCCTTTTTGTTTGTAGCTTGAAATTACCTAAGTTTTCTCAATCAATTTATACCTAGTAATCAGCAAACTTTATATCTTGTAAAATAAACACAAGTGATTTGTGGCTGGATTCACAAAATCATTTAATTAAGTTTAAAAAGGAGTGTAGTGTTTCTAAAACACCCTTTTTATTTAAATTCTACTACAATTTACATACACAGTTTTTCCCCTGGCTGCACGGCTATATTAAAACAAAATTGCATAGTTCCTTTTTCATGAGTCTTAGCCTGCTTCTTTCCGCCTTGGAAGTTAGTTTTGAGATGTTCTTCTTTAAAAAAAAATAGGCAGTACTTGTCTACTGAATGTTTTGATAATGGATTAGCCAACGAGACAACAGAAGAGGGTTTTGGAGGGAGTGAGGAAAGGGAGTAGGAGAAGAAGTGGGCCTACAATGAGAGATAAGATTTAAATATTCATTCAATTTCATATGACTTTTGTTAATTTTCATTGCAGTGCAATGAACTTTTATAATTCTAAATTTACGTGATCCTTCTAATTTGCTTGCTATATATGAATTACCTTGCTTGACTTGATATATAATATTACTTTTCCCACATGGTCAAATATATACAATGGCGGTATGAATAGTCAGGGCTAAAGAGAGAATAGAAGGGCTAGGTGTCACTCCTTTGAAGAGACTCGTGCCGATCTAAGCTTCTGATTTCAGTCAGTGACGTCACGGCAGCGCAGCATCAACCTCTCGCTTTAAAAATAAATTGTTTCAAGTGTAACTTCTCTTAAATTTATTTCAATACATTCATTGTTGTCCATAATTTTTTATTTTGAGACAATTCTCGCATCTGATTGCAAAAATTTAACAGTCAAATATCACTGGCAAGAATTATTGTAAAGCACAAAATAATTGAATTATTATAAAACACAAACGTAAATTACTATAAAATGTACTAGAAAAATTTCAGTGAATAAAAAAGCAGTATGTTTTTTGTTTAGACGTTTAAGAACTTTTATTAGGTCATTGAAATTGATACTATCTCGTAACTTTAAACAGAATAGAAAAAGGTCAAAGAAAGAAAAATCCTGAACTTTAAAACTAAAAATTATTAACACTTCCAATTTCATAATGCATTTTTTAATGTCATTATTCAAAATATTTATGTGTTTTAACGCCTTAATTTTAAATACTTATGACCAAGTGTAATATTTCCATTATTATATGATCAAGGATTATTATATTTTTTTAGTAATTAGCATTTGAGGTTTTTGTTTCTTAGTGGTAATGTATAAAAAAAATTGCTATTACATATATATATGAAAATATATCAAAATTAGGCACCCTGATTAATAAACTATTGCTATCGGACAATATGTAACTATAAAAGTGCCTTTCTACACGTTTTTTTATTTAACAGCAAAAGTTAAAAACTGAAATTAGAAAAAGATAAAGAAACGATGACGACGACCATAGAAAATTTTTTCTGACTTAAAATGTTATTTTTTAATAATTTGAGGAATACCAAGAAAATGGATGAATACTATAGTTTTGAACAGAAATAATTTGCTAGCAATGTAAAGTTTGATAGCTATTGCCAGAAAGGTCTCAAATATGCAATTCATTTCTTAAGGAAAGTGTAAACAGCAAAGTTTTCATATAATTTTAGTTGCGATTTTTGAGATCTGTGGATCACAAGGTGGGGAATCGAAGCTTCAGCTTTGAGTAAGGAATGAATTAGCCCTTCTTTAGCCCTGATGAAAAGTAGACAAATTTCTTAGCATTAAAGTGATGTAAAATAAATTAGTAATTCTTTATGATTTTTATTCTACACAATGTGTTTATTTTTGTGTATGCATGCGTTGTTGCTGGTGATCTGGGCAAGGCTTTAGTTAGATAACTATTCTAAAACTTATTTGTAGTCAATTTTATTATGCTACCCTTCATTAAAGATAATTCACAACACTATTCTTAATTATTTTATTCCACTATACATGATCTAGTTCCCTATATATTGTCACCACAGAGATATTTATTTGTAAAATGGGTCATTATTGAAAACAATGTTAAATTCTGTGTGCACTATCTTTCATTAGTGTTACATGCCATAACAATCTCTTTTTATTAGCAAGAGAATAAAAATTTGATAGAATCCTTCATCAAAAATATTTTATAGAATACGAAAAAATCAAAGTAAACAATGTTATACATCAAGATTATTTCTTGTTATTATTTAAAAGATTGAATACTGCTTAAGAGGACCCAGTACCTAGAGAAGAAATTTAAATTAATTAACACTTAGGAAACATTGTCTTTAAAGAGGGGATAATTGTAAGAATAATGTCAAAATGACAGTGATATATGATAGAGGGCCAACTACACTGTGTCATCGTCACATGACATATGGTCAAAGGAAAACTGAACAATGTAACTATATCATTAGTTTCAAAAAGTGATTCTGCTATATGAGGTCCGGTCTTTATTTTTAAATTCGTTTTTTTAGATTCCTTGCAAACTACACAGAATAAAATATGAAATAGTGATCTAGATAAACTATAAATGTAAATATATAATAGTAATGATAATATATAAACGTAAATAGGCAATTTATAAATAATATAGAATAATAGAAAAGCGATAAAAATGGAAATATAATAAATTATAAAAAAAATTTTAAAGAGAAAAATAAAGAATTTTGTAATGACATATCTTTTTTACATTTCATCATGGGTATAGTTTTTATTTCCTGTAAAAAGTAATAATAATTTCATAAAAATTTTATAATTTATTTTTATTGTTTTGTAAGTTTAAGTTTGGTGCTTGCCTGAAGTTGCTTTCTAATTTATATATTTTAGTAGTGATATAACGATTAAATTTACAATTGTGAGCAGTAATTTTTTTTAACTCAGTACTTTTGATTTTGAAGAACATTGTTAGGGATATGTATATTTTTATTTAAATTATATGTATGCAGTTGTAGTCAAAGTCATTATAAATCAACTTTGTTAAACCAAGATAAAAATATTTAGGTATACATTTTGTTATTGATTATTTGAATCAAAATTATTACTCAAAATTATAATTTTATCTTAAACAAAAAAAGATAACAGCCATATTTATGTTTTTACAAAATGTTAAACACATCGTGAAATTTTAATGCAGTTTAAGTAGACAAGAATCATTTTTGCTTATTAATAACCTAGATTTTGCATAAATTTTTTTTTATTGCTCTCTGTACTTTTGCATCAAAAACAGGTAGGTGTATTATCCATTTGCATAAATAAAGTTGTGACATTTATGTTTGTATCTGTTGTTTAAGGATTTTTTAATGTTAATTTGTAACATAACGTGACCCTGCCTCAATGGGTTTTGTACATTTTTACTTTAGCTATTTCTTGTTATAATATTTGTATGAAGAAAGATGAAAACAGGTACTAAGAGTACATTAGTAACTGAAAAAAGAATTTGACAACAGAGAGTTCAATTCAGTTTATAGTTTACACAGTGTTCCCCATAAGCTTTTTTTGAAAGCCCACCCACCCTGCCTGCCCTTTGATAACAATAAATGCACCCTCTATGCCCTTTGTGTAAAAACAAGCAGTCATCCCTTAAAAACACTGCCTTTTTTCATACACCATTTTGAAAAAAAAATTAACTCACTATTTAAATAATAATTACACACTGTTATAATTCTCTGTGTTTTTAGTTTAATTCTGATTACTATCACAAATATTTACTTTGTTAGGATTATTAGCAACAGGTAAAATTTTTATAAGTCTCTTTTTTTGGAGGGAGGAGGGGTTGAGATATTCATAAATTAAAGTGATTTTAAATTTTAAAACTATTTTTTCAATAAATACCTTTTTTTATTAAAAAAAATACACATTTAAATGTTAATTTTCTAATAATTTTCAGTTTCAATTATAGAAAAAAGCTTTCAAGTAGTTTATCAATTAATCATTATTTTGTTACTTTACTTTTTTGTGAAAAAAAATTATGCTCTAAGATTGTCTTTTAGCATGTCTTTAATTATTTTCATTAATTAAAAATTTCTCTTCTTTGAAATATACAACTAAAATAGTATAAGAGGGTAGTCTAAAAACTGTTGAGGATAAAATTCAGTTCTTACACAATATAAAAATTTTTTTACGGTCTTAAGTGGGTGCCCTTTTCAAAGAGGAAGCACCCTGCCCTTTTTTTTATTCTTAGGGAGAACTCTGGATTATGTGGCAGTGCAAGCCCAGAGTGTTTACTTTTTATGCATGGAAAAGTTTCTGTGATAAAATATACCAAACTTTTAACTGTATATAAAATGAAATCATCTTAAAGTTACAATTTTTCTTGTTATCAAATCATTACTTACAAATAACCTATGAAAGAATAAAATTTTTGACAAAAAAATTAATCAAAGAGTACAAGAGAAGGCAATAAAAGCATTAAGGATTTCAAATACTGAATATTTTTGGAGGTTTATAAATTCATTAAGAATTTAAAAATTTAATCTATAAATTTCTTAAAGAGATTTTCAGTGAGCAAAAGGCAATTAATTATAAACGCATACAGCATCTTTTGATATTTTTTTAAAATATTGAAACAGTTGTAAATATGTAACTACAAAGTAATGAGAAATAATTATGAAAACTACAAAGCTAGATTAAAAAAACATGCCAACTCTAAAATAATTAAAAGTAGTTAGAGTGGATAAAGATAAAATGGTATACCATGTGAGGTTTAGGATAGCATTAGAAACTATATCATTCATATCTTCAAAAGGTCTTGCATCTTTACCACTAGTGTTAGCAGAGAATGGACGAGATTTTACAGCATTCAAGTGAGATTGTGAATTCCTTATTTTTGAAAATTTAAAACACATTTCTGTTAAAGTCTGAAAGGATAAAATTTTTTTTTATACATAATTCATTTTTATTTAATATAATTCACATTGTATTAAATAATTTTAATTTCATATTTTAAAATTTCAGGGGTAATTGTGAGCCCAACTCAAAAATCCGGAAAATTTCTAGAGTAAAATCATTAATGAGGCATTTAAAAAAAAATTAATGTCTTTATAAATTTAAATCATTGATATTTCACAACATGTAATTCTAAATAAATTATATGCAGCAAAATTTAAATTAATAATTATAAATAAGTTTACTTTTATCTCTAATCACATTTATTACTCTACCAGAAAAAAATATTTACAAATAAAAGAGATGCCAAGCATAAATTCGAGTTCTAATATTTTTAAATAAAATATACAAGAAGTTTTATACATTAATGTGATCGATGATTTTTTGAAACTTCTGAACCTTGGATTTCCGGAGCACAATCATCTCTGAAATTTGTCAGAAATCACATAAAGCAAAATACACCTCTGAATTTTTTTAAAGACCTACTACCATATTAACATGACATATTTTGAATTTTTGCATTCTGCAGTTGACATTGAAAATTCGAAAAGTCAAAAGTATTAGATTTCAAAACATTAAGAAACGGGTAGTACTTGTATTCTCTCAAAAATGCTTACAAACTAATATAAGCTTTATTGATATATTTTAAGAATGAATAAAAGCCGTTTTAAACTAAAATCCTTCTAGAATAAAATATAATAAAAAAATTTCAAGTAGTATTAATCATTTAGGTATATTATAATTTTACATTGTGATGAGATGTTGCTATAAGGCTATAGTGCAACAAAAAAATGGTTTAATGTTTTATATCAAAATATAGTTACTTCATTATATTTTTAATGAAATTCTTTTACCTATTTTCAATTTTTGGGCAGCTTAGAAGATATTGGTCTAAAATATTATATAAATATGCCACACCTTGTTGCTTTTTTAAAACTTAAAATCAAATTATTTTGAATCATTATCATTGCATAAAATTATTCTCAAAATTCAGTAAAATTATACAAGAAAATAGACATTAAGATAATAATCCTGGATTGAACCCTTCATAGTACACCATATGAACAATAATTGCAATATAGTGCTGAAATGGAATGGTTTAATGACAAAAAGAAAAAAATAATAGAAGAAGCATTCTTAATATTTGCAATTTTGTTACTTAATAATGACAGTATATGACAATAATAATGACAGTAATAATAATAGACAATAATAATAGTCAGGCTTATTGCTGTCCCTTGACAGAGTCACAACAGAAACTAAGGATACTGAATCCCCGTAAATATTCAAAAGAAACAAACTTTTTCAACTTAATATTGACTACACTAACAAGAAATATTATATAAACAAGATTTTTTTTTCTCAAAACATTTATCTAATATAATTTGAGTATATTCAAGAGTTTAGACACATTCAATTTTTCAGGATGGCCACAAATCAAGGAAAGACATCTTTCTATAAGTTAAACTTATAAGAGGTAATTTTTACTTTCAAGAAATTAAATCAAAGGTAGCCAATCTATTATTTTAATAAACATTATTCATTTAAGAATAATTTGGGGGCACTTAGTGCTGATATTTAGACTGTAAGCAAATTTTTAAGTTAAGAAACTCACTGATTCCAATAGACTGATCTCATATTTTGAATATGATTATTATCCAAACAATCTCTGTTACTTTCGGTGAAAATCGGAGAGAGAAGGACTATTATTGGGAGAACCAATTGTTTTTGAATTGAGTGCATATTTATTTTTCAGGTTATTTAAGTTTTTTTGGTCAATAAATGAATATCAAATAAATACCTTAGTTTGAATGATTTATTCTTAAAGTAAAGTAAAATACTGTACATACTATTTTAAGCAAAAAAAGGATTGATTGAACTTAAAAATAGACAAAAATTTGAAAGGTTTCAAACATATTTAACTTACTTTTAAAAATTGCCAGATTGGTAAGAAATTTTTGTTTAGATAAAAAACAATAAATAATATTCAAATATAAGAAACTGGATAACAATCATTTTTATCCTTAAAAAATGTGGATCTTCTTTACACTAGAAGTTTGTAATCTTTTCATTAAGAATATAGAGAGCTGGGCAGAAATAGACAAGCTTAACCTAACAAGCATAACAATTGTTATGAATTCATAACAGTTATAAAAATAGCATGTTACTTACTAAAAAGTACTATACCATGGGACAAAAGAATCTTTGAGAAACCGCCTTAACTGAAGTTAAAAAATACAGAACTTGATGTTAAGGTTTGGAATGTTTGTTTTTCATTTCTGAAGAAATTTAAAAACCATTTACTTAAAGAATACTTGTTGTTATAACTTGAGGATATTCCTTGTTACTTGTAAACTCTCCAAGACGATTCACCAGTGGGCAAATTCATGAATGTAGACAGTTACAAAATTGGTGTCACGGTAAACCTGCCCCAGGATCCTACCCCTAATTTTACCACCTGGGGATAATTACAGCTTTAGTCCTCTCTCCATCGTTCATGTCGGAGTCTAGTGGCTGATAGGGGTTGTTAGGTTTGGTGAGCTATCGCTTACATTTCTCGCCTTGGTGATAATTATTTAACACCAAAGCACTGTCCCACCACATGGAAGCGTTTATCACAGCTCTATCTATGATGATTTCGCCAATCAACTAAATAAGGAAATAAGATATTCGTTAGAGCTCTCGCTTGAAATCTTGCGAATAAAATTAAGTAAAAGTTTTACTTATTTGAAATGTGATGGCTACGCTATCAGTATTAATGTTACGAGTGATAATGATCAGTATTAATGATATTAATAATAAATATTATTAAAAAAATAAGTTGTTTTTATTTATTCTTTTTGTCAAAAGGAATTTTTTAAAATTTATTTTCTTTGATTGTGCAGATTCATTCATTTAGATATTTATTTATTAATAATAAATATTATTAGAAAAATAAGTTGTTTTTATTTATTCTTTTTGTCAAAAGGAATTTTTTAAAATTTATTTTCCTTGATTGTGCAGGTTCATTCATTTAGATATTTATTTATTAATAATAAATATTATTAAAAAAATAAGTTGTTTTTATTTATTCTTTTTGTCAAAAGGAATTTTTTTTAATTTATTTTCTTTGATTGTGCAGGTTCATTCATTTAGATATTTATTTATTAATAATAAATATTATTAAAAAAATAAGTTGTTTTTATTTATTCTTTTTGTCAAAAGGAATTTTTTTTAATTTATTTTCTTTGATTGTGCAGGTTCATTCATTTAGATATTTATTTATTAATAATAAATATTATTAAAAAAAAATATATATATATTTTTTTCCTTTTCGTCAAATGGAATTTTTTTTATTTAAACTATTCATAAAGAAATAATAAAATAAATGATGCTTTTGCTCTTTTGACTCCTAAGAAAGTTTTCGATTCTTTCGAGAATATACATTTTTCACATCAGTGTTTGTGAATACACCTTTTAAAGTTTTGAATTTGCTTTTTTGTTTTTTTTATCTTGAAAAATTTTTTAAGATTCAATTTCCTCTATTCAATTCCCTCTTTGACTGGCCTGCTTGGCAAAACTCTTGATCTGGTCTGTTCTGGATAAAATGGATACAACAAATGTAATTTTACCTTAATTTAACTTACTGCTAATAGACAGAAACAACATATGATTTTGTTTAATAGAGCAATGAAATCAAATGATCATCAGCTAAAAAAAATTTTAAACATGAGAAAAAATTTTTTTATAAGTCCTGTATAACTAAATTTTCCATGTTTTCCCTAAATCTGAAATATGTTTAATTTGTAAAATTATATTTCGTACACGAAATTAATTTATTTAGTTAGCTTATGACTTTAGTGTTTTTTGATCATATTTGTTTCTATTTTTAACTCCTTTTTGTTGTTATTATGTGTTTAAAGTTAATAAGGCTGCTCAATTTTTTTATTAATAAGGCTTTTAAATTTCTTAATCAAAGTCGAAAGAATTTCTTAAAATTATAAATCGAAACTATATATGAAATTTTGACAGCTTTGTTTTTATTTCAAACGTGTGCATTTAATTTAATGAAATAAAAATAAATAAAAAAATGGAAAAATATAAATAAATGACTGAATCAAATAAAAAACTTCGTTGTCATATCATGGTTAAAATAATTTGAGTATAAATAAATTATTTAAAAATAAGCAAATTTTTAGTTTAAAAGGCAAAATTTTTTTTTATTTGTTTAAAAGGTAATTATGGTCCATCATTCGATCATGAGACTATTTAACATCTGTTCCTAAGGATCAGAATTCTTTTTTATTTTACTTTATAGGAAAAATGATATATACTTAATACTTTCATGTGATATGCTGCAATTTTAAATACCTAAAAGATGATTGAAATTGTCAATTCAAAAAACAATTAATACTTTAACAATTAATACGCAAAAAAGTAGTAAAAAAATAATTGTCGCAAAAAAAAATGATATTAAGTAAGACTGAAACAAAAATGATATCAAAATATGCTGAAGCACTAGTGAGACAGGTGGGATGAAAGACATCGAAAACAATTTGATTGAATCGTAAAACTAGAAGGTGTTTTTAAAATCCGGAAATCAATCAGGCTTCGATTTTTTTGTCACGAAATTTAATAGGGGCTATTCGTTAGATTTCAATATGGGTTATGTTTTTTCTCTTAGATTAAATATTAAACATTAACAAATATTTGTCTTTTAAAATCTTACTCTCTATAATAATTATTAATTCTATACTCATTCTATAATAATCTTATAACAATTATTCTATAATTGTAATTCTAACACTAAATGTTAATTGATATAAAGCTTCAGTGTGTTCCATTGATATATTAAATGTTTTCCATAGGCGGAGCCCCGACATTACGATTAAAGTTTATTAAGGTAATTACGAATATTATAACCTAAAAAAAGACTATTTTTAAAATATTTAATTCGAGGAATGTAGATTTTTCATCGTTTTATCATTTTCAGTCTTAAATAAGGTTTTATATCTGACAGTTAAATTTGCAGTCCTTGTGTTATATCTAATCTAGTTTTGAATTTATTTTTGGTGCATATACATAAGCTGAAAACGAATAAGATAAGCCGAATTATGGTTTACTTCTAAATGAACTGAAGATACTTGTTATAAACGATAAAAATGGTAATTTGGAAAGCATTTTTCAAGAATGTCAAGTATCTAAATGACTTAATTTATTAAATTTAAAAAATTTTTTTTTCATATATCCTCAAGGCAGGTGTGTATATTTGGGGCTGATGATTATGAAATCTAACACAAAACTGTGATATCGTGGGTTCTATTCCAGCTGAAGACACTTTTTAATTATTATTTTTTAATACTGAAAAATGTTTTTCTTATTTTTTTAAGTACGCATGTTAATAACTAATAATTTAGCAATTATATAAAAAACTGGAAGGCTCCGCTACCTGTTCATTTTGCTCACTAACCCTCGTGGTTGCTTCTGCATTCATTGCAAGTTAAGAGGAAAAACGGTTTATTTCCTTTTTTTTTCTACAAAAATTCCGATTGAATTACCATTTACATTTTGAAAATGACTAAATTTGAGGCAAATCAATAAAATTGGTACCAATTAATAAAATTAGAAAATTGGTACCTGAGTTATTACTCAATAAAGTTGGACTCATGGGATAGAACATTCTCCTCCGAATGAGGTGCACCGAGTTCGAATCCCGGTGATGGCTGATCGATATGAATTCCACACCCGGCTTTTACCGACCACAGTGCTGACGTGAAATATCCTCAGTGGTAGGCGGATCATGGATTAGAGTTCCCTTGGTATCAGACTAACCATGGGAGGATTTCGTGGTTTTCCTCTCCATTATGGCCTATGCTAGCTCTTCTTTTATTAAAATCTATAGGTTATCATCTCATACACTCTGAGATTTCATACATATTGCCGCAAACATAATTTTTATACAATGGCAGCTAAGTTTATATTTTGAATAAATATTTAGTTAACTCCTATGATTATGTCAATTATTTGAATACAAAATATAGTGAATTATTATTAATACAGCCAGACCTCGATATAAGGTTACCCGCATATAAGGTCACTTTTCCAAAGTCCCGGCTCACTGAATAGGAATTCTTTGTTACAGATTATCGGATATATGGTCAAGTTTTAAACATTGTTATCGCTCATAAGGTCATTTTTATCTGAGGCGAGGGGAGCTCTTTTCTAACAAAAGCCTATTTAACTTCCTTACAAGGCAATTACCTCTCTCGAGTTCAAGGAAAATGCTGCAGCCAATGAACAAGTTGCAATTTCTGAAATTGTTTCATAAGTTGTGGACAGTGAAGACAATAAGAGTGATCCTGAGCCAGTAGCTGTAACCCAAGTGGAAGCCTTCAATGCAATAAATGACATACGAAATTTTTTTAAAAACCATGAGGGAGCTGAGGAACATTTCGAGAAGTTACAATATCTAGAAGACATTGTTCGAAAAATGAAACCAAAAACGAGACAGACCTGCATAAATGATTATTTTAAATAAGGTAAGATGCAAAGTATGTATGTACAGTTTGAGGAAATTTGTAAACAGCTCTATTTTTAATTAATTTTTTTTTTTGAAATCTAACTTTCTTTTAATTCTTTACTAATTCTGTTAAAATTCATTGAATTAAGTATTTAATTTATGACCGATCGTTTTCGTTTGTATTACCATTTTTAAAAATTCATAATGTGTACTATTAACGTGCTTAGTTACGAACTGCTAAGGAATCGGTTAAAAGGTCTGACTGTAGTTATATTTAAAATACTCTAAAAACTTTCATACTTTGTGTTCTTTTATTATAAAGAATAGTATCATGATGACAAATAAACTAAAAATGATGTTTACTCTGTTGCGTATTTTATTTTGTAAACAACTTAAATATTGAGATCTGCGTAAAATATAAAAATGACAATATCAACTATTTGAATTGCCCTTTTACGTGCCAAATTCTTTCAATTAAACATAATTTTTTGTGTGGTAATATTAACATATACTGTAGTAATAAACATTTCTTAATGTAGCCTATTTTTTTTCCTATAGTGGTTTTTCCCTCCTTGAAAGCGAGTCCCTCATATTTAAAACAATGTGCACAGTTATGGTTATTATGCAAAAATAAAATTCTTACATTTCATATGAAGAATCCTTATCAGCATATGTATCTACAACATAATCGTGCATCTTAGTAGTGGCGATGCCTACAGGAGGAAATTCGATAAAATCGCCAAATGTCCGATGTGAGTTTTGGCGAAATTCACGACGAGCCAAGATCAAAATTTATGTTAACCTTTCTTGCTGTAAAAATCCTTCTTAAGTTCTTGGCTACTTACAAATAAGCCAAGCAAAATTTGAAAGCAACCCTTATTAAACCCCTCCAGTTGACTATTACTCTTGTCAAGTCTTCTATTCACACTTACCCCTTCGTTATCCTCCCTCTAATTTCGCCTTGGGGGGTTTGGGGCAGATCGCTAGTGGAATCACAAAATTTATATAGATGGTTTGTAAAACTTAATTCATAATTTTTGAAAGCAATTAGTCTGTTTTCAGAAGTTCATCAATATTACAATAATATTTAGTTTAAATATTTAATAACCATCAAAAAAATCATTGCCTTCTTTATTAAACTGGACTAAACTAGCACATTCTTTACTTACTGGAAATCAAAATACTAGACCAAAACATTATTTTGTAACATATTGGGAATTTTCAACACAAATTATCATAAAGTGCAAAGTAAATAAACGGGTAACTAGTTTTAGTGTTAATAACAGAAGTAAAAACGTTAAACATATAAAAAAAAAGAATTTTTTTTGCCGTCCAATAGTTTACTGAAATTTGAAAACATGTCAAAAAAAGAAACTATAATTTAAAAAAAAAAAAAAACAACCTTAGTTACATTTCAATTTTAATGTGCACCATTTTAGTTTTAGGTTAAAACTTTTGAAGAAGAATTATATTTTTGTATCTAGCTATTTGAAGTAATAAATTAAAATTTTAATTCATAAATAAGAGTTAAATACTAAAAAAAATTTACAATTATTCAAGTTTTTAATGAAATTAGTTTAATATTAATAAATAAAAACAAGTAAACATAAAAAATATAAAAACACTATTTATGTAAGTTTTTTGTTAGTGTTGTTTTATGAATGATAAACTAGTAAAAGAAAGAGATTAATAACTTGAGTTTAAATGACAACAATTTAAAAAAAAATGAACAATGCTCTTTAACAAATAAAACATGAAATACAATCAACATTAACTGAAAAAAAAGAAGAAAGAACTATTGTTCAAAAAATTATTGTTTGAATTACGAAAATAATTATTTAAACAATAAAAAAGTTGGGTATTCACAAGGCAAAAGAGGTTATTTGTGACTATTCCTTTAAGTATAATAAAAACTAACAAAAATAAAAACTAATCATGTCATTATTTATTGTTTAAATTTTGGGAACATCTTACACTCCAGCAAATATTCTAGAAAAATGTGTACCTTATTATCAAACGGGAAAACACAATCAGCATACTTAATTAGTTGACTGTTTGCAAGCAGGGCATTGTAAGGGGACGTTATCACATCATCTTGATAGGAAGGAAAAGCCGCAAAAACAAATCTAAATAAGGTTTAAAGATATCATTGACGAGGAAACTACTTTAAATACACACACACAAAAAAAATGTGTTTTAACAATCTTAAATTTAGTTTACAAATTTTGAGATTTAAGACACATATTTTAACATTATATAACATGCTAACATGATGTGATAAAATTATTTGAAACGGCACATTGAGTGTGCAAATTAAACTTTTACAATGATTCATAGCAGCTTGTAGTTTGCGGGTTATAAATCTAGTGAATTATTAGGCTATTAATTTTTTCCAAACATTCTAACTTACTCAATTAAACTTTCAGCGCATGGTAGTGTCTCAACTGGGAAAATACAAGAAATTATTACATATTCATAATTTTTTCATTCAAATTTGTGTAATTTTACTTTATTTGTAATGTATTTTAATTTAAAAGGTGACACTAAATAATTATTATTTTCAACAATTATTATTTTTTTAAGACATCTCATCAATATTTCTTTTCTAAATCTCTTAAAAACCAAATGCCACTAAAATATAACCACTGGAATCATTTAGAGATAACTTCTTTAACTAGGATGAAAATTATTTTTAATTTTTCAAAATAACCTAATCCAGAAATAGAATACTGGTTGCCTTAAGGTTATAAAATTGCAGGATTTAAGTTTTACAATATCTACAAACAAATTTTTAATCGCTGATATTGTTGCTCATGGTGCTGAATAAAGTCAACTAAATTAAAACTGTTACAACTTCTTTTGAATTTTAAGTGCTATGCTAAATAAGTATTGAACCTTTTTATTGTGCATCTTTATTTAAAATAATTTGTATAAATGGTATAATGATAAATGATCAAATGAATAAACTGTCAAAATTTTAAACTTTGAATTATGAAATGTATCTTTTGACACGATAATGCTTTCATGCACTGTAGGAATTTTTTATATGCATTTATAAAACTTAATTGCTTATTTTGTAATATAAAATTTACAAAGTAAGTTACAACATTTATTGAAATTTGGAGCTTATAATGCTGATTGTAAATTAACATTATAAGTAAAATCAGTATTTTATTTGCTTTAGAAAATAAAATTCTGATATTAACTGGTCTGAATAAAAAAAAATAATTTGTAACTTTAGGTTCTTGTAATAATTAAAATTTCAAAACTATAAAAAATATGAACATGACTAACAAATAGGAAACTATTATCTAATAATATTTATATTTAATTTCATAAGATACTGAAACAAATTTTATTAAATACCTAGATAAATGTTTGTAATGAAAAAATATATATTTTTAAATTAATTTACTTTAGTCATAATAGTAGTCATTTAGATATATACATACATAATATAGTATGCACATTATATTAATATAGTATACACATTGTGTCCATGATTATTTTTGTGTTACTATTTGTCATAAGTATAAAAATGGAAATAAACTAAAAAAAGGCAATAAAATAACAAAAAATAACTTACGTGCAACATATTATAATAATTTACAGAATATGATGTTTATTGCAGGAGCTTCAAAAATAAATAAAGAAAAGAATGAAGAAAAATTTAAAATACATTCATTCAAAATAAATAAGAATGTTAATAATATTTAATGAATTATTTATTTTAAGAATGAGTAATATGCATGTATGTGTGTGTATATAAATACATATATATATACACAGTGGAACCCTTTTTTTAGGTTTTCATCAGACTAGCATTAAAAAATACACAAAGTAGGATACCGTAAAATCAGGGGAAAAAAAGTATATTTTTTCGAAAAAATTGACATGAGATGAACTATTAAGAAAATGTGTAATTTTTACATGGTTTTTGTATCTTAAATAGAATTTCAACAATATCCCTCTCAATACTTACTACTGTTTGCGAATTTTTTACTAGTTTTTAATACTAATACATACAATGATTTTTATATTTTGCTTATCTCCATTATTTTCATTACTATCATTGGGAGTAGGCCTTTAATCAGATATTGAAGGAATTGAAAGTAAAGGAATGTGAGTTACGGTCAATATACACGCCATTGACTCTGGAAGAAATTCAGGCACGCAATTTTATTCCAAAGGGTCAATGCTACTGTTAGATTATGAGAAGCAGTTAATCCCGAGAAGTTTGTAAGGCATTTTAATTGACACTGTCCACTGCTCCAAAAATCAAATTCAGAATATCCAGACTTTTTGTTATTTGTGATTTAGAAGCATCTTGCAGCTCACCGGAATCAAGAAAAAGAAAAATGAATAACTAACCAGTTGTGCAGTGTAACATTCTTTAAATGATTGGATAATTTTAAAATTGATAAATAATTCCACTCATAAATTTTACAATTTATGCTCCCATACTTCCTTTAACAACCATTTCCCTGCTTTGCCCATCCCACCACCCTTCTGATTTTGAATCAAGGAGGAATTCCTCTTTCACAGATAAAAGAGCAATTAGAAAGAATAAAAAGGATGTCAGAAAAGCTACTGAATAAGTTCCTTATTTTAAAGACTAAAAAAAAGAAAAAGAAATTCAGAACAAGTTTGTGCAAAGCTTTATGGAGACAGAATTATTTTGATGTGCTAGGAAAACGGTTTAAGTGGGATTTTCTTAAACATATCAAAAATAGAGTTTTGAAAGCCAGTAACAAAGTATAAGTTACCTAAAAACTTTTTAGTGCATATTTACTTATTTTAGCTCCCACAAGATCAAATCAAAGAGAAAAAAGATGCTCATAAGATTTTGAAGCCAATAAATATTATTCTGAAGAGAGAAAAGGAAATCTTTTAACCATTGGTTTAGTATTGAAATGTTTATTAAAGTATTTTTCATTCAAAATTAAACTTAAATTGTCACTTTTGACAGAGTTCTAATTACACTGTGAACCCTGTTAACTTATATTTGTATGGCTATCATTAATATGAAAAAGTAGAAGAGTGTGTTTGTTAGAAAGATTCATTTAGCGCATATGACAAAATTGTCATATGCAAAAGCATGCAATAGTTTTCTTTTTGTAGTCTATTCACTTTTTACTTAAAATCCTTTGAAATAATTTCTTACTTTACATAGATATGCAACTTAAAAATATAGAGAAAACATGGAAGAAGATACCGTAATTTTGCGGAGATATGCCATGGCGTTATTGATTTAAAACTTTAAAATTTAGCAGAAAGGCGTACATAACAGGGTGGCCTATATAGAATTACTTTTTTTTTTTCTTCTTTAGAAATTTTTGCTTTTTAGAAGCTCCACTGGAAATTTCATCACAATTTTTTCCACCTGTTACTAGTGGTTTTTATTTATTTTTTCATGCTTAATGTTACTCCAAAGAATGGTCAAGGCACCTGGAATTTTCCCCTCCTCCATTCTTTCTTGGCATCACTTTCTGGAGACTGTAGTAAACAAGAGAACAAAGTCTCTCTTTCCCTTCTGCCATATGAACAGCTGTTGAGTGTAGGTAAAGGAATGAATGAAAGAAAAGAATGAGGTAAAGGAAAGAAAGGAATGAATGAATTTTAATCAGGGTGGTGCCAGTAATAAAATCAGCAGCAAAACAAACACTTTCCCCCTGTTTTTTCCAGGAAATATGTCATGGCTTCTGTCATGGGATGCCTCTCCACTCCCCCTTTTTCTTCAGCTGGTTGTTAAAAATACATGAATATTTGATGAATAATGGGTGTGGATGATCTTGGGATGACTTTGAATATTCTTACAATTAGAATGTTCAAGAAGAATTTCAAACTTTCAACTGAACGTCAGTGAAGATGGATGGGGAAAAGCAATGTGTGATAATTTTACACACAGATAAAAGAAAGACCGTCATAGGCAGAATCAGTAAAAAAAAAAAAAAAAAAAAAAAAAAAGAAAGAAAAAAAAGAGCTGTTTTCTGAAGCCTGAACATGTAGTTTTCCATTAAAACATGTATAAATTTTAACATGTAATATGATAGAAAACACATAGTTTCTCTTTCAGCTCAAAATGAAATACAGCCTTTTCTAATTAAGAAAAGATTAATAATTAGCACTATGAAAGGTAATAAAATATTTTCTGAGGATTTTAAGCCATTCTGAATAAAATAAAATGAAACTAAAAAATAAACTGCAATTGTTCATTCACATCTTAAACAATTTTGAAAATTAATATATTAATCTAATGCAATTATAAAAATGAGGCACAATACAGAAAATATATATTTATATAACACCAGATGTTCATGTTTAAAGAAATTCAACATTGAGGATATATTAAAAAATATAAACATACTTAGGAATTTTAGGAAATTCATCACATAAGTACTCAACAATAGCAGTACCAAGACCAGAGCCAGTACCTAAAGAAAAGTTTGTGAAACAATTAAAGAAATAGAATGAAAATATTTCAAGTCCTTATAATAATTAATTATACATATTTTATCATATTACTTGGAGGTTGTCCATAAAATAAGCTTCTTAAAATTAAATGGTATAAAGCTAAACTCTTTTTCCTATTGAAACACTTTGTAAATTTTTTTTTATTAAACAATTCAAATAAATAAAAATTAGACAGTGAATTTTAATAAAAATTTCAATTTCCAGTATATTTTAATTGGTTTTTTTATCTATAAAAATAATATTTATAATAAGATGAAGAATACAATGCAGCTAAAATAGTTAACATCGAACAAATTTAGAAATGTTATTGTTAGCAGTACAAAAGAAATAAAAAAAGTAAGAATTAGTATTAAAATCTTACCACCACCAAGTGAATGAATTACAAAGAAACACTGAAGATTATTGCATTCTTCAGCTTCTTTTCTAAACAAGTCAATAAGTTCCCTCTTGTATTTTGTACCATAAAATTTATTTCCAACTGCCCTGAAATGATAAATATTTAAAAATATCTAAAAATATTTGAAAATAAAATAGACACGAGAGAAATTGGTATTTAATGATGGGAATTAATTTAAGTTAGGCAAATTAATAAAAATATGTATTATTAAAAAATACTAATACATAATGCTAAGTTGAACAGCAAACATGAAATAAATTTTTTGTTTTCTTTAAAATTTCTAATTCTTTAAGAATTGTTCTATTTTTTTAATGCAATTTGTAAAAAAGAAAAAGTACCAATATCCATATTAAGTTACATTACTTTTTCTTTTGATGTTTCAACCTGTTTTTAATTGCTTTTGTATGCTCATTATAAATAAGTTTTGACATTGTAAACAATGTAAGATTAAAGCATCATTTCATCATAATTTGTTAGTGAAATTTGATTGTTTGCATTTAATTTTTAAAATTTTGTGCATTTTATAAAGTTATGTCAATTTTTAAAAAGGCCCTTTAGGGCAAGTTGAAAAAAAGCTCTCTCAAGTTTAACATAGCTGCTAATTTAAAAGAGTAAAAAAATGTGTTAAAAAAAAAAAAAAACTCAATATGTAAAATAACGAACAGCCAACATTTCACTTATGTATCTACAGAAATAGAAAATTTTCAGTCTAACACAAAAATGTTGTTTTATTAAGTGTTACTTATAAGGAAATAAATATTAATATATCTTTTTAGTTTCAGCAAGCAGTAAAGAAATCCTAGATTTTATTGACGAATGAAGGACAGAAAATTTTAAAAATTTCAGTAACAAATCAGGATAAACAATACACTTTCTTACGAAAGTAATTATAGAATATTTTCTAACGATAAATAAATATTATAAAATTATACATTTAAACTATTACATACACATTATACATTATTAATTAACAAAAAAATTATCTTACAATTTTGTAAGTGCACTCTTTATACTATGATTGCATTCAATTTATGACTTAAAATTGCACTATTCTAAGTCTTTCAAGCATCTTAAATAAAATTAAGATTTTGAACAGGTGTGAACTGATTCTGCACGTTTTCATTGCTTAATAGATGAATGATATAAATTAATAAACTTGCCACTCTGAGAAATGGTAAAATCACTATGGCAAATCTGACAGAATGTATACTTTTCTCCAAGTTCACATGTTTTAAAAATGGAAATTTCTTAAAATATTTTGCATCCGAGGTTTAGCAATAAGACTTTTTGTTCTCCACTATCACTTTTATCATAAGTGAAAAAAAAATTCAAAATTTAATTTTAAAAGCTATGCTCTCAATTAGCACAATCTAAAAAACACACTAAAAGTTGAGTTGCATTTATGATGCGAACTCCTTTGAAGGAAATTCTTAAGCCCCGCTCGCATAACCGACGATAGTGGAACAAAATTTTTCGATTGAAGGTTGTTTTTCCTGTTATGCATAGCTGCAATTCCCGTCCGTAGAGGGGATAGCACAATCGGGAAATTGATTTCATGCACAAGAAACACACGCATTCATTAATAATATTTAATTGGCTTGTAGAAAATTTGTTAGAATATGGAGGTTGTTTTTCCTGTTATGTATAGCAACAATTCCCGTCCGTAGAGGGGATAGCACAATCGGGAAATTGATTTCATGCACAAGAAACACACGAATTCATTAATAATATTTAATTGGCTTGTAGAAAATTTGTTAGAATATGGAGACCTGCTTGAAAAATGCGTTTGTGAGAAAATAATGTTCAGAATTTTAAAAGTTAACAATGCAGGCTAAAAATTCTTTTAGAGATTAGAGCTTCATTATAAAAATTTAGAAATAATATCCTACAGAAAGATGCAAAGAGTATAAAAAATTTGTAGAAGTCATGACTGAGCCAAAACAAGGCCTTTTTATTTTATTTTTAATACCTTTTGCACTGAATTTTACTACAAATAAACTAAGCGGCATATCTTTTCTGCATATTATTTGCTATGAAAAACATAAACCTATTTCCTAGAATAGCTTTTTGTAAGAAGTAAACTAGTGATAAAATTGACTTATCACACAAAAACAACTATGAAATTCTAAGTATTTGTCATTATATGCCCTTACCAATTATTTCCACAACCTGAAACATCGGTTACTAGTTTTGCTTTATCAAAAAGGTTTCGAAATGGCCCTCGTAGGATTCTGGAAACTACACTTTCTTCCATGTCAACTAGTATGGCCTGCATAATGACATTTTATTATTTATAACATATTTGATCAACATTTAAAAAACATGTGACTTCAGCATGTAAATTAAAAGCTTTAAAGTGACTTAGGGAGATATAGTTATAATTATTTCACACATTAAAAAAGACAATTTGTAGATAAAAATGTAATTGATAAAATATCAGTAGGAAATTTTAAGAGAGTTAAGTATCGCAAAATTAAAAAAAAAAGTATCACCCACAGAATTATTTTCAGTAAATTGTTGCAAGTTTGCTTTGAAATTTTTTATAAAATTAGACAACTATACATTTCATGAAACTTTTTATTGCCAAATTTGAGCTTTGTTCATCAATTCTTCAACAACTATCTTATAAATAGTGCCACCTTAATAAGAAAATCTGCAGGTAAAATTAAAAACTGTTATTATGAAAAAAAGAACAAAAAATTAATAGGGTTCAAGTGCCAATATTTAAACCATTTTTTCCTGGTGTTAAAACTTAGGGAAGTTTTTATTTTTATTTTTAAAAAGGGTGCAAGGGATTAGTCATTGTCAGCATTTATCAGAACCCTTTATAATTATATAATACATATTCTCCTCTTATTCTCTTTCTCTCTCTTTGTATATATATATTTGATGTGCTGCCATGTATGTCCAAAGATGGCAGCACATTTTCAGACATAAAATGGCAATAAGAAAAGTTAAAATATTGGAATTTATAAAGTAATAAGTAAATATTTATTACAAAATTGTGCAATATTTTCAGAAAAGTTTTACATAAAATCACGTATTTACACAAAAATTTTATTTTAAAACAAACAATAACATTGAAGATGTTGAGAATTAGGAAAATATTTTATAATTTTAGAATATTATAGAGAATATATAATTTTTATTTTTTCATTATTACTAGAAATGAGAAAACAAAAGTCTCTCTGAAAAGATTAGATTTTTTTAATGAAATGGTCTTAAAATGAAGCTTTGTAAACAAGGCATGTGTTATAAAAATTTAACACGATTAATTTCAATAATATCTGAACTATATCTATGTACATACGTAATATGGTTTGAAACAAGAAATTCCTGTTTCATAAGTTGCTTTTTGAGGATTTATTTTTCTCTAAATGTAAATGCATACTGTTGTTCAATTAAACCTAAGAAATAGTGGTGGTGTTTAAAGCAAGAAATATGTCGAATGTATTAGGAAGAAGACCACTTTGTCAAGCCAGATGGGGCTGAGCTTATGGGTGGATGAACTGGACGACTGCCCAAGGCTGTCAAAAATTCTGGACAGGTTAATACTTATATGTAAGTTTTTCTTTACATTAATTAAATCTTGGATATATTTTTCCTATTCCTTTTCCACAATTCATGCAAATTATTTTAATTTATTTTTGAAATGTTTCTAATTTCATTTCAATTAATGTTCCTTTTTGTCAGAAGTGAAATCTTTAAAATAACACGAATTCAACTATTATATTATATAAATTAATTATATTAAAAATTTCAATTATTGCACATTTGCGAGTGTGTGAGGAGGGCAATCCCTTAGAACTGCAATGGAAAATGTCAAGAAAAATAAAAAAAACAGGGTTGGAATGATTTAAATACATTTAAGTAAAAAAATTATAGATTTAAATCATGTGATTTTTTTAAATAATAGAACTATTTAGGAAATACTATTTACACAATACTGCATTATTTAATATGCATATACTTAAAGCTGTGATAATAAATCATTGATGTCAAATCTCATTGACAATAATTGTTTTATTCATAGAATGAGGGATAATTTAATTAATTGAAAAAATTATTATTGTTTATTTATTTATTTGCTTAAGAGCTTAAAAGTAGATAAGAATGTAACTTTCAAATTATACCATTTTGCATTATTTATTTCATATTTTAATGTGCTCATTGTAGTATGTAAAATAATTTGCTGTTTTACTATCAATAAATGTATTTTAATTATACCCATTTAATTTTATGCACATTTATTTAAATAGAAACAGTTTTAAAACTTATTAATGTGTAGTTAGTATATCTACCAGTAAATAAAGACTTGTTCAGAGTCTGATTAAAAAAAAAAGACTTTATTCATTCTGCTACTAGTTTGCAATAATTAAATGATAATATTAACATTTTTATTATTATTGGTATTAACAATTTAAGTTGCAGTAAATAATATAGAGAATATTATTTATACATTTAATCAGATTTTTTATCATTTGGTGCAAAATGAATATAAAAAAAAATTTGCTTCAAATAAAAAAAAATCCAATGTTTAATATATATTTGTTAAACAAAACAAATTTAAATAACAAAACAAAATAAACTTTTTATCAAATCTGATAAAAGGCCTCAATGTTTTGACCAGGGCCGATAAAACTATATATCCTGGTCCAGATAGAACTACTACTAAAACACGTCAATCAAAGTGCAACATTCCTTTAAATTTGATGAGATTAAATATGATTCCTTTAAATATGATGAAAAAAAAATAACACAAAGAAAATATCAATATCAAACACAGACAAAAATATCATTTTCTGCAATGAGTTATAGATTCATGCAGTTTTTCTTTCTCATGTAGAAATAAACTTTGCAATTTTACAGTTGTTGTGGGTATTATCAAGATTTAAGGTTAAAAATAAAAGACTTCTATAGATTCTGAGAACCTTCATTACAGTTGAATAAGTTGCTAGTGCAAAAAAAGTAAATGATATACAATAAGACCCACAAAATGTATTAAAGTGTGCGACTAAAGTTCTTATAAAAAAACTTAAAATTTGATCGAATTTTTTTTTTTTATAACAGAGATACATCTGCAGATACATAGCTAATCTTACAGTAAAGTTCTGATTTGCTAAGAATTAGACACTAGATTTCTTTAATGTAATATTGTGTTCTTAGAGTTTCAGTGTAAGATTGAAAAGTGGATATGATACAGATCTATCATGCATTAAACTGTAAATATCTTAACTGTAAATTCATTCTATTGTAAATTTATATATACCCTCGCTTTAAGGCAGTCAGAAATACTTGAGTATGATTTCTTTGGAGTTTCACATACTTTAAAGAAACAACTGGGATCATTCACCTATTTAGAAAAACACAAATTAGAACATATTAATTTCACTGAAAATAAAATGCAACAGTTATACATTTTAAAATTGTAAAAAAATAATGTTTTATATAAAAGGTATTAATTAACCTTCAATAGCTACTTATTGGTCAAAATGACCTAAGTATACTATAGATAGGTTACTATTAAAGATAAAGCCTGGAAAAATATATTTGTAATGCATAATTAAAAAAATTATTAGTTTATTATTAACTGCATGGCATTTATATTAAAAAAAAAACCCTTCTCCAAAATCCATTTCATAGACAAAGTTATTTGATAGGTCAAATATAGTGAAACTCAGTAATACTGAATCATCTGCAACACCCAACAAGTATATAAGCAATGGTTCACTACATTCAAAATATTTAAAAAAAAATATTTTTAGCATATTGCAATAGTATTTTTGGAAATAGTGATTGCAATAGTATTTTTGGAAATAGCGATTGCAATAGTACATAATTTGCTTTATGAATTATTAACTAAATATATATATACAGTCTCCTTGCAACATGGTTTCTTTATACAGTAAATTTCTTTCTATAACAAAATTTTGAATTTCTACATTCAAAACATTTAAAATAGTCTCCATGTCACGAAATGGTAGTCTCTTTATAACATTTTTCAGATGTTTATCTTTCTTATTCTCATCATTTTTGAAAGAAGTTGCATTTAAAAGCTGAAATTTTTGAACAACCGATTCCATCTCCCAAGTGCAAGTTTTTGGAGAATCATTCACATTATTCACTTAAACAAAATAACTATTTTAAAGCTCTCCTTATAATATAACTTCATTATTACTAAAAGTCGTTAAGTATATATTTTGAACTTATCATATAGACTAAAAAATTTTATAACATTTATTCAAATAGCAGCAAAAAGTAAATTTCACTATTACTCACTGGAAGTTCACTATAAATGAACTACCAGTTTCTCAGCAGTTCACTATAAGTGCATGAAATAACATTAGTTAAACAGCAACTCAGGTGGAACCATAAGAAAAGTTCACTACAACCAAGTGTTCATTATATCTGGGTTTCATAATAGCGAGGTTAGACTGTAAGTCTTATGGCTAAAAGCAGAGGTGTTTAGTTAGTAGTTAAAAGTGTTCAACTGTGGACATTTATAGTTACAGTATGTTAGATAGATTAGTTTACTCTTCCACTCCAACTTATTTGACATTAAAATTCTTACTGAATGAAAAGTATTAACATTATCATTAAAATAAATACTAGTTTCGACATTTTGTAATTCCAGTTTTCATTTCTAATTATGTATCATTAGAAATATGTATATGGTAATATTTCATTTAAAATAAATTTACTCAATAATATAACTTATGAAAATATAAATTTTAAAAAATATTTTTATAGAATAATAAAATTATTCATAACAATTTCAGAAAATAGATGCATATCAGTTTTACACACTTATATATAACAAGTCTAATAATGGCCGAAAAAGAAAATTAGATGGATTTTTAGAGCATACATTATAATGATATGAAGAAACAAATTAAAAAATTATGACTCGTAGCCTACCGTTAACTAGGGTTACTTTTACTTTACTTTAAACCACTTTTCCAATTAAAACATCTAACTTCATAGTACAGTGTAACGTCTCATATCCGGACGTCCCTTTTCCGGAAGGATCGATTTCCCGGATTCTTTTTAACAATCAAAATAAACAAACATCTCTTCATCTTCCCCTTTCTTTAAAAAAAAAAAAAAGGTCTCTTGACACGTTTTCTCTTCTAGCTTGCACTGAGCCCCTGATTTATGCATTGAACCCATAAATCACAAAGGGGAAGAAGAGAAGATCTACCAAGACCATTGAGTGACCGTCAGCGACGCTCCTACTCTGTAATGCAGGAAAAGAGGGAGATTTGTTTTCAAAAGACGGCAACTGCCTCCCTTCCCCTCTCTTTTCCTATGCTAGTAAAAGAGGCATTTCCTGGAAACTTTTTATTGAAAGAAAAGGGTAAACGCTGCAAGCATTAAAGTGGAGGGGGAGTCAAAATGGAACATTTGAATAGGTCTAAAAGGATACATGTCCTTGAGAAACATTCATTCTTCCCCTGACCATGTAATATTTAGGAGGCGGGGGAAAAAAGGGGGTAACATTCTTTCTTTAGCAGATTCTTTCAGTCATACAAGAAAAAATAAAGAGAACTCCATCAGCATGCCCCACCTTTATGCTTGATTGATAGCCAATAATTGGAGAGAAAACAATAATTTGTCACTTCCCCACCCTCAACTTTAATGATCTCTCTACACTTATTTTCTTTCACAAATAAGGAGGAAATGAATTTTTCTCCTCCACCTACCCACCTTAATGAATGAGGGGAATTTCCCTTTCTTGCTTGAATCATTCTAGTTAAAAATGGCGGATTATTATTTTCATAACTGTCAATTTTTTTTCGTTATCAATATTTTAAGCAATAATTTGATTTATTGGATAATCTAATACTAGAACATTATTCCCCTTAAAAATAATGTTTATTTATTTTTGCTTCTTAGATTTAGATCATTTTAAGCTTTGTTCCAGAATGAAGTGAATTATCCCTTCCTGTTTGAATCGTTCTAGTTCAAAATGGCGGATTAATATTTTCATAACTGTCAAATTTTCGCATTTTCTATATTTTTAGCAATAATATTTTATTTTCCAATTCATATTTTATGATTGATTAATTAGATATTCTAAAACTAAAACATTATTCCCCTTAATAATGTTTATTTATGTTTTGTTTCTTAGATTCAGATTGTTTATTAGATCATTTTAAGCTTTGTTTGCCTTGGGGGTCAATTATACGGACTTCTAGAAGTCCCACCGATTCCGGATACGCGACTTTACACTGTACTTACTTTAGAGTTCAATTTATTGTTGTAAAACTTGGATCTACAGTTACATACTATGTTTACTTGTATGACAGTTTTCTAAAACATGATTGCTTAAGTTTACTCTCAATATGCAGTCCCGAAAGCTAGCATTAAAAATTCAATATTTCACTATGTCAGATGGTGATGTGGTAACAAAATGCTAAAAAACTACTTATACATTGTTCAAAATTTAAATAATAAAAATAAAAGTGATAAAATATTTCTTTTGCATTTTAATTTTTCGAGTATTTTATTTTAAAAAGTTAAGAGATCAAGATTGTCACATAACTGTTATCGATACTATGTATCTGTAACTGAAATTACCGTATGTTTCGGCGGAAGAGCCGCGGCGCTATCGAAAAAGAAGTTGTTTTTTTCCTACATGCGGCGCTTCCGACGAAATATTTTTTTGTAGCAAAAAAATTTGTCAAGGAAAGTTATTCAAAATGAAATAATTTTCTGAGAGAAAGACTATTAAAAAAAATTAATAAAGAAGTCGACGAAATATTTGCCCGTATCGCGATCTACTGCAGAACATCGCCAATTCTTAGCAAACTTTCGCCAGCAGCCTGTAAGAAAATAAACGAAATAATAATTTAAAAAAAAAAACATCGCATAAGGAGAAAATTTAAAAGGTATGCATCTTGTATCCACCCCCAGCTTAAGGAAAAATCGCAAGATAGAAATTTATTTAGCGCCTTGGCAATTGTAATTTAAGCGAACAGAAAATGAAGAATAGGACCCTAAATCCGACACTCACGGGACTGACGAAATGCCGAACTTCGGATCTCTTACGGAAATTCCAATATGGCCCCCAAATATTACTATAATTCAATTCCACTGTTAATTTCAGAAAAACCAATAAATTTAGTCAAGTTTCGATCGCAGATTATGATGGGGTGAATTTAAAACTGGCCCATCTTAAGAGAAATTTTGCTAATCAAAATAATAATCTATATAATATAATCAAGAAGAAATAATCAGAATCCTATGAAGAAGAAATAATCGTTTCTTCTTTGGAGCGAGATCATAGTTCTCGTTTTTTCTTTTAGATAATATTTTGTTTTAACAAAAGACGCTTACCTCGCAAGAAAAAAAAAAAGCGAGCAGGGAACTACAATTTTTTTTTTAACAACTAATGCTAAGAAACTAACAATGAATAACAACAAAAAACAAGCCAAAAACTAATAACGATAAAAAAAAAAAACAAGCAAGCAACAATTAACAAGAAAAAATAAAAAGCGACAAAATAAAAAAAATTAATGAATCGAATAAAAAACCGCAAAAGGAATAAATTCATTTTATTGTCCACATGGTAGTTTCAATGTCAACTGGGTGTGGCCAATTTATGGTCAAAGAGAGGAGGGAAATTTAGGGGCAAATCAGTAGAGCACAAGCACAGCTGTCAAGATTGATTGATCAGTTTTTTCCAACTTCCATTTCTTTATTTTGTTCTATTGGAAATGCAGGTGTTTTTAGTTCTCACTTTATTTTAAACTGCTTTAGAAACAGATGTTTCCTTTGATACAGATTTATTTTTTTTCTTTCTTCAAGCTTCTTTTTTATTTTTAAAAGATAAAATAAAGTAAGTTACTTCAACAGAATAAAATTCAAAAGAAAAAGAAAATAGCTGATTTTTTTTGTCTTATCAATATAAATTTCTTTAAAAAAAAAAAAAAAAACGAAAAAGATTAAGTGCCGAATTTTGGGATACTGGATTAGGGGTCCCATACCCTTTTCTTTTCCCCAACCCCTTTAAAATATAACTGATTGATTCCTCCTAAACAGCTCCAATAGAAATGACACGCGGAGGAGGTGGGGTACACCTCTCTTTTAAACACTTTCTTCTCTCCTTCTAAGTTGAGTCACATTGGGTTATTTGCATTGAAGGAGAGGGCATCATTCTACCCACTAAAATTCCACCCTCAAAGATTGTGAAAGTGAAACTTATCTCCCCTTTGCTCATTCCTTCAGAATTTTTTTGGGGCCTGCTTAGTTATTTCTTATTTTTGTTATTATTAGTTATTTCGTTATTATTAGCTGTTTCGTTATTATGTATTAGTTTTTCCTCAAATTCTTAACGGTAATAAATTTTAAAATCTTTCTTATTACATTGTTTTACGGTTTTCTGTAATCAGTTCAGCCTTAATTCAGCTACTGAACATATAAATATTTTTTTGCTGTTCTTCTGTTTTTTGGCGCGGTGCCAACTGGTAAGAACAACTTTATTTTATATAGTTTTGTTGTTTTCTTTTTTTTTCTTTTTGCTGAAGGAGAAAACTTTTTTGTTGCTTTTTTTTTTTTGCTGAAAAAGAAATTTTTTATTATAATTTAGAAATTAAAATTTTAATTTATGAAATGCATAAAAAAATTTAATTTTTTTATTATACAGATACTCTAAATGGTAATTCAAAGGTCTCTTCTAAATGGATGCTGATACAGGGTTCATGCTCTACTATAAAAATAAAATTCAAGTACTTTTTAAGACTTATTATAAAATTCTCAAGGACTTAAATTTTAGTTAAAGATAGACTAAATTTTAACATTTTAAACTAAAATGTTTTGACGATAAATGTTAGTCGATAATAGCAGTACTGAAAAATAAGACTTCCATTGCTCTCTCTTGATTTCGGAAAGTGATCTAAGTAAAAAAAAACAAGGGTGATTGGCATCAAGTCGAGAATAAAATTCATGATGCATAAAAACGTCAGGTTTGAATTTTGCATTAAGGCTTATTTTAAGCTAGGTATACAACCTCTGAATAAGCAAAGATTCGGGCAGAAGACGGGGTAGGGGGGAATGTTCTATATAATACTGTGATATCAATTAGATATTTAAAAACAACTCTGCCGGGAGACTTTTATTCAATATTTAAAGTGGCAAAAGCATTTAGACAGTGAAATTTAAATTGTTCTTAAATATAATTTTGAAATTTCGACCACTTTTCTATTTAAGAAAATTAATCAATTATTGGATATTGCGGCTTGATTATCATTTTAAATTTATTACCAGTCAACCATTTTAAATTGAAACAGTTGCCAACTACCACCTCAATACCTTCTGATAGATTCTTAGTAACAATTTTGGTTACTTTGACTTTTTTAATTAACCACTCATACTTGAATTAACTTTATTTCAGTAGCATCGATCATACGCACTTGACATGGTCACGTGAATATGAACTGCAACGAGTAGTTTTCAAATCGAGTATAAATACGAAAATCGATGTTTGATATTACAAAATCGATGTTTGATATCGCAAAATGCGTGAATACGAACAGCGACATTGGATTTTAAACTCGCGGAAAAACTAATTGCGCTAAAAAACCGCTTAAGTACAAATCGCGATATTAGATTTTTGAATCACGCGAAAACGAATTGCAACACCAGGCATTAAAGTGGACAAAAAAAAAAAAAAAAAAAGCTGAACCTTTACAACGCAGGTCACTAGGAGGAGGGGGGGGGGTGTGCTCTATATGATACTGAGATTTATAAAAGCAACTTTTAACTATGCTGGGAGATTTTTATTCAATATTTAAAGTGGCAGAAGCATTTAGACAGTTATCTTTAAATTTTTCTTAAATATAATTTTAAAATTTTGACCACTAATATATTTAAAAAAATTAAGCAATTATAGGAAGGCGCAACTATTAAATTACTTACTAATGAAAAATATATCACATCGTTCAGTAACTAATTCAAGAGAAAGCTTACTTCTACTTCTTTCAAGAATCGCGATATTGGGTTTTAAATTCGTGTGAATATGAATCTTGATATTCGATTTTAAAATCGCATGAATATGAATCGCGATTTTGGATTTCAAAATCGCGTGAATATGAATCACGAAATTGGATTTTAAAATCGCGTGAATATGAATCGCGATTTTGGACTTTAAAATCGCGTAAATATGAATCGTGCTGTTGGATTTTAAAATCGCGTGAATATGAATCGCGATTTTGGATTTTAAAATTTCGTGAATGTGAATCATGCTATTGGATTTTAAAACCGCGTGAATATGAATCGTGCAGTTGGATTTTAAAAACCCGAAATACAAATCACGATATTGGATTTTAAAATCGCGTGAATATGAATCACGATATTGGATTTTAAAATCGCGTGAATATGAATCGCGATTTTGGATTTTAAAATCGCGTGAATATGAATCGCGATTTTGGATTTTAAAAACACGAAAATACAAATCACGATATTGGATTTTAAAATCGCGTGAATACAAATAACGATATTGGATTTTAAAATCGCGTGAATATGAATCGCGTTTTTGGATTTTAAAATCGCGTGAATATGAATCGCGATTTTGGATTTTAAAATCCCGTGAATATGAATCGAGCTGTTGGATTTTAAAAACACGAAAATACAAATTGCGATATTGAATTTTTAAATCGCGTAAATAAGAATCACGATACATAATTTTTAGATCACGTGAATACGAATCGCAGTGAGTAATTTTTAAATAGCGTACAAATACGAAAAACGATATCTGATATTACAACTGCGTGATAACGAATCGCAAAATTGGATTTAAAAATGCGTGAATACGAATCGCGACGTTGGATTTTAAACTCACGAGAATACAAATCGCGATATTGGATTTTGAAATTGAGTGAATAGGAATTGCTAGTACGATTTTTAAATCGCTTAAAAAAATTGCAACACGCAAGTTTTAAATCAGTTAAATACAAAAATCGATGATTGATATTAAAATCGTTTGATTAAAAATCGCGATTTTGGCAAATTCCGGTGCAGTTCCTAATATTTAAAATTCCAAAAATCAGCCAAACAAGAAAAAGAAAAAAAATATCGGCGCTCGAAACGAAACGCTTAGACTCCTTTCCACTCTATAGCAGAAGTCGCGGTAATCCGACTATCGTTCGGGCGGCTTGGGTTACTCCAATAGGACTTCCCAAAAATTTTAGTTTTTGGAACACGGTCGGAAATTTTCAAAATTGGGGAAAAAAAGCGGATTTCCGCTTTTTCGCGGAAGTCTTTCATCCCTGCAACACATAATTTTTAAATAAGTCTAATACGAAGATCGATGATTGATATTAAAATCGCCTGAATAAGTATCGAGATTTTGTCAGAATTTGGCGCAGTTCCCAATATTTAAAATTCCTAAAATCAGACAAACATACATAAAATCCTAAAATCAAACAGTACGTGTCATCATCTGAAAGATGGGGAAGTCATTCTCTCACACTTACGCGCGTCAAAAAGTTAAACATAGAAATACTGGAAATAGGGCTGTTTTCCTGAGTTTTCGAAGCTTTTCAAGGTCATTTCGAATTTTTCAAGGATTTAATATCATTTTCAAGTACTTCTAGGGGCCCTTGAAAATCAAAATGAAATTCAAGTACTTTTCAAGGCTTTTCCAAGGCCGCGGGAACCCTGTGATATGCGCGGCTTAGCACCATTGCGGCGCTTACTATAATGTTTTTTTAAAAAATTTCATTTTTATTGAGGTGCGGCGCTTGCGACAAAGCGGCGCTTTCACAGAAAAATACGGTAATATAGAAATGAATACAAAAAGTGTAATAAAAGACACATTAAAAAAAATTCTGATATTTTCTCTAAGCCTCATTATGAATAATTAAATCTCATTTACAAAATTAAATATGAATGGATCAGATAATGAAACTATCTTAACACAGGGGCAGCAAATGGGGCAGGCAAAGCAGGGGATCACCCGAGACCTAGGTGGCACTGAATGTGATTCTGGTTCAATGTTCTCTGAATTCTTAATTTCCTCCTTTTTTAAGTATTGTTTGTTTAATAAAATATATTAATAGGTTGCCTTTTTTTAAAAATTATATATTCTTTGATTAACTTTATTTATGGTTACAGTTTTCAATGTAAAGTTTTACTAGAGATGGAACAAAAAATGTGTAGCAGAAAAACAATTTGTTTGACACTGAATAGATTTAGTTCTGTATTTTCCAGGAAGGATCTTTTCTCTATAAATTTTTGTTTCGGCCTTGGCCATTCATGCAACAAGGAATGAGAAGGGGGGTTGAATGAGATTTCTCTCAAAGAGTGAATGTAAGACAAAAACAGGGGGAGGGTGGACTTGGAGAATGACTACTCAAATTCTGGTCTCTTTTCAGTCTTTCATTCATTCTTTTCTATTTAGTGTGTCTTCTAAGCTTTATAAAAACAGGCAGAATTTTTTTTTTTATAAAACATTAACTTTGGAATTTAGGCAAACAATTAAAAAAATGTCTTACTTCAATTTATTTTTTAACAAAGATAAAAAAAATTGTAGAATAATGATTTTTTAAAATTATGTTTTGATGTGCCATTCATTGGTCTTTTCAGCTGCTTTTTTTCCCACTAAAAATAAATTTTTTTATACACTTTAAAAAATGAACTATTAAAAATATTATTATTTGTACAAATATGGCAGAATAAGAGGAATTAATTTTCAAATAAAAAACTGTCTGTTTAATTAAGTGCTAAATACGAGTCCTAGATATGTACCTATGAACCTGTGTGTCGGATATACTCTTTATGTAATGTAAATTTGTTTATATAAATTTCAACATTTTATGTAGAAAATACTCCTATTTAGTCTTAAAATCTAATTCTAATTATAATTTCTTGTCCAAAATTTGGTAAATTTTTTGAGAAACAAGGGCTATTTAGAAACAAGATGAAAAGGTTGATTTCCAAGAAAATTAAGATTAGATGATTACCAAGGTCCTTATAAATTTTATGTTAACAACAAGAAACGTATATTCATTTTTAAAATATTTTATATATTTTGACATTTGATATATATATGAGATAGTTATTAAAAGATTTTTTGGAAAACTAAAGACTTTTTTTCTACAAATATTTGCTAATAGAGGGCTTCACAACTTCTGCTAGAAAAGCAAACTTGTATAGTTTTTTTCACAAACATTCAACAGCTCTGCTCAATGAATTTATTTTAACACCAGTTAAATTAATACTGAAATTTTTATTTGACCACAAAGTGGACGCAGTGAAATAAAGCAGAATCTACAGAATTCTGATATTTTAACCAAAATAGTTAAGAAAATAAAAAACTGTAGACAAAAATTCAAAGTTTTCTTAAGTTAACAGTTTAAAGATAAATTAAGATGAACTACTAAAAGAAAACAAAATTTTTTTAAAATCTAAATTATTAAAACTTCTATGACAAAAAAACGTGCTTAAAAGCAGCAGAAATTTCACGAAAAGGATAAATGTAGCTGTCGAGAAACTGCGACGAACAGTCTAACTTTAAAATTTTAACTGTAACTGTGGCGTGGCGGAAGTTTTGTAAACAGAAGGGGAATGATCAGAGAGAAGAGGTTGATATGTTATGCTCATTTCAAAAAAGCTTAATGTTTCGTTTTCAATTATGTTTCTTGTTACGTTTTGTGTTAAATATTAAATGTTTTAAAAAGAAATAGTTAATTCCTTTAATGGCAGAACTTGTTACTTTTTATTATTGACATCTTTTTATTTTTACAAGAGTAGCGATCCTTTTTAAAGCGAAAGAAAAGCTTTCCATCTTCTCACCCGGAAAATCGAAGAACAACAGAAATTGCAGGTAAGGTAATTTTGCCTTTACCTTTAATTAAGAATTATTATTGAATTTATTTTGAGTTGATTGAAAAATAATTTATTACAGTAGCAATAAAGGATAAATGTAGCAATAAAGGAAATAAAAATACGACCATCGAAGCCGACGTCTTCAGGGGGTACCGGCCCCGGTAGCCATAAAACAAAACCTTTTCCATTGAGGGGGAGGCAAATGCCTAAAGTAACACCCTCAGTACCCCGAAGGTTTTGTATAGAAGTCCAGGAAAAAACATGGAAGACAAAGAACCAATTTAGAAAAGAAACTCAAACAAATTCATCAGAAAATAAAAAATCACTTTAACCAGGTCAAACATCGATTTCATAAGCACACTGAATGAAAAGGAAACACTAAAACTAAAGAAAACAACGCCCTCTATTACATTGCGCAGATTGAGAAAAAAGAATTCAAGAGATATGTAACAAATTACAGTTTTATTAATTTGTTACGTATCTCTTTCTTGAATTCTTTTTTCTCAATCTGCGTAATGTAATAGAGTGCGTTGTTTTCTTTAGTTTTAGTGTTTCCTTTTCAATCAGTGTGCTTGTGAAATCGATGTTTGACCTGGTAAAAGTGAGTTTTGAGTTTTTATTTTCTGATGAATTTGTTTGAGTTTCTTTTCGAAATTGGTTCTTTGTATTTCATGTTTTTTCCTGGACTTCTATACAAAACCTTCGGGGTACTGAGGGTGTTAGTTTAGGCATTTGCCTCCCCCTCAATAGATAAGGTTTTGTTTTATGGCTACCGGGGCCGGTATCCCCTGAAGACGTCGGCTTTGGTGGTCATATTTTTATTTCCTTCATTTCCTTTATTGTTACATTAAGATGAACTACACATAATTATCAGAAAAATGTTACATGTTCCAAAATCATTAAAAATGTAAAAAAAAAAACCATAATAATATCAGTAGAAAAATGTTTACGTACTAATTTTTGATGCAAAAGATATTCCTGAACAGCTAACTCCCAGAAATGGTAACCAATCTGATTTCCACATTGGCCAACTATAAAGGATGAAAATAATTAAAATTATTACTTATTAAACTTATTTGAATGTTTTTTATGGGAGTTTTTTTTTTTTTTTGGCTAATTTTAAGACTTAGATTTAAGACAAAAACTGCAATAATAAAAATTTACCAAAATATTTATATAAAAAATCATAAAATACTATTTAAGACATTGACTTAAATAAAATTGAAAGTTTTATTCTTTCACTGGACACATCTTTTTATTTTGAATATTTTATAGGTACATTTTAATCCTCTTACCTTGTACAAAAATTGATTCTGGCATTTTCTGTTCCACATTACTTCATGAAACAATAAGCTTTAAAAGATCTGAAATGCAAAATTTTAGTTTAAAATATTAGAAAAAAATGCTAATTTGTATATAAAAATTAGGACTCAAATTATTGTCATAAAGATTATATAAATTTCCAATAATTTTAAAGAACAATTTATATAGCTGCTTTAACACTATTATTTTTTTGCTATATTTATTTTATTTTATATTTTTTGTAGCATTTCCCCCAAAATATCTTAGTTCATTTTGTTTTTATATACACACACATTGTATATAAGGGCTCGGGAATTACATTGCCCAACATGACCTGGGTACATAAAAATTCCAGTCATATATTTTAGTATTACATGTCTGACAGAGTATATAAATATATATATAATCAGAAATATTATAAAATACAGATTAAGCACTCTTCAAATTTAGCTGAAAATTCGCAAGAATGGGGTAAATAAAAATTCATTATACTTATTAAGACATGAATATCATTCAATTCAATTATATAGATAAGAATTTATTATATAAAGTAGGTTAACTTTTTTATTCACTTAGTAATGCTTATTTTTATGTATTAAAAAAAGCTTACCTTAATTGCTATGCATAAGAAAATAATTATATAAATGTTTGTAATATTATTTTAAAATAACACATTGAAGGACATGTACTTGTAATAATAGGTAATTTGATAATATTAGGTGCTTTTTGTTGTTGCTCTGTCTAAGCTATATATTTCGAAAAGTTAGGTGTTTCTTTGTTAAAAATAATGCTCTCAATTCATTCCCTCAATATTTATTCTTAAAATAAAAATGTAAAATATATCTTTTTTTTTGTGTGGTTAGATTACTAGGGATACATTCATATGTTTTCATTAATATGCAATTAGTAAAGATGTTTGGACAAGTAAAATTTTAATATAAGCATGTAAATCGAAAATTAACACACCCGGGTGGGCATATAAAAATTTCTGAACCCCGTAGGAAGATAATCTAAACCCTGGTAAGGCAATGATATATATATATATATATATATATATATATATATATATATATATTGAAGGGTTCGTTGATTTAAATCAAGTGATTTTGTTTTTAAATATTGATTTTAACATACAGATTATACAAAATACAAAAATAGCTTAAAATTTTCAGTGAATTTTTACCCATTTATTAGGTCATATGTGCTACACAGTGTAATGTTGACCACATAACAGCAGAGTAAGATTAAAAAAAACAAACAAAAAAACTATCAGTACGCACAATTTAAAAGAACCTGCAAAATCATAACATAATATTCTTTATATATCCTGTAAAATCATTCATAATATTCCTATATTTTTCTCACAGATTCGAGTCATTCTTGAATAATAAAAAGTAAATAAAATATCTTTTAGGAAATTTATCAACAAAATTAGAAAAATAATATTTTTTAATTATCTGCATGAACATAGAATTTGAACGTTACAAGTATGTTTTGCATCATGAGTAAAATACAAAACTTATTCTTCCTTTGCTTTTATCCAAACAATTAATTTTGAGAACTCTTTAAACAAAATGAGTTACTATAAATAACATGAATACCAATTGAGATGAGTGGTTTTTAAAGTGCATGAATTTGAATTATGATATATAATTTTTAAATCATTTGAATACAAATCATAATGTAATCATGTAAACATTAAAATAGGTGCTTGAAATTAAAATTGTGTGAATATGGATAGCAACATTGGAATATACAAACATGTGAATAGAAATCAATGTCAAATTTCTAATATATACATGAATACAAGATATGAATCTACTTAGATTGGTCTCTACTTTAATGTTAATCAATATGACCAACATTTCTCAAAATGGTAGATAAAATTGGAAGTTATGAAACTCTATTAAAAAATAAGTATTTAACCTTAGTAGTATAATCTTTGTGATAAGATTCTAAAGTTAAAATTAAAGGAAGTCAACAAGGAAAAATTGAGTTGTTAATAAAAATGTTAATCTTTGTTAACTTCTTATAACACAAAAAAGTTGCAAAATTTTTATTCACATTAATTTTTGTAGTTTACTTTTTCTTTTAGTTTAGAAGGAATCTGTAGATTAATGCATTGCTGCTAAAATAGATATTACTAATAATTACACACTCATACATATATATATATATACACTGGTGTGCAAAACTTAAGCAACAAGTGGTTTTTCGGCCACAGCTCCCCCACAAAGTATAAGATAGCCATGAAATCGCAGTATAATATGCACATAATTCAGTAAAAAGATTATTTGTATGCAAATTTTAGAAAAAAAAAAACGTCGTAGGTGATGTAAGTGTACTTTAACCATGTGGGTCGGCGCGCGCAGTTCAAAGCTATGATAAAAGGATGAAGAGCACCGTAGTTAAAGACATTCGCTGCAAGTGATTTGTTTCGTGAAACATGTCTTCAAGAAATCATTTAGACGACTTTACTCGAAGAAGAATGATTGGGAAGCTTTAGGAGGGGCGTAGTGTGACCATAGTCGCCGAAGAGTTCGGGATCAACAAAAGAGTTGTTTCTCGTGCTTGGAATGCCTTTAAAACTACTGGTACAGCTGTTCGGAAGGTTGGTGGTGGCTGTCCAAGGAAAACAACACCAAGAGATGACCGTTACATTGTCCTCCAGACGAAAAGAAATCGTTTTCACTCAGCGAGCGCCATATCTCAGCAACTGTGCACAGCCAGAGGACGACAAGTATCAAGATTTACAGTGGCCAGACGCCTCTTCAAAGGTGGCTTATTTGCTAGACGTCCAGAACGTTGCATACCTTTAAAAGTTAGCCATTGACGGCCCCATTTAGAGTGGTGCAGAGAACACGAAACCTGGACACCTCATCAATGGAGTCGCGTCCTCTTCACAGATGAGAGTCGTTTTAGTGCTACAAGTGATTCTCAACGCCAGTTGATCTGGAGAGAGGTTGGAGCTCGATTTCATCCCAATAACATAGCGGAAAGAGATCGTTACGGTGGTTCTGGAGTTGTCGTCTGGGGTGGCATTATGCTGAACGGTTGGACTGAGCTTCAGATCTTCGACCGAGGTTCTGTAACTGGAGACCGCTACTGCAATGAGGTAATCCTACCCCATGTGCGTCTGTTCCGAGGGGCCATTGGACCAGACTTCATTTTTATGGATGACAATGCCCGGTCACACCGTACTGCTAATGTTCAAGAGCTACTGGAAAGTGAAGATATCACACGAATGGATTGGCCAGCTTACTCTCCAGATCTAAATTCCATTGAGCATGGGTGGGATGCATTAGGGAGACGTCTTGTGACACGACAGTATCCTCCTGGTAACACCCATCAGCTGAAAGATGCGTTAAAGGAGGAATGGAGACGCTTACCCCAAGAACTCCTGGATAATCTGGTGCTTAGCATAGAGAGACGATGCCAAGCAACAATTACAGTAAGGGGAGGGCACATCCCATACAAGGGAACATCTGCTAGTTGTACTTACGCTTCTTCAGGCAATCATGTGTAACGCCACTATAGGTCAAATAAAACCTTTTTTTGTTCCATACCCTACTTTAAGCTTTGTATTCATTTCTGCGCCATTATTCTTTTACCATCGTTTAAGTACAAAATAATGCACATCATATTCAAATTTCACGTCAATTGGATGATTTCTTGTAGAGTTATGACAAAAAACGCACTTGTTGCTTAAGTTTTGCACACCAGTGTATATATATCTTGGCCAAAGAATACCTAAGGAGGCCTTTTCATTTCAATTCCAACCTTCAGTAAGGATAGGTTCGAAAAGGGACGAAATATATTGCACCTCCAAAACCCGTTTCACTGTCTCCCCTACATTTTTTGTGGGGGTGCGTGTGTTAAGTAACCCGAAACTAATCACTGTCACAGAAGGGGAATTGCAACCTGTGGGGGTCAACTAGCTTTCAAAAGATATCAGAAGAAACTCACTCTTCATCTTATATTATGCTTTTTCTCTTTCTAAGATAAACTTAAAAAATATTTTTTTTAACTCTAAAACGACTTTATTTATTTTCAAAATAGTTTTATCATTTTATTTAACATGCACTTTTTCTAATTATATCTTGAATTGTTTATTATTTTGATTTGATTCTTAACAAATAAACACCGGGGTTATTTGTTATTTGTCACAAACAAATTGAAACATCAAAATTGAAAATTATTCGATTTAATTATCACAAAATTTTAAATTATATTAAGACAGATCTAAATTCCGATTATATCACTTAACTTATTCAAATAATTTAGCTCGGATACATTTAAAACTTCACCCACAAACTCATATTCATCATTTTTACTTACATTATTTCTACTCAGTTATAGTTACTTTAAAAACTTATCGCCAAAGATATTATTTAACAATAATACAAAAGAAATTCCTTATTGATCTAAAGCAGTTATTTAGTATAAATTTATTAAACTGCACATTTTGAAAGCGCAGTTTTATATGAAGTTTATTTTAAAGGAATAAAGGAAAACATAACTTATTAAAAAGCGAAAATATTTTATTTATCAGCTTTTGCTTGTTAAAAGGTATTTATATTTTATCAAATAATTTTTATCAAGTAATATCTTGTGATTACTTTAATAAAGGAACTTCATTTTTAATTTTAGGCCTTTAACTTAAAATTATTATAACCCTAATAACAAAGAATGATGGTAAAAGTGGGTAATGAACGAATTTTATTTGTAAATGTCGTAAATAAAAGGACAAATAAATAACTTACAAAAGTATAACTTATTTCTAAGAAATTCCTTAAAAACTATCTTTGATAAGCTTTATAATTTTCTAAACGTAGAAGTAATATTATAAGAAAATTGATGTAACTCTTTCATTTCAGTTTTGAGGATTCATAAAAAATACCATCATTTCTGTCGTAAAAATAAATTATAACATTTTCGACTAATAAGCTGAAGTGACAGTTTAAATTTATTTTTCTAATAGATCATTTCGATGGATCATTAAAAACAACAAAATAAAACAATTCTATGTTATTTTACATTTTAGTACATAGATTTGTGAGACTGCTCACTGTAATTAATATAAAGATTTATCAAAATAATCGAAATTAATTTATAAAAAAGTACGATAACGAAATTTTTGAAAGAAAAGGCATTTATTGGTTTTCATTAAAACCTACAACATAACAACAGATTGAGACAAGTTTACTTTACAAAATTTTATTAAATACAAAAATACAGAAAATTATGGTTATCTGGGAGATATATTCATATAGATGGCATGCTGGCTAACCCTGGGAAGTTTTCGTGTTTTTCCTCTTTATGTAATGCTAATGACGGTTAGTTTTCTTATATTTTAATTAACTATAATTACACTAATTAAAGTTTGCAGTATAGAAATTTCTACTAAAACTCTTCTCCATGAATGGCAAAAGAGGGTCAGGGAAGAGAAATTAAAATAACACATTGATTACATACTTTGTTCTAGCAAAAAATTATGAATAAAAGTTACATTATACACTTTTAATATGAATTCGAAAAATTTCTCATTATTAAATACATAAGATATTGCATAATTACTACTCTTAATATATATTTTTAGAATATTGCGAAAAAAAGTTTTAAAAAGTGTATTAATTAGGAATTACCGATTAGGGAATCAACTAAGGAATCAGGTCTGAAAACATCAAAACCAGTTTGACTGTCTGAAGTAACAAAGAGTAACTTAACTTTTTAAAGAATTTTAAAATACATGCGTGTATTTTCATATTTTTCTTCATTTGCTGATTAAAATGAAAATTTCATAATACTTTAGTGTTCTTGTGTATTTACATTAAAGCCCTAAAAACAGGGTTAAGTGCTTGTTCATGTTTGGATGATGCGTGGTCTTGTGTACTAGCTATTTTTTTTTTCCTTACCGTGAAAAAACATACTATCCCAGCTATTGGAGTAATTAAAACTATTTACGGAATGAAAAAATTGGAAGCTTTTAAATTTTTTTAATGTGAATGTTTTTTTAAACCTACAAATGAGTGTACGATATATTTAAAAAAAAGAAAAGGAAAACGGCGGTTTTGTGATGCTTTATAGCATATTGGAAGATCTTTACGACATTTATTCGATTTTAATTAATCTCACTTTATTCAGCAGCTAATTTTTTTAATTCTGAAACATCTTTAAAAAACAAGAAACAAAGTTTAAAAAAAGGGGAATAATGTATTTAAAAAATAAATTCCATTCTCAAAATGAATAAAAACAAGAAAATTATTACTACTAAATAAATAAAATGTATATAGAATGAACGAATTATCAGCAAATATAATTTTCATAATAAATTACAAGCTTATAACTAAAGAGAAAGCTATCGGTTTTTAAAGCGTTCCCCATATCAGTTCTTCAGAAGGACAGAGAGAGAGAAAAAGATTTTCAAAAGGGGGCAAGACCTCCCACCGAGAAGATTAGTGAACTTGGGGGTGGAAGTTGCCTTCCTCCCTTACTCAAAGGTAGAAAGTGACTTGTGTTTCAAAGGCAATATTACAAAAAGTAATAAAGATAAAAAAAATTAACCTACATTTTCGTGGATAGGAAAGATTGAAAAAATTATTAGTATTTTTTTTTAATTAATCACTCCGATTCTTGAACAAGAAAAATCGATTCAAAGTATGACAAGCCCGCCATAGACTTTACATGTTAAAAGCAGAATTGAGGAGTCTGCTTGGTGCAACACTTTTCTCCCGGCAACCACGATTCATGACCCTGATTTTCTGCTCTTTTGAGCGCGCCCCGTGTTCTTTGTTCGCCAAGATATATATATATATATATAGTAATTTTACAGGCATACATATTAATGCATTGGTGCTAAAATAGATATTATTACCAATAATTACACACTCACAAATATATAGTAATTTTACAGGCATACACTGCAGCGTTATTGATTTTAATCTTTAAATTTTAGGGGAATGGTATATCTCACAGGGCATGGTATGGGGCAAAACATTTTTTCTCTTTCTTCTCTTGAAAATAATTTTACTTTTTTAAAACAGCACTCTGAGATTTAATTCCCTTTCCACCTAATACTAGCATTTTTTTTCATGCTTAAATATTACTTAAAAGAATGGGGAATGAATGTGAATTATTCCCCAAAGCTTCCCACACCCTTTCATGGGACCACTGTCTCTGGGCTGCTTTTGGCAAGAGAACAATGCTTCCTCCCTTTTTCCATTTGAGAGCCAGGTATGAATAGTTACTGAATATAGGGAGTAGGCATGGGAAAGAAAATAAATTAGAAGGGAATGAATGGAGAAAATCAAGAATGTAAGAGAAGGGTGATGCCAATGATGACATCAAAAGCATGCTTTACCTGCTCTTGCCACAAAATTTGTTTCTTCTACTTGCTATGGTTTTTGTCAGTAAGAAAAAGTTAATCTTTCCTCAGCTGATTGTTAAAAGCATATGAATGTTTGATGAATAAAGGCTGCCGATGAGACTGGTATGATCTTAAATATTGGTAACAATTAAAATGCACAAGAAGAATTTCTAACTTTCAACTGAAGGTCAGTGAAGTAGGGAAATTAAGAATTATGAGGATGGGTAAGAATTTATACATGCTAGATAAAAGAAAGACTGTCTTAGGGACTTAAAAAAAGAGCAGTTTTCTGAAACCTTATTTAAGGAGAGAAAGTAGGGGGAGGAAATGGAAATATATAAACTTGTTTTAAATTATTGGGAAAATGCTTATTCTTTTTTACTTTTCCTCATTGCTCGTATTTTTTGTTATAGAGTTTGTTCATTGTCTTGCTTAGCCTATTTTTTTTTCATTTAATCTTTCGTTACATATATACCTTTTTCTGCTTAAATATTACTATGATTTGAATGCTAGATATTCTAAATATAAAAAACCTAGCAATCCATTAAGAGGAAAAGTTATACAGCTGCATTTACATTGGCTGCCATTAAAAGATCTTAAATCATCCCCACCAAAAATGAAATAAAAAAAAACATAGAAAGTTTGATTGAAAGGGGTAATACCGAAATAAACGAACTTATTTTCTTCTGATATGGAAAATTCAGATTTTAAAGGCTTTTAATTAAACTATACAGTGATACAATATTATTCACCTTATCTGTAGGCAGAGCTTATTTTTGCTTGCAGACGTTATGGTCCGCATAAACTTCCGGAGCAACCGGAACTTATTTCTTTTCTAATGTTTTTACTTAGGCTGATTCAATCATCGTTGATTAATATGAAAAATTCATTTTTAGGAAAAATACATAAAAGTTAAAACAGAAATAAAGGTTCTTTGAAGTGTGTTTGTTTTTAAAGTCTCTAAATAACTCAATATAAAGATCTATATGCAAACATTACCTGGAATTATTACAGAATAAAGCTCTACACTATTTTGTTTTTTAAACACTGACTATATTTATTTCTACTCAGTGATAAAGCCAAGGGCCCATATTGTCCTTCTCTGAAATTTTTATTTAAAAAAATTAAAAAATATATGTAATCTCAAAAAAATATATATGAACTCAAAAAAATTCTTTAAATTTCAAGATTTCAAGCGTAATTTAAAATAAAATTGGTACTTTCCCATAATGCAATGTAAAATTTAGGGTAATATCTAAATAAAGAAGCATGACTTTTAACACTAAATAATTCAGATTCGTGTGTGCTATATTTGACATACAAAAAATAAAGTTACTTTGAACCAGAGGTGGCATTTTGGCGTGGCACACAAATTCAATTTAAATTGAGAAAAAAAAATTTATTTTTAAACAAATTTTTAATATAAAAGACTTAGTTAAAATTAAAACAATACAGAAATCACATTAGTGTTTGCATCCTTGTAAGTTTGCTCCTTATTATTTGTAATTGTAAAATTGTTTCTTTTTTAAAAAAAAAGAAGTAATTACATGTAATTTTCTGTTTATTATTTTCTTGCCTATTTAAATATATAAAAATGATGAGCAAAAAATTGTGATTGGTTAAATGTTAGCCATTGTTTAAATTTCACTAGAAACAATTCAATTTATTCAAGATTTTAAAGGTAACATCTGTGATATTCACTAACTTATAGCTTAATTTGATCTAGAAAAAAAAGTTACTGTACGTATAAAATTCAATGAACAACATTAACACGGTAGCACTTATTGACTTGACATAAAATTTATATTAATAATTGCCATGTTCAAGATTTTTTACACTAAAAGTGGTGCACAAGATGCTCAGTGTTGACCACGCCTGCTTTAAACAATTAAACTTCCTAAAGAAAAAGAAAATAAATGTATTTTAAGAAAATTTAATGAAGTACATATCTTTTGTTTTTGTGTTTGCGGGCGGGAATTGAAGATATTGCTTTTATTTAAACAAGAAAAAAAATATCTCCATTATGAAATTTAATTTTTTGAAGAAAATAAAATTTCTGTAACAAATTGACAATTAAGTCACATTTTGTACTTCTTTTATGTCATAATTTAAAGTTACAAGTTTTAAGCTGTGCATGTTTTTAGAATGCCATGAATAAGTAGTATATCAGCGAGGTGAATATATCTTAACTTAATATTTAGCAGCAAGAGACCAGTGTCTTCTAGAAACTTAATTGCATTTCATATTTTAAACTTTAAAATAACTCTCCAGAAAAAGGATCAGACAACTGAATATTATTATATGACAATTTTTTTTTGCTATCATCATTCAACTTGTGATAATAGGAAAAGCTCATTACGATTTAATAAAACAAATTTTTATTTCCAAACAACAAACGCTGTCAGGATAAGAGAAAACGCCAACAGTCTAATTCAAATCGTAATAATAAGAAGGCTATAGCGATGTAGCAGAAGTTCGCACGGACCGGGGGAAGTTACTTCTGCTGAACCAGCTGTTTGTTTATTTAGAAAACGAGGTGAATATATACAATGAATTCAAAACAAATATTTTTCTTTAGACAAAATTCAATTGCCTTTTTGCTTATTTTTAAAAAAAGATTTTGGATAGCAAATTATGTATAAATTTAAAATTAATTATAAGGAAATATTTATATTTTTTAACAAAGTTAGCGTAAAGTACTTATGGCACCAGGGTAGGATTTTTGCTCGGACCGTGACAAAAAGAGGAGAAAAAAATCAAGCAGAAGGATGTAAAAAATTAAGATGGCTCATATTTGCATTACAAGCCTTTGATCATAGTTTTTTACTTTAAACACATAATATCCATTTTATCAATTTTCGCTAGTGGTAAAAAATTTAATCAAGCTGATTTTTACCATGTCTTTTCTCTCCACTTCAATAAAAATATACTGGCTTGTCTGGGATTACAATCTATCTATCTGGAGTTGTGGTGGCTTAATGGATAGTGCTTTCGCCTTCCAATGAGGTGAACCGGGTTCGAATCCCAGCAATGACTGGTCAAAACGAATTGCGCACCTGGCTCGCTCTGACCACAGTGCTGATGTAAAATATCCTCAGTGGTAGACGGATCATGGGTTAGAGTCCCCTTGCCACCAGGTTAGTCGTGGGAGTTTTTCATCACCATGTAACGCAAATGCAGGTTAGTTCTATCTAAAAGTCCTCCACGAAGGCAAATTTCTCCCAATACTTGATCCAGGAGTTCCTTTGTTTTCTGAATTAGGTTCAAAATTTCAAGGCCACGGAGTTGAACATTAGTAATCGTGAACCGTGTTCGAAAGTGATGATGTAAAGTGGTAGCAAAATATATCTTAAAAGCATATATTTTGCTACCACTTTAGAGAACTGTGAAAGGGATCTGCAGTAAAAATAACTTAAAATTAAATTGGACCTTTGAATTTAACACATTGATTGATGTTGATATTTGTTTTGATAATTGTTTTCCGATTAAATATTTCTGTGCAGTTCCGATCGCCGACAAAAAAGGGCTTAAGAACCTATTTCGTCCAAATATTCATTCATGAAAAACTCACTAAAAACGCTCTCCGTTTCTCTCTACAGTGATTGGAGCTGCGAGAACTATATGCAGTGTGAATGGTCCGGATAGCTTTGAAGCACTTGCATTTTGAAGAAAGGAGAGATTTGTTGGTAGCTCCGTAAAACCACTCGGCTAGGGAGGTCCCAGAATTCTTTTTTTTATCTTTGCATGTTTTTGGTTTTGTACCGTGGTGATCATATTTAATGTTTTTTATTGAGTTTCGAATGTTTTAAAGTGCAAGATTATTACAGTGTTTCAGCTTTTAGATTAACTATAAAATTATAGTTTATTTATTAACTTAAAATTATTAACATTTAATAATTAATTGTTAATATTTAATAATTGTTAACATTTAGTACAATTTTTTAAGTCCAAACTTGTGAAACTATTAACTATCAGCTGTTGACTTAGTGATAAGTGTGCAATAGTGATTGAAAGTGATTTTTAACATGTATCAGCTTAGGTTAACTTTTTAAACACTGACTATCGGAGAACATGGGAAATGAAATAAGTTTACCAAAATTACGAACTGGTAAAATTTATTATATCTAATATATTTGTTTGCGTGTCTATTTTTGTGTTGACACATTTGTGTTTGATACATATATATTGAATTAGGATAAACAATATAAGTGCCTACAAAAAAAATTTTTTTTTTGATTTAAATTGACACTTAAAAATACACACAAGGGCAATTCCGTGGTTTTTATACAATAGTGTCATAAAAGTAGAAATTCAAACCCTCCAAAAATCAGTTATTTTACTTATTTATTTTTGTTTTACTTAATAATAAATGCTATAGTAATAAGTGCTGTTTTTTATGTTATAATTATTTTTCTACCAAATTTTTTTAAAAATTTTTTTGTAAGCTTTGAATTGGAAATTTCAATATTTTGCTGTTGTGGAGGAGACACTGTGTTAAAAATGTTAGCCTGTGAAATTTAATTTGTGCTTTAAATTTAAAACTGTAATTCCATTTTAATTTTCTCTTATCTAATGGTCATAATGCTCTATATGTTAAAAAAATTTAATTGGCAATAATTTTGTGAAATAGTCTCTTACACAATAAATGTAAAATTTTTTTTTAAGTTTGTGGTGTGATATTGATAAAACAAACTTTTTTCCAGAACATTTTGAATTTAATTTTGAAATGTACATTGAATTTAAACCATTGAAATTATTTTGAAAGAACAATAATACATTGTTGACTATTAAACATCACAGATTAGAGTGGAGAGGACATAAATCCTGTCATTTTCTTCATAAATTTGTAAAGTATTTTAGTTTGATTGTATTTATTTTAAAAAGTAGTAAAAAATAAACAAAAATTTGTGTAGTTTTCTTTAGGGTTGAGTTTTTACCTGAGAAAAACCATTTTTACCAGGACATGGTAAAAACTATGGAAAAAACCTGGTAAATAGGTTCTATTAACCCATGTTTATTTTCAGATATTGTAGTTTGTTATTTATAACTGATAAGAATATATATTTCGATATTATAGGTAATATTAAGAATAATTAGATGATTTATATGTATGTATATCAGTAAGTACCAAGCCATTGGACAAGTGATGTTATGTGAGATAGTGGTCCCTGGGCCTCGAACGTGTCCATAAAACAAATGGTACCGTAGCACCCAAGGAATATTAAATTATTTTCATTTTATTTACTGTGGGGTATTCCTCTCTGATTTGTGTGACTTTCTATGGACGAGAGGTTAACTGGGAGACATCACCAATACCACGAATGTAACTGTTGTTTTGAGAAAATATTTTGATTAAATTTTTTGAAGTAATGTAATATACTAAAATTAAACCAAAACCATCTAAAATATGAATAATCAGGGTTCGTCTCACACTCATTGGACCATAGAAAAATTTTCATATGTTGACCAGTTCGCTGTTGTTAAATGGTTGGGGAGGTATGGTATCTCCTTAATTATAATAGTTTTCATAAAACCAGGTGAAGGCAAATCTTCTCACTATTTAAAGCTGACAAATTAATACCATTTTCAATATGAGCCAATAAGGATTAATTAAAATCGTTTTTATAAATTGAATAATTGTATCATATCATTATATACTATATTTTTATTACAGCTGCATTTATATATCAAAAATAACAAGAAAATTTTATTTAAAAAAAAAATAAAATTTTTAAATTTTTCTTTAACAAAAGAATCGTTAGAACCTTAAAAAAACTACAGTAGTGATAAAACAAGTATTTATCTTACCAATCTTTTGTCATTTATTTTTATAAAATTAGAGTAGTTAAAAAATTATTTTACTTATTTCGTGCACTTTAAAGATCGAAGTTTTATATGTTCAAATGTATTAAAAGAATTAAAAATAATTTTTTATGTATTTGAAGATTTCAAAACTCAGAGGCACAATAGAAAGGAATATCAATGATGTATACATTAGAAATTAAGATAAAAACGTTGCTATGAAGTCATAAGACCAGGCCACTGACAATGTATTAATACGCAAATATTTTATTGTGTACTAAAGTTAGATAAATTTATCATTATATGATAAGCATAATGTCAGAAACAACTCTCCAAATAATTCAAGAAAAAAAAAAAAGACTAGACAAAATCAGGACAATTTTAGCACTGAATCTTATTTTTTTTTTTTAAAAAAAAGAGCAAGAAGAAAAACTAAGAAGTTATAATTTACACACTAAACACCTATCTGAAAAGTTATCATTTATAGTCTGCTTAAGGTAAAATTTTTTTTCAACTTTATCATTACTGATAAATTAAAATTTTATGCCAAAAATTTAATAAACTTTTTATTTCAGAATGACTTTATTATATAACAAATATATGATAGTTCTTATCATATTCTAATACAATACAAGGCCCTTTTTTGTGTTGGATGCCAGGCTGCCCGTTTTGTGAGGATATAGTGCCCTTTTCAGTTTCTTGCACCTTACCCTTTTAGTGGTCTAGAATGAATACTGTTTACAAGTGAATTCGCATTTTGAATAATTAATACTAACTTAATAGAAAGTAGCAATGTTATCAAATTTTTTTTAACAGTGAACTGCTACTTGATTTCTGTTTTAAAGTTTTTTGATGTATACATGTGTTATCCTGTAGGTAACTAATCATCTTCAAATCTTTTCTTGAGAATATAATCAAGGAATAAAATGTAAATACTAATTTTTAGCAAAGCATTGTGAAAAATAAAAAGTTATTTTTAAAAAATATTTTCCATTTTTCAAGAAAATTTTTTTCTTCAAAAAAATGGGCCCCTTAAAATAAAACCTGAATTGACCCCTGTGAGTTATTCAAGGAACTAAATTTTCAAACTTTTTTTCTCAAAGAGGAATACATGTATAAGGAGTAATACATATATAATAAAGAGAATTTAAATTTTAGTATGAAATAAAATATTAAAAATATGTTTCAAGATTTAAATCTCTATTGTAGATTTAATTTGTTATATTTTCATAATATACATTAAAACTAATCAATGCAATTCATTTTTATTGTAGTTTCTCCTTATGAAGGAAGTATAGGAGGCCTTAGAATGCAGAACAACTTTCATCCTTTACATTTCCATCAAGTTCACGGGGATAATATAAAATTAATGAAAAATGGAACTGTGGCATGTAGACATGAAGGTTTCTGCAAAGGTATTGCATTTAGTGACCGGCCGGTTTTAGTTGGTGAGCCTGTGTACATAAAATTTATAGAAATTTCAAGTAATTGGAGTGGAGCTCTAAGAATTGGTTTTACTATGAATGATCCTATATCAATGAAATCTAAACTCCCAAGATATGCCTGTCCAGATCTTACCTCAATAAATGGAAACTGGGCTAAAGCTATTGCTGAAAGAATGGCTCAAAAAGACTCTATTCTTTTTTATTATGTGGATCAAAATGGTGATGTTCATTATGGTATTGATTCTGAAGAACATGGTATATTTTTTGGAGGAGTAAATACTTCTGAAAAATTATGGGCTGTTCTAGATATTTATGGAAATACCACTGCAGTCGAGTTTATTGGTGAGTTAACCCTACTGTACATGCTTTCTTAATTTAAACTATGAATGGTTTCCAAAGTAAGACAAATAAGATTTTTATATTTATGGAATCCTGCTGAAGTGAATTTAAATAGAATGTGTTCATGTTTAATTGGAGCATGAATTTCCTATATAAATAGCAGTTATAAACATCAAAAAGTATTATTTGAGTTTTTAGAATTCAGAAATTTTAATTTACATATTGTGATGCATGTCTTGGAAAAAAAAAGAAAAAGATTTTTGGTCTTTTATTTGTTTGTTTCAATCACTGAAGGGGGAAGGGACCCCGTCTGAAATAAAGGGCAGTTTTTATTAAAACAAAATATTTTTCAAAAACAGATAATATGAAAGAACCATAATGCTATGAATTATAATGATGTGGTTAAATGATGGAAATAATATGGAATAACAGTTTTGCACTTTACAGCTGTTCCTTCAAACTAACAAGTTTTGAAATAAAGAAGTGTTAAGAGCAATAACTTTAAACTACTTTTAATTATAATACTCAATTTACCAACTTTTACAATCGAATTAATTTTATCATTATTAAATCAGCAAGAAGTAAATTTGGAAAATGATAATAAAATAGCTAAACTCTAAATCAGCATATTTACATTTTATCAACTTAGAAATATTATAGGCCAGAACAATGCATGCTTCTTGCAGATAATAATTTTATAGAAATTTTAATGCTAATAACAAATTTAAAAGCACCAAACTTATTAAATTTGTTAAGTACAATACACAAAAATAAAATGTAACAACCTAAGTTACTTTTGATCTAGTGATCATATTTTCGCACTCTAGAACTCAATCTTAATAGTTTTAAGGAGGGATCCCTTCAAACCATTAAACCTAGTGCGAGTGATATTTTAAGTAACAAAATCTACACAAAAATGTACTTGCTCTGATTTAACATCCCGTTTTTTCGATAGATTTGAATATCCAATCCTAAAAATAGGGGCGGTACCTGCACTTTGAGAAGTATGGCCTCAATAGTTTGGTCTGGAGGGTGGGTGAAAATTTGGGTCTCTTAAAGTTAATTTTACTTTTGCGTTAGTCCCCATGTCTCAAGACTTTTTTATGTGAATCAAAAAATACTTCTGTATTTTTCAATTTTGTAATTTTTTATAAGCGAAAAGAACTTTAGTTATATATGTGTTTTTATTATTTTGCAACATTTTTTTAAAGATAATTTCTTATGGGCTTTATTCTTTTATCTGCACTTTTTTTTTATAAAGTAGGAACTTGATGTTTTTAGTATTTAAAGAATTTAGCACAATTGTTTTTGTTTGTCATATTTTTTTAAAACGATTTTTTAAATTAAAAGCTATATTATACACTTTCATTACTTTCCAATTTGTTCAATCAAAAAAAGTTTGTTAATATAGGAAATTGATATTTTTAGCATTTAAAGAATTAAGCACAATTGTTTTTTTGTCATATGCTTTTTTATAATTTTTTAAATAAATTTTTAAATTAATGATGCTATACACTTGCATTTTTTTCAATTCATAGTTTTAAATTAAATTAATTATTAAATTACTTATTATATTTTTTTATGTAATACATTAAATATACATTACTTGATGGCAAGTAAAATAAAATGCTAAATTTTTATTTTATAATTGTTGAACAATCTACCCAATTTTGGGTTTACGTCTACTAATGTTTAGCTCCGTAGCCTTATAATTTTAAATCCAATCCAGTTGACGAGAACTACTGGATCAAATATTGGGTGAAATTTTCCCTTCAGGGAGAACTTTTTGTTGGAACTAACCTGCATTTGTGTTACCAGGGGTCTGTCCAGACATTTTGTGAAAGGTCCGTTTTTCGTGAAATTGTGAAAAAATTACTCACATTTTTTCAATCAGGGTCCGCTTTTATGAATTTGTGCAAATAGTGTCCGTTATTGCAAAAAAAAACTTTTTCAAGTAGTTTTTGAATTGTAAAGACATACATGATAATGCTCAACACTGTAAAATTATAATTAAAAAAATTAAATTTTAAAAAGTAAACAACAATTGCTGCTTTTAAATTAGAGATGCAACATACAAATATTTGGTATATAGCCTATACTGCTGAACGCAGAATATTCATTTCGGACGAATAATGGAGGAATCGTCTGCCGAAGACAAAACTTAATTCGTTTACATCCATCTTTCTTGTTTTCTGCCCTGGAAAGGGTTTATTCAATTGACAAAATAATAATGAAGATAAACAAATTTGTGAAGGGTCCGATTGAAAGAAAAATCATTTTGTGAAGGGTCCCTTTTTAAGTTAAAATATTTTGTGAAGGGTCCGTTCTTATGGAAAGATATTTTGTGAAGGGTCCGTTAATGGACCCAAATTTCTTCTAAACAGACCCCTGTTTACATAAGGAGAAAAACCATGAAAACCTCCCCTAGATAGCTTGATGACAAGAGGACTAATCCCTGATCTGTCTATCACTGATGATATTTTACAGCAGCACTCTGGTTGGTGCGAGCAGCATTTGTATTGACCAGCCATCGCTGAGATTTGAACACGGTTCATCTCATTGGAAGATGAATGCTCTATCACCTGAGCCACCATGGCTCAATAAATAATCTATAGTCATAATCACAGATTGTCAAGTTGTAATCAATCAAGATAAGCACATATTTTTTTTGTTATTCCAGAGCCAAGATCATCAATTCAAGATTTCATTAGTGAATCTGATCATAACATTATACCCGTAAACAGTGATTTTCAATTAAGTCATACAGAGAATTCATTTATAGTAGGATCAAGGATGTCCTTTCATACTACGCATGGGAAAAATGCAGTATTGAAAAGATATAGGTAATTTTTTCATTGTTTTTTCTAATATTTTTTTAAAGGAATATCACCTAAACTGCCTTTTGATAACTGTTACTTTTGCTCATTTTAAAGAAATGTTAATCCTTGTCTTAAAATGTTCAATGATGAAAATGAACCAAGCTTTATTTTTTTTTATTATAT